>NC_080162.1:167834787-168143308 GCF_950295315.1 Erinaceus europaeus | reverse complement strand
TCAAAATGCATTTAATTTGTAAAGAATAGCATCAATTAACATTAGCGTGCCAACCGTTTACTTAAAGAAATTGTATTTTCATTTTTTAACTTAAAAAGATTTCTCCCTTTTTACTGATAAGTTAATAGATAACCGCACAGCTATTACCATCTAAATATACTCTCATTCGTTTGTGATATATATCTACAAATACTCCAACCTCCAACTTGAGTCCTTTTTCACCATCATTCACCAGGACCCCAAAGCTCTCCATTTCCTTTCCCATTCTCTCCTCTCTCAGAATTTTCTGCTTTATAGCAGTATATAGAACTCTATCTAAACCAACTTCAGAAACTGTAAATTATCTGTAGAAACTTTTATTCACTTTCTTTCCATACCTGTTTAATGATCCTATTGCTACAATCTGGTTCTTAGTGTACCATCACTGTAAAGAGAATGTAAAATTAACTTGATCTTTAATGTTTTGCAATGTAAACTATACTTTTTATACAGTGTCTTTTAAAGATATCCATCATGGGGGCTGGGCCATAGGGTAGCAGCACCTGCGGGAGGGTGGGGGAGTCACTTCACAGGCAGTGAAGCAGGTATGCAAGTGTCAGTCTTTCTCTCCCCCTCTCTGTCTTCCCTTCTCTCTCAGTTTCTTTCTCTCCTATCCAGCAACAATAACAGCAATAACGACAACAACAATGATAAACAACAAGGGCAACAAAAAGTGAAAAAATAGCCTCCTAGTGCAGGCACCAAGCCCCAGAAATAACCCTGGAGACAAATATATATATTTTTGTCACAACAAAATAACACAAATAATATTGACTCCACTTAAAAACTCATAAAACACAATATAAGTAAAAGGACTTACGTAAAGTCATGCTCCAAAGAATGCTTAAGATAAATTATTGTCATCTGTTTCCAAGTGCCATGCTGGGATAATGTGCTAATTGAAGTTAGAAGGCTACCCTATCACCTACCCAAGTATTATCTAGTAGAATCCAGTTTCAGTTGTGTAGAGAAACCAGAAAATGGTCTAAGAAAGATATCTCATTATACCACTGACTTGTGAAATCCATGACCCAATAATTCTGCTTGGCTGGCAGGGATCTGAAACTTGTCAAACACTGACAGGTGCCAATAGATGCCACAGATCCAGGCCACAGTCAACTAGATTCCTGGTGTGAATAAAGAGGTACTGACTTGTTAAGCTTTGCAGCCATAAATCTACTCAGATTCCCTTAAGAGTGATAATTAAGAAGGACCTTAAGGCTATGGCCTATACAGATTTCCCTACTTCATTTTTCCCCTTAAACAAACTGTCCTGCCATTTGCTAATTTAAGCTATTTTAGAATTCCTTAAATGTATCTTGAAACTAACTAATAAAGAACAAGAAACCCCAGATGTCAGTGGTGCTCCATACATAGTCTGTCTTTGGGCTGGAAGTCATTAGTGTTCAGCCACCCCGAGGCTCTTAAGGCTATGCTGAGTGTTGAGTAATCAGTTGCCCCAATGTAGAAGACTGAGCTGATTCCACACAGTTGTAAGATTAGGTATGAATGTTTTAATCCCTGATAGTGCTAATGAGATATTTTTAAAAATAAATCACATGGGGCCAGGTGGTAGCACAGAGCAGTAGGTTAAGCACACATGGTGCAAAGCACAAAGACTGACATTAAATATCCCGGTTCGAGCCCCCAGATCTCCATCTGCAGGGGGGTCACTTCACAAGCGGTGAAGCAGGTCTACAAGTGTCTGTCTTTCTCTTCCCCTCTCTGTCTTCCCCTCCTCTCTTGATTTCTCTCTGTCCTATCCAACAACAACGGCAGCAATGACAACAATAACAAAAATAACAACAACAAAGATAACAAAAATGGGAAAAAAACAGCCTCCAGGAGCAATGGATTCGTAGTGCAGACGCTGAGTCCCAGCAATAACCCTGGAGGCAAAATAAACAAATAACATTAGTAAATAATTCTTCATTTATAAATATTTTCCTATATAGGAGAAGACATAATACTTGACAATATAAAATATGTGTAAAAAATACAAATTCTGCCAAATCATCAAAAACGAAACCCTTATTTCCAGTCTAGACAAGAATTGCGTAATTCCATTTATATGCCTTGTTTAAGCATTATATAGATGGTCCCAGAAATCTTTATAGTAAAAGTATCTATGACAGGCCCTGGAAAACAATTAACATTCACTGTTTATTAAATTAAATGACTGAAAGAAAAAATAAATGCCACTGAAATATTATACAACTTGAATTTGGAATAAATTAGGTATATATATTGAGCAGCATACATTGCACTACTCAGCACAAAAACGTGAAGTACAGCATGACACTGCAACTTTTAAGAATATTAGTCAAATATCTATGCTTTGATAGGGTCAGAGAAGGTTCTATAAGATAGTAAATTGCTGCTTACATCATGAGAAAAATTCAGTCTTTTAAGTGGTAAGTGTAGAACTTTCTGAGTCTGGTGGTCTTTCCTAGGTTAATGGGGTGAAACTTGGAGAGCATAGAGAAGACTGCAGCATGTAAATTACTCTGGACACGCTTCTTTAAACATCACCTACCAAAACAGTAATGCTGTTTGGTAAAAGAAATAAAAGACAAAAACAAAACTATAAAACTTGGGAGGTATCTAAATATAGTATGATTGGATGACTAAAAGTTTGAATCTATATAATTCAGTATTATTACATAGTTGATTTGTGAGTTTCTCAAGTGTAGCTGTTATGAAAATTATGAAGTTGTAACCTTTTGTCTAAATCATGTTTATTTTACTATATTATTTTACACTCCCAGACAGTAAAATGATGTTCTCTTACTTCCCTACCTATGCTATGGTACAAAGAGAAAGAAATGAAAATAGAGAAGGTCTTTCTTCCTCTCTGTAGTTATGGAATAATGTGATTACTTATCTCCTTTATACAGCTTTATTGATTTTAAAATGTAAAATCTTCAAAACTAAATTACTGGAACTGAGCTCTCATAACAATGAGTGTACTTAAGGGTAAGCTGGTGTAGGGGGGACACAGGAACAACAAACGATTACTTAAGACTAGCTTGGTCTGAAGAGGCTCAGCATGGCTCACACTAACTTAACACCCCTGAAGATGGATAGTAAGTAGTGAAGCCTAGTTAGCTATCAAGACCAATCAAAATACTTTGAAGTGAGTTCATATCAGAAGACCAGTTTGATAAAAAAAAAAAATGATAATGGAAGTATCTTCTAAGTAATATTCAACAACTTTTCTAGTAGCATTCTCTTTTTCTTATATATTAGTGATTCTTTATTTTTTCTTTCCTTCTTTTTTTTCTTTCCTTCTTTTATTCTTTCTTTATTTCCTTCCTTCTTTCTAGAAACATTGAAAAGTGAGGGAGGGTTGGTAGAGATGGAGAGTGAGAGGCACCAGCAGCATTGTTCACGAAGCTTGCCCTTGCATTTAGGAAACAGGGCCTTGAACACAGGTCTTTGCAGCATAGTAATGTACAGTCTGCTAGTGCACCACTACCTGACCCCATGCCAGAATTTTTAAAAAAGTTTAATTTCATTTTATTTTAAACATTTTTTACCTTATTAAAAAGACAGGGATCAAGATTTAATTTTTAATTTTTTTATGTCTAAAAAGGAAACATTGACTAAATCATAGGATAAGAGGGGTACAACTCCACACAATTCCCAACACCAGATCACCGTATTTCATCCCCTTCCCTGATAGTTTTCCTATACTTTATTCCTCTGGGAGTATGGACCCAAGGTCATTGTGGGATACAGAGGGTGGAAGGTCTGGCTTCTGTAATTGCTTCCCTGCTGAACATAGGCATTGACTGGTCAGTCCATACTCCCAGCCTGCCTATCTCTTTCCCTAGTAGGATGGGGCTCTGGAAGCTCCAGGACACATTGGTGAGGTTGTCTGTCCAGGGAAGTCTGGTCTGCATCAGGCTGGCATCTGGAACCTGGTGGCTGAAAAGAGAGTTAACATACAAACATACATGGACCTAAAGGCTGGAATAGTGCAGATGAAGAATTGGAGCGGGGGGCTACTCCATTTTGTAGATAGCTAGTAGGCCTATTTTAGTTATATTCCAAAAGGCCTGTGGCTATACTAGTTTTTTTTTCCCCCTCAGCCTGAAATCTGATATGCAGGTGGATCCAAGTTATTGTCTGGGGAGATGATGTCATGGCTGGAAAAAGGACCAGAAAGCTACACCAGGGAAGAGAGTAGCTCTCTAATATGGGAAAGGTATATAAATATTGTTAACTTTAAATCCCATCAATTTGATTTGATCTGGGGCCCACATTCAGCTTAGGAGCCTGTGTGACGTCAGCATCCCTGTAGATCTGAGCTCACATTCTGTGGTCATGAGTAGGAACATTCCAAGTTGCCCCAATATCAGGACCCATCTTCCTCAGGCGTAGCATAGAGTATGCTGTCCATCCTTGCTTCAGAGGATGGAACATTCTTTACCATTGTGATCCAAGTCGAGGGCAAGGTCCTATGGGGGACTGAGTCTTTTTAATACATTGGCTGACTCTTTGATATGTTGACTCTCGTAAAAGCCTAGACCAGGGAGAACAGAAGCAACCGGTGGCACAGCTATATACAAATAATGTCAAAGGACATAAATTAATGTGATGTTGTGTATGTTACAGCAAATCCTAACAAAGGGATTTTTCAAAGTTAACCCAATTGCCAAATAATGTGATTATAGCAATAACTATCTATTGTCTTCTTAAACCCTAAGACAGCAGGAACCTCCCATTTCCTCTATAGAGCCTATATTTCCACCTGTCCTGGACCCTATAGGGTGGGGCTCAGTTTCCTACATGCTTCTCTCTATTCATACCAATGATATTGCATCTGCTGATCCCAACAGATCAATGCTTCAAGTACCAGCTCAGCATTCTTCACTTCAGACTGTGCCCAGAGGCATCAGGCATGGAATGTCAACCCTTCAACCTCATTAGTTGGGTGAGACCTTTCTTTTCATAGGACTCTCTAATTCCATTCCAGGTGGTTTACTTCCTAACAAAGTCCCAAAACCTAGATATGGACCAGATCCCTTGAGATAGAGCATTATGTTCACATGTATCCATAAATTATGGCAAAATATATACCTGAAAGCAAAAGTACACAATATTCTGCAGTGAGTCAGTATAAAGTTGCTAATGAAATAGTACCTAATTAGACTTAGATATCCTCCTCACCTATTTCCTATTATACTTCTCTCACTCACTCCAAAGCTAACCTTATCAAAGTAAGAACTGCAAAAACTGAATAAGGAAAAGAGACTGGCATAGTTTAATGATGACTCTTTAGTCACTATGAGGCCACCCCATCAGCTGGGTCCCTAAATTTGGGAAGTCCTGGGGTTCCTGAACAGACATAATGGGCCTAGACCTCAAGTAAATCCCTCTCTCTATTGTTAAGATTTTAATTTTTACTCAGGCACATTTTCACATTTCAAAATAGTTGCCAGTACTTCACTTGATACAAAACAAACAGCAAAACACACACACATCCCCACATATAGAGAAACAGTAATTGTACTAATAAAGTTTGTATCATTGGCACAAGTCCATTAATAAGCACTTTAGTATGTTTTTCTTCTTTATTTTGCTTTTTTTGGTATTATAAATATGATACTATGGTTCAATTTAATAATATATATGGCTAGAAAATATCTGAGTAGTTCACTTTGTTGAAATGATAAATGTCTGATTTGCACTATTTTATATATTCAAAACATTTCACTGAGTTAGCTCTTAAAAATTAATAGGAACATAATTACTGTATCATACTGTCTCCTCTATACCACATTTAATTTATGAAATATTGTGAAAAAAATCACAATATTGAAGGGTATTTTGGTTTTGGTTGAATGGGTCTAAACATGAAAATTATGCTAACCACATCTCAAAACTAAAGAAGTTAAATTATCATTTCCTCATAAAGAGACCCCTTCATAGAAATATATACTGCTTGTTTGTCTTTTTAAAACCACTGTCCACTGTGAATATACAGCACTTTTTTGATAGTTTTACAGTCATTTAGTTAATAATTCTAATCAATTAGGTGATCAGTGGTAGAATATAACCAAGAATGCAAATAATATAAGGTGGGAGGAAACCATAGAAAAAGGGAGCTGAGCTTTTTTCTTTACCAAGATTCCTGGTTCACCAGGGGTGTCATTCCAATCCTGTTCCTTTCTGAATCCCTTTACTTTTTTTTTTTTTTTTTCTGTCTAAAGATAAAATTGGAGCTACAAATATCTGACCAAGCAGAGCCTCACTCTTCCTGGGAAAGACTGCCTGGAGTTGTTTTTTATTATTTATTTAGTTAGTTTTTAATTTTTTTCAACAATTGGCTGCCTCTGCTCAGGCAGCCAGAGCCAATCTGGAGCCATCCAAGCTGCAGACACGACTGTTAGGGTTTTTTTATTTTGTTCTATTTTATTATTAATATTATATATATGTGTGTCCCTTCCCCCCCCCCCCTTATTCAGGTTGACCAAAATTAACTCTTAGTGTATTTTCCATTGCTAGGTGACTAGGTGTCTTATCCATTGTGAAAGGAACTTGTTTTACTCTTCCTACCTCCTCTATCCCCTCTTCCCCTTCTCCCTCCTCCTAGTTTATTAAAAATAAATAAATAAATAAATACTATTTCCTTTCACTTCTTTCTTTTACTTTTTTTTCTTTTGTCTCTCTCTTTTTTTTTTTCTTTTTCTCATTCTTGTCTTCCTTTCTTTCTTCCTCTTTTCTTTCTTTGGCTTTCTGAAGTCACCGATACTCATTTGTGAATTATTATGGGGAAGAAATCTGACTCAGAGTAGATTCTGTTTGTGTGTGTCTCTGCTCTACTTCATGTTCTCACTTGCTACCCCTAGAATATACATTGGACAGTAGATTTGCATAATTGTCTATTCTTGCTATCCCTATTTTCCTTTCTCTTTCTTCTTCACTTTGATTTGGTTGCTATTTTTTCTCAGACTGGAGACATTGTTTGGCTAACTGGTATTGGTTAAACTGCTTCAATCCTTGCTTCAGTTACTATTGTAATTTCTGAGGTTGGTGATTGCATTTGTCAGAAAGGTATTTAGTATAGCGTGACTTGTACTCAAAACACAACAACTGAGGAACAACAGAACATAAAAATAAAAAAACACATAAATAAAAAAATGGTTAAACCAGGAGCAAATAAAACTGCTACTGCAATGAATGAAGACAAGAGCCCAGAAGAAACTACAAATCAGCCAAAAGTAACCATAGATAAGAAAAGTATGCAAGCAATAATAAACTTATTTATCACAGAAATGAAAACAACATTGGAGGAAAGTGCTAGCAGTATTAGGGAAAAAACAGATGAGACCCTCAAGGGAAATACTAACTACCTCAAGGTAATTAGAGAACTGAAAGCTGAAATAGCTGAAATGAAGAAAGAAGCTGAGGGAAGGGAAAGCAGACTAACAGAAGCAGATAACAGAATTAGCCAGACATAGGATGAGCTGGAGAAAACTTAGAAAGAGGTAAAAAGAGCTCAAAAAGAGACTGGGAGACACTGAAAACAACAACAGAGACATATGGGATGATTTCAAAAGAAGTGACATTCGTATAATGGGCCTGGCAGAGGAAGAAAGAGAGGAAGGGGAAGCAAACATTCTAGAGGAAATTATTGAAGAAAACTTCTCAGACCTGAACAACAGAAAGGACATTAAGATTCAAGAGGCCCAGAGAGTCCCAAACAGAATCAACCCAGACAAAAAGACACCAAGACACATCATAGTTACAATGAGAAGAAGTAAAGATAAAGAAAGGATCCTAAAGGCTGCAAGAGAAAAACAAAAAGTCACATACAGGGGAAAAACCATAAGACTATCAGCCAACTTCTCCACTCAAACTCTAAAAGCCAGAAGAATGGCAAGATATCTATCGAGCCCTGAATGAAAAAGGGTTTCAACCAAGGATAATATATACTGCTAGACTTTCATTCAAACCAGATGGAGGGATCAAAACCTTCTTAGACAGATAACAGTTAAAGGAGGCAACCATCACCAAGCCTGCCCTGAAAGACGTTCTAAAAGAGCTCTTACAAACAAGAACATCACTATAATACTTGCCATATTTCAGAGAAAATTAAAAAATGTTGAATAATGGCACTATAATATATTAAATCCATAATATCAGTAAATGTAAATGGCTTAAACTCACCCATCAAAAGGCACAGGATGGATCAGAAAACATAACCCAACCATATGCTGCTTTCAAGAATCCCATCTGACCCAACAACATAAATACAGATGGCGGCAGGGGGGCAGGGGTTGGTGGGTGAAGAGGGAAACAGTCTTTTGGCGGTGGGAATGGTGTTTATGTACACTCCTATTAAAGTGTAGTCATATAAATCACTATTTATTTAATATGAGGGGGGGGAAATTGATTGTATGTCTTGAACTTTTAAAAACACAGACTGAATCTTTTTAACACATAGGCTGAGTCTTTGTTATGTGGACTCTTTCAAAAGCCTAGACCAGGTAGAATGGAAGCAATTGCTGGTACAGCTATATACAAGATACTGGGTATTATACAGCAAACCCTAACAAAGGGACTTTTCAAAGTTAACCCAATTACAGAATAATGTGATGATAACAATAACTATCCATTGTCTTGAACCCTAAGATAGCAGGAACATCACTATTTCCACTAGAACCTATATTTCCCCCAGTCCTGGAACCTTAGGATAAGGCCCACTTTCCCGCATACTTCTCTCAATCCATATCAAATAATATTGCATCTGCCAATGGCAACCTAATCAATGCAACGATTGCCACCTCAACATGCTTCAACTCGGACTGTGTCCAGAGACTTCAGGTGTGGAATGACAACCCTTCAGCTTCATTATTTGGGTGAGACCTTTCCTTTCACACTATTCTCTAATTCCATTCCAGGTGGTTCACTTCCTAACAAATCCCAAAACCTAGATATAGAACAGGTTACTTGAGAGAGAGCATATGTTCACACGTATCCATAAACTAGGGCAAAATATATGCCTGAAAGCAGAATTACATGAGAATCTGCAGTGAGTAACTTCATCTGCACTATTCCAGCCTTTAGGTCCATAATTGTTCAACAATTTGTTTGGCTTTGTATGTTAACTCTCTTTTCTGCCATCAGGTTCCAGATGCCATCAGGATGCCAACCAGACTTCCCTGGACTGATGACCCCACTAATATGTCCTGGAGCTCAGCTTCCTCAGAGACCCACCCTACTCGGGAAAGAGAGAGGCAGACTGGGAGTATGGATTGACCAGTCAATGCCCATATTCAGCAGGGAAGCTATTACAGAACCTAGACCTTCCACCTTCTGCAACCAACAACAACCCTGGGTCCATACTACCAGAGGGATAGAGAGTGGGGAAGCTATCAGGGGAGGGGATGGGATATGGAGATTGGGTGGTAGGAATTGTGTAGAGTTGTACCCCTCCTAACCTATAGATTTGACAATGTCCTTTCTTAAATAAAAAAAGAAAAGAAAAAAATAAAAAGGGAGGACAAAGTGGCCAGAACAATGAAATCAAATGTTGTTGAACCAAGGCCAACTTAAAAAAGACTGTTTGGGGGGGCTGGGAGGTGGTGTAGCTGAATGCACACATGACGCCACACAAGGACTGGTTTAAGGATCCGGATAGGATGCCTGGCTCCCCACCTGCAGGGAAGTCGCTTCACAAGCAGTGAAGCTGGTCTGCAGGTGTCTCTCTGTCTTTTCCTTCACTCTCCATTTCTCTCTCTCCTACCCAACAATGTCAATATCAACAACAGTAATAGCTACAACAATAAAAAAGGCAATAAAAAATGGGGGAAAAGACTGTTTTAGATAGTGTTAAATTAGGCATAGCACTTAACCCAATGATATACTTCAAGGAAATTGGACAACTTGCCCCAAAATTCCAGTGGCACCACAAAAGAACCATGAATTGTCAAAGCACGTTGGAGAATAAAAGGAAATAAAAGGAGGTGTCACTCTTCCCATCTTCAATTTATACTATAAAACAACAGTGATTAAAACAATGTGGTACTGGACACACTGATGTCAATGGAACAGGATCAAGAGCCCAGATATGAGCCTACACACACACATATAGCCAACAAATATATGACAAACGGCCAAAACAACTCAATGGGGAAGAAAAGATTTTTCTCAATAAATGGTGCTGGGAAAAACTGGACATCTCCATGTAGAAAATTAAAACTAGGCCAAGACTAAACACAATGCAGCATAGTGGGATCAAAATAGACCAAAAACCTGGATATTAGATAATAATATCTAAAATCCCAGTTTCTGACCAACTTGAGATGGAACATGAAGGAATAGTGTTAGGTGGGATGAGTCTGAAAGAGACAGATGGATACCAGATGACCTCATTCATAAGTGGAATTTGGGAGACTGGGATAGAAAAAGAAAGCACAAAGTAAAATTTATGCTGGAGATGATGTACTGCAATAAAGGAAATAACTCTGAGGAGGGAGTGGAAGAAAAGAGCTGAATGGGGAAGGGGAGGGAGTCCTGAATTGAGAGTATGTTTTGTGGACACTCATTATGAGGACCTGGAAAATTGTACCCAAGTTTCAATGACTGCGCTGTAAATTATTGCCCCCCCCCCATAAAATGGAAACAAGTAAAGGAAAAATATTCTAATCAAACACTCAGAATAAGTATGAAAGGAATAAAAACTGCCAACACCCATGTTCAGCGGGGAGGCAATTATAGATGCCAGACCTCCCACCTTCTGCAACCCATAATGACCCTGGGTCCATATTCCCAGAGGGATAAAGAATAGGAAAGCTATCAGGGGAGTGGATGGGATACAGAGTTTTGGTGGTAGGAATTGTGTGGAGTTGTACCCCTCTAATCCTATGTTTTTTATCACTGCTGCCTTTTCATAAATAAACATTTTTTTAAAAAAAGTATTGAGTGTCATTTGTTGTATCCAAGCCAGAATTAGGTTTATGAGATATGGCCTTAAGCTAAGGGAAAAAATAGACTAAGGATTTTAGTGGGGTCTTAGTTAGCCTCAAGTTATTCTGCATTTATTTGTGTGATGATAAAGGTTGTCATAGGGACAATAATTGCCCTTTACGTGATATATAGTTTTTACCAGTATAAATGCTGGACAGTTGCATAATGTTTCTCCTGAAGCTTATCAAGAGGTAGTAATTATTCTGATGCTCTGTCAGAAGAGATTTAAAAAATATTTTAAAATTTAAAGAATATATCTCACTTGCTTTTATATAAATTGCCAGTTTTATCTCCATATAGATGTCCTTAATAGTCTTGCAAGATCTTTTGTTTTCACTTTTATAATCATCTTGATTAACAAATATTTGATAGCACTGTTTTGTCCTAACTCCCTAATGGAATATTCTTTCTACTCTTGACTATGCTTCTCCATACTATGCTTAGATTCTTTGAGTCCTCATAGAGAGCTTTCTGTAATCTTCCCTCTATGTTTATAATTTCTTGAAGTCTTTCTGTTTCATTTCTGTTTTTATTATATCTGAAAGTTTATTTTTTGCAACTTTTCTGTTAACGCACTTACTGTGCTGGTTATTACTTCCCAGCAGGCTGTGCTATGGTTGTGACTACTCAGCTTCCCTTTGTCTATATGCTGGGTGGTAGTAGGTGGGGCTGGGGTTAAGTTTCTTGTTATTTCCTTGAGCTGTTTTATATATGTTTTATATGATGTGTATATATTGTTTCTCTATATGATTTCAGTCTGAAACCAAACCTCAAGGGTTTGTTGCAAGGAGGTTGTGTCCAGTAAAGCAGGGATCAATTTGCCATCTAGGCTCCAGCTGCTGCATATTTCCTTCATGTATGTCTGCCTTAGTTTGGTGACAAAACAAACTGCTTTTTGTCCAAAATGTCTTGTATCCTTGCTCAGTAGGCTAACACTCCCAAGGTCATGGATATAAAGCTAATAGGTTCTCCTCTCTCATGGATAGCACTCCGTGGCTGCACATAGAGGGAAAATGGCTCTGTACTCAGTCAGAATGCTTAGCCTATGTCTGTTTGGTGTCAATCCCACACCTTTTCTCACCCCAACTATGCATACAAGCATACCTAAGGATGCAGTGCTTTTGCAGATGTCTCAGCTGTAGTTGGTGAGGTTTCTTGAGACCTATAATTGTAGATGTTTGTTTTGGGGTGGTAGAGTCTGTTCTAGTCCCTTTACTTTTGCCCATGTCCCCTTGAAATCCCTAGAAATTTAAATTTCTTCATTAGTTCTCAGATGTAAGGGCATTTGGATTTTAATAAGACATTCTGGTTTCATCTGCATTTGCCTACTTTCATGTCAACTACAGTAAAACTAAAAGATATTACAAGTAGTTGAAGTGGAAGAATGTAGATTAATATGAAGGTCAATGTTTTAGAAAATTTAATTTTATATAAGCACCTCGAATTAGTTTGCCATTATTTTTGAGAGTAATATAAAAATATACATTTTGCATGGCAAATAATATATCATTTAAAGAGGTTGTTTTTTTGTTCGTTTTTTTTTTTTTTTTTTTTTTGCCTCCAGGGTTGTCGCTGGGGCTCGGTGTCTGCACTATGAATCCAATACTCCTGGAGGCCATTTTTCCCCATTTTGTTTCCCTTGTTGTTGTCATTGTCATTGTCATTGTCATTGTCATTGCTGTTGTTGTTGGAGAGGACAGAGAGAAATCAACAGAGGGGAGATCGAAAGGAGAGAAAGACAAACGTCTGCAGACCTGCTTCACCGCCTGTGAAGCAAACTCCCTGAAGGTGGGGAGCCAATGACTCGAACTGGGATCCTTACATAGGTCCCTTGCTCTTTGTATCATGTGCACTTAACCCGCTACATTGCCCAAATCCCTTAAAGAGCTTTTATATAATTTATACCAGATTATACTGAGCTACCAAATTGATATGTGTTTCAGTAAAAGTATTTTTTGTCAAGATGTTAGTCATACTATCAGCTCCCAAAATTTGAAAAGAAATGAAAGTTATCATATGTAAAATTGTTAAGACATATTTTCAACATGTGAGCAATAAACTGAGTATAAAAACACCAGCTGATATTGCAGTTAGTGTAATATTCACTATAGTATATTACTTTACCATTAATTTTTTAGCTAATAATTTATTTTTCACAATTGAGAAAACTTACTGTTATTAGACTTTTAACACAGCCCAAAACTTCTATAATAAAACTCACAGAAAACATCTAAAGACATGATCATATCCTGACTGTTTCCTCACGATTATTCTTTTTTAGTTTCAAGTATTAGTCCCAATTTGGACATTACACAGAACTGAGCAGCTATTAAAAAGTTGGCTGAGTTATATATGTAAATATAAAATTTGACCCATCTAAGAGACAAATTACAGGAAGATTATGTGATCAGTGTTGCTTTCTCCACTTTTCAGATGATATTGTGATAATTAGTGGCATAAGTAGGTATTAGCACTATAACATAACAGTGAATTTGATTAAAACACTAGGAATATAAAATATCAGATACATTTTTGTTTTAGTTGTAGTTAAAACAATAATTGATAAGTACAAAATATGTATGTTTTGTTCTTGACTAACATACATATTAATATCATCATGTTTCTGGGATTATGATTCATTTTAACTGATTTTTATATTTGTCTTTTTTCCATTTAAGTATTAGTTAATATTATGAAAAGACTGAATGAGTAATACAATTATTTTTTTATAAAGTCTTGATTACCTTTCTTTTTAATTTTCTTTCATTTTTATTTACTTTTTCTCTTTTTCCTCCAGTCCTGTGGCTTGGTGCTAGCACTACAAATCCACCACTCCTGGAGACCATTTGATTTTTCCGTTTTTCTTTCCATCATCTTATTTGATAGGGCAGAGAGAAATGGAGAGAGGAGGGGGAAGGAGAGAGAAAGACACCTGAAAACCTGCTTCACCACTCATAAAGTGCCCTCCCCCATCCCCACAGGTGGTGATCCTTGAGCTGGTCCTTATAAATAGTAGTATGTATGCTTAACAGGTATGCCAACAGCTGGGCCCCAAGTCTTGATTACCTACAAATGAAATGTTTAGCACTAATATTATCTAAATATTACATTATAGTCTTACCAACAAAGAAAAAGTAGTGGTGATTTTCTACAAACAATATATCACGTATACTTAAGTTTTATTCTTTTTTTTTTATTTAAGAAAGGATTAATTAACAAAACCATAAGGTAGGAGGGGTACAACTCCACACAATTCCCACCACCCAATCTCCATAACCCACCCCCTCCCCTGATAGCTTTCCCATTCTCTATCCCTCTGGGAGCATGGACCCAGGGTCATTGTGGGTTGCAGAAGGTAGAAGGTCTGGCTTCTGTAATTGCTTCCCCACTGAACATGGGCGTTGACTGCTCAGTCCATACTCCCAGTCTGCCTCTCTCTTTCCCTAGTAGGGTGTGTCTCTGGGGAAGCTGAGCTCCAGGACACATTGGTAGGGTCTTCAATCCAGGGAAGCCTGGCCAGCATCCTGGTGGCATCTGGAACCTGGTGATTGAAAAGAGAGTTAACGTATGAAGCCAAACAAATTGTTGAGCAATCATGGACCCAAAGGTTGGAATAGTGGAGAGGAAGTGTTAGGGGGGTACTCACTGCAAACTCTAGTGTACTTCTGCTTTCAGGTATATATTTTACACTAGTTTATGGATATGTGTGGACATAAGCTCTCACAGAAACTGGTGTATATCTAGGTTATGGGACTTTGTTAGAAAGTGAACTACCTGAGATGAAATTAGAGTGAAATTAAAAGGAAAGGTCTCACCCGAGTAATGAAGCTGAAGGGTTGTCATTCGACACGTGAAGTCTCTGGACACAGTCTGAAGTGAAGCATGTTGAGGTGGCAATCGTTGCTTTGGTTAGGTTGTGATCAGCGGATGCAATATTATTTGGTATGGATTGGGAGACGTATACGGGAAAGTGGGCCCTATCCAAGGGTTCCAGGACTGGGGGAAGTAGGGGCTCTATAGTGGAGATGTGAGGTTCCTGCTGTCTTAGGGTTCAAAAAAGACAATAGATAGTTAATGTTATCATCACATTAATTGGTAATTGGGTTAACTTTGAAAAGTCCCTTTGTTATGGTTTGCTGTACAGTATCCAGTATCTTGTATATAGCTGTGCTATTGGATGCTTCTAATCTACTTGGTCTAGGATTTTGAGAGAGCCCGCATATCAAATACACAGCCTATATATTAAAAAAATTCAGTTTGTGTTTTGAAAAACTTTGAGACATACAATTGTTTTTCCCCCTCTCATATTAATCAACTACTGATTTATATGTCTACATTTTGCTAGGAGTGTACATACATTTAAAATAGTAGGATGCAAGGTTTCCTGGAGTCCCGCTTCCCCAGAGTCCCACTCCACTAAGGAAAGAGAGAAACAGTCTGGGAGTATGGATTGACCTGTCACTGTCCATATTCAGAGGGGAAGCATTTACAGAAGCCAGATCTTCCACCTTCTGCATCCCTTAATGACCCTGGGTCCATACTCCCAGAGGGATAAAGAACAGGAAAGCTATCAGGGGAGTGGACTGGATATGGAGGTCTGGTGGTAGGAATTATATGGCATTGTACCCTTCTTATCCTATGGTCTTGACGATACTTCCATCTTATAAATAAAAAAATAAAAGGAAGCAAAATCATAAATTGCATATAGAAAATTATTCTAATAGATAAGAGTAACATTTGCAAAAATGTATTAAATTATATATTGTTTCAATTTTAATCCAAGTATACTAATTTAAAATGAAAGACTTTAGTTACTTTATTTTAGATATGTTTTTGAACTTCACATGGTGTTTTAAACTAGTATGCGTGGCATAAATTAAGGACTTCATAAGTTTTAAGATATTACGCTAACATCAATGTCATTATAGTAATTTTGAGGAAAAGATTAACAGTAAAAGTTCTTGTCAGGGAAATGTAATTTGTCATGTGACTCCTTTTAATGAGGACTAAGTATTAAAAATGACTGTATAGAACTTTAGCTATCACCGTTTTTCTTGTTTACTTGTCTAATATTCCTCATAGCAGCATAGGTGCTATTCTCTTTTTATGGTGTATGAAAGCACTTTTAACTTTCCTTGAGGGAGTAGAAAGAGGTTTTGAAGATTTAAAGAGATGATTTCTTAAAGGTCATAGTGGTTAGGTGTACTTTCCCATGCTCTGCATTATTTTCTAAGTCTTGTTTCACCTACTGCTTTGCCTTCTTAATTTTCAAGGAGAAAGGAAGAATAACACTTGCTGCTTCATTTCATGATGGTCAGTGTTGTTTCCCTTTATATTTGATAATTGTTTTAAATTTTAACTCTTAGGCATCCAAAAAAACTGATGACTAAAAAGGCATTTTGAAAAAGAACATATTAAAATGTAAAATAGTAAAAGAATGGAAACGATGGTAATAATTAATAGAAACTAATAATGAGAACTTTCATCAGACACTTGATTAGTTTTCAAAGAAAAATAAGCCCCTAACATACTTAGTTATGATAATCATTGATTGTCATTTTAAACTCGTTATAAGACTATACGGGACCCTATTCTTTTTAAAATCTGTATTTCTCTTTGTCCTGGAACCTCTGGGATTTTTGTGTGTGTGTGTGTGTCTATACTTTGATGTCTCTTCTCCTGATCCCCTGCCCTGTTAAACTGTCTCTGTTGGTTTCAACTAAATCGATGTTACCTGTTCCATCATGCCAAGTCATGCTGCTCCTGCCTTTTTGCTGTGGATTGTCTCCAGAGACTGCAAGATTGATACGCCAACCTCCCAATTTCTTTAGCTGGGTGAGATTTTTCCAAAAATCTGAACTATCCAATTTCCTTTCAGCTTCTGCATTTTTCAACATTATAGATCCTAGATACAGACTTGGGTTCATGGTACTGTGCATGTGTTCATGTCTCCATAGTTAGGGGAAATTCTATACTTAGAAGTAAAAGTACTTAATAGTCTTCTGTGGTTAAAGTTATGCCTAAATAAGCTTGGCAATCTAGTAGAATGGCCTAACAAGAAAATGCAAAAAACATGAGGTTAACTTAGAACCCATTCAAAAGCTAGGTCTCTTTCTTCTCTAGTTTAAGGCTAAACTCCATAAACCTAATCCGAACTTGGATAAAACAAATGGTATTCAAGACCTTAACAACCCGGAGGAAGCCTAAACTTTCAAGACAAAACAGAAACTACAAAGACTGGAAAAGCGGAAAAGACTGGCTGATTAATGATGGCCATTTTGGCCATTACAGAAAACTTCATTGCCTGGGGGTTCTCATTAGGGAACTATGGACCTATACCTCTAATGGATCCTTCTCTTTACCACTACTGGTCACTTCCATCAGGAATGTCATCATAAGCCCTTTTGTGGGCCTCTTCATGACCTTACCCTCACTATAAACTAGAAAAGATAAGGACTGCTCCACTCTCCAAAGGGAGGCTAAGTCATCCTACTCTACCACTTGAGGAAGACTGGTCCTATAATGAGTGAAGCCTAGAATGTTCCCAGCTATGACCGTGGACTTTGAACTCATACTGACTTGGAGGTTATATAAACTCTTATGCTAAATATAAATATACATGGGCCCTGAAACAGATTAATGATAAACAGTTCTATTTAAAGTGTTTTTTTTTTTCAAGTTTGGGAGCCACTCTCACCCCATCCCAACTTTTAAGTTCTATTATCTAGTCTGACACCACCCTCCCAGACAATATTTTTAGTCAATGTCCATGTTAGCTATCAAGGTCAAACAAAGATAAATAAAGTCATAGACTCCTAGAAGCATACATAAGTAGACATCATAGCTTCTTACCACTGTAGAGTCCTTTTTCTCATTCGCTCTATTCCTACTCTTTGGTTCCTGTTGATTAAGCTATGTTTCTTTATATCTTACTGTCTGTTAGCCAGCAAGTTGCAGATGCTACTATGATTCCATCCTAACCTCCCTAGGCAGATGATCTTACTAGTATGCCCTGAATTCTCACCACTCCAGAGTACTACCCAAGTACGGAAAGATAGAAGCACACTAGGGGTATGGATCAATCTGCCAACTTCCATATGTAGCAAAGAAACAATTACAGAAGCCAGAACTCCTTCCTTCTCCACCCCCTCCAAAAGTTTTGGTCCATAATCCAAGAGGGGGGGAAATGTTAGACAAAGATGCCCAGATGGCTCTGCACCCCATTTCCTCTGGGATCTGGAATGTTTGTCACACAGAATCTTTGTTTTTATACCATTGCTAAAAGGGAAGAGAATCTAAAAGACACCCTACATAGTTAGGCACTGTTTCTATTTTCTGAGAGGGAATAATGAAAATAAAGTACACTTGGAGATAGTAATAAGTGTTGGTGTGACTTAAGAAGGAAGTAAAAGCAGGGCTATAGAAGTGAATAAAAATTGGTAAAAAAAAAAACATACATAGCTATATATATCTACATATCTATCTATCTATCTATCTATCTATCTATCTATCTATCTATACAATCAACTATGGCAGCTCCCACTGGTGAGTTGTGGGGCCACAGAATATTGGCGGTGGGAATGGTGTGAATTTATACCCCTACTCTCTTATAATTTTGTATATTACTAATAAGAATCTTTATTCATTAAATAATATCAAACTTAAGGATTTTTGAAGTAGATATTGATTCCAGATTAAAATTGGTTTAGTCCATAGTGTGACTTAGTTGCAGTACTCTGATTTGTGTTGTTTAAAGAAATAATATAAGCAATTTATGATCAGAAATACTCACAAAAGGTTATGGCTAAACTATGCTCTCTATTCACACTTTCTATGCATGAGTAGAGAACATATTTGAAATTGGAGACACAATGAACTCAAGTTTTTTGTTTATTTGCTTCTTAAATCCACTTAAAGTAATGCTATGGAGACTGGCCAGAACTATGGACACTTTGTATGATATTTTCTGTACTAATCCTGTAACACTATAAGACCAGTTGCCACTATATCATAGTATATTTATTCTAAATAATTTACTTGTTAACAAAGTAGACACAGCTTAACCAGAGGTTAAAAGATAATTTATTAGAACTCAAAAGGAATACATAGCAAGAATATAAACTAAATTCATACAAGTAAAAAGGAAACAGGAAATGTAATAAAAACCAGCGAGCAATAGTCAGGACTATATATTTAAAACAGTCAGGCTAGGCTGCAAGATTGCTTTGTCATGCACAAGAGCCAGGTTCAAGCCTGGCCCTTCACCTTACTGAAGGAAGTTGTTGGTTTGTTTAGTCTCCAGGATTGTCAGTGGGCCTGGGTACCTGCACTACAAATCCACTGCTCCTGAGGCCATTTTTTTCAATTTTTTTTTATATATATAGCACAGAGTGAAACTGAGAGAAGAGGTGAAGATAGAGAGGGAGAGAGCAAAAGATAGACACATGTAAACCTGCTTCACGCTTGCAAAGAGATCCCCCCTCCTACCCTGCAGGTGGGGAGACAATGCTAGAACCCAGATCCTTAGAGTCCTTGCACTTAGTATGAAGATACTAAGTGTGTTTAATCATGTGCACCACCGTCTGGCCCCTACTGAAGTAATTTTTAATGCTGTGGTCTCTCTGTCTCTCTAACTAAAAAAGTTGGCCTGGTCAATACTTTTAGTCCACCTCCATGTTAGCTATCAGGCTCAGGCAAAAGTTGATAGTCATGGGCCTCATATATCAACGCTCCTATTATGAATTCAAATAGTTACAACAATAATATAAAGTGCACTTGTAGAACTCAGTGAAAAAAAATGTATCTTTGGATCTGGAAATTCCACTATTGACTGTGATATTTTCTCACTCAGTTCTATAACTGTTTCCCATCTATTGGTAGCAGATGTCCATTTTAGCATTCTAGGTGAAAGAGATCATTAAAGTTTATGAAATTGTGAAATATTATGAGTGCATAGCAGTTGGAAGCAAAATCCAGATGTGAGTAAATAAATATATATGTACAAAACAGATAACAAAACATAATATGAAATGAAAAAGATTAAATTACACATAAGGCTGGAAAGATATTAAAATTATTATGCAAACAACTTTCACACCTGAGGCTTGAGGTCCCATGACTGATCCCCAGCACCACCACCATATTCCAGAGTTGAGAAGTGCTCTAGTAAAATAAATAAACAAATAAATAAATGGCAAATTATTATATTGATAATATTTATGACAAAAATATATACAAATATATATATGGTATAGTTAGAAAATATAATCAGTAATCATATGAGAGGAAACAATAAAATGTTGCATGGAAATATAAGAAAATCAAGCTAATAAGGAGGGAGTTTAATATGACAATACCATATGAGATTAAATCAACTGAATGTGAATGAGAGTGAATCTAAAATGAAAAGAAATAAAATCATGAAATAACAAAGGAAAAAAGACATTTATCATTGGGAGGTGTATAACTCTATGTTGGATAGTATGCCAGCTCCCCCTGGCTTCTGCTTAACCATATGCCTATATAGGGATAGATTTAATCCCATTCAAAGCTTTGGTCTATTTACATAAATCACTTTTACATTTACATAAAGCACTCCCTCCAGGGCATTGGTGGTTCAGTGATAGGATTCTCGCCTGCTCCGCCCCCTCCTTGTCACACTCTGATTTTCACCAGTCACTTTTCTCTCCACCCTCTCTATATCACATCCTGTTTCCACCCTACTTGGAGAGTATAAAAACAGCTGCTCTTCTGATTAAAGACACTTGGAAATTGCTTTCCGGCTCCGAGAGTTCCAGAGTGTATCTCCTGCGAAGTTAGTGCGGCACGAGTTCCTGATCCCTCTCCCATGCAGCAGCCTAGATCGCCTCCAGTTGAGTTCTCTCCAACCCAGAGAGCACTAGCTCTGGAAGAAGTACCCTCAGGCTATCCCGGCAACTCTATACCTATTACAATAGCCATGTGATCGATATTTTTTTTAATAGACCAATCTTAAAAAAATCCTAAATGTGATCTTCATTAAAACTTTTGATTTTGGGACTCATAAAAAGAATATGAAAAATAATTAAAACAAAATCAAACTAGGCAAAAAACAAGTGGGAAACCTTATTTGGTTTAAATTGTTATTCTAGTATCTAAAGTACAAAAATAAACACCATATATTACTTTCTATAATTCTATGTTCAATATTTTATTGAATTATCCTTCCACATTATTAAAAATGTTGAAGAAATATTTCTCTACTTTGAAATGTACCTGCTAATTGCATAACCACAAAGTACTAAGAGAGAAAAAAATTAATGTCATACAAAGTAAACTGTAAAAATGTAGGTCTTTTTTTTTTTTTTGGCAAAGCCCATTTGCGTTATGATTTCCTTGTCTAAAATATTTATTAAAACCAGAATAAAATAATAAACAAATCCTAGTGAGTCACCCACTCAAGTGAAACTAGTTTGCATGGTGTCATAAGGAAATACAGTATAGGGAAATATGTGGGTATAATTCTGTTCACTTATTCAGAGAAATAATCTCCATAGGAAAAACAGCTGGCTTTGGAATCCAAGTGCTTAAAATTCTTAGATTTTCTAATAGTCTCAAATTACTCAAATACTTAGATAATTTGCATCGTAGGTGAAAATCAAGGGATAAAACCATGTTTTTAACCTTCCCTGGATATATCATTTGTCTGTTGCATTAAATTTATGACAACTTTTGAAAATACACAAGAAAACTTGTGACAATGGACACTAACAAAACAGTCTGGTAATTTTCAAAAGAGCTTTTTGAACATGAAACTACACGTCACCACTTCTTTTCAGCTTTGGGTCAAGAAAAGGGCACTTTATGGGAGTTATTGTTGATTATATGTTAGCATTCAGAAGAAACAGAGTATAGTTATTTTAGGATCAAGATGACAACTATATGAAATGATAATGTAGCTATATTGGGAAATGTAATTAAACTGCCTTTGTATATTGAATGATAACGGCACTTGGTCTGCTCAGTGGAAATTTGAGATGAGACATCAAGAAATTTGAAGCTCTACTAACTTTAGTTTTACTGAAAATTACAAAGTTCAACCCAAAGTAGTGGAAAGTATTTGATTCTAAGTATGTGGAGCAACCAGTTGAAAGTCATGTTTCTCCCTTAAATCAGGAGACTGTGGTATACAACTACCCTCCTCCAGACTGGGGGTGTATTTTTCTTTGCACAGTCCTAAGCAGATATCAAAGCTTTCCTCCGTGTTCCATCTCCCTGTAGGGAGAAGGAAGGAAACCACAACCATGCTGCTAAACAGTGCCTAAGGAGAGGCCAGGACACAAGGACACATGGATAGCTGACACTGCTTACGTGGTACTAGAAGCAGACAAATTTGCATGCACTAAGAATTTCGATATTGCTCAATTTATCTTGAGCATTTGTTTATTTCTCTGGAAATCATCTTCTTCCTCCTTCTCAAGATTATGATATTCTGTACTAATTGGACCATATCCCTTTCCTTACATCTGTCACCTTTTTTTTTTGTCTTCTTTTTTTTCTTCCTTGTTCTTTCTTTCCCACTCTTAAAGTGTTTACCTAATAATCCCTCAATGACACTAATTTTTTATAATGATGTACTCTCTAGCCTTTTTGTATTTAATACACGCTTTAATTTGCTACTATGCTTTTAGGATACCTTTCACTCATTAGCTTCATTGACTCATTTAAATTTTATTCTGTGTCTAGCAAAGTCAATTCCACTTTTGAGTATGTTGTTCTGT
The DNA here is from genome assembly GCF_950295315.1 of Erinaceus europaeus. NCBI lineage: Eukaryota > Metazoa > Chordata > Mammalia > Eulipotyphla > Erinaceidae > Erinaceus > Erinaceus europaeus. The sequence continues at coordinate 168,120,530 of NC_080162.1, read as the reverse complement.
TGCTTTTCTTTATTTTATGTACTGAGAAGCCTATACATTTTAAATATTGGTTTTTGTAGATTTTTTATGTTATATCTTCCAAACTGGAAGTTAATAGTTTGTAGATTTCATCAACTAAATTTTCTATTCTAATTTATCCTTTAAATAAAAATGACCTATATGTGCTTAATGTTTGTCACTAATCAATTTTGCAATCTTTTCAAACCATATAACAGCCACATCAAGAGACCCAACAAAGAAATAACTTTGTTAACAAAAATTACTCAATTATTAAAATTTCCTGGTCAGAACAGATATTTCCTTCTGCTATCATTTTCTAACTTTCAGAGTTCAAATAAGTTAACTTCTACATAATTTAGAGCAACCCATAGCTTTTTTTTCGCAATGAATACATTAATGATTAATTCTTATAGTATATAGCTGCTACCATCCTTTTTTTTTAATTACACTTGATCCAAAATGTATCACCTGTCTCTTTTTCGCATAATGATGTATTCTCTAGTCTTTCTGTATTTAATACATGCTTTAATTTTGTATTATGCTTTTCAATAATTTTTACTCATTATCTCTACTAACTCCCTTAAATTCTATTCTAATTTAAATTTTATTCTTTATCTATCAAAGTTATTTCCACTGGAACAATTAGGAAAGGATAAATAATCCCAGGATTTTTGTTTGTTTGCTTTTGCTTCTGTTTTTTTTTTTTTTTTTTTTTTTCCCACCAGGGTTATTACTGAGGCTCGGTGACTGGACTACAATTCTACCACTTTTGTTGGTCACTCCACCCACTTTTTTTTTTTCTTAAGGGTTAGGAGATGAGGCCAGGTAGGTTAGGTGGGCAATGCCAACTACAATTCTGCATTAGTACTTCTGAAACTTTCCTCCCTGCAGGTTGAGACAGCAGTCTTGAGACTAGGTCTTCATAAATGGTAATGAATGTTCCATCACGTATACTACTGCCCATTCCCCACAGAACATCAGCTTTTTAGTTTTAATTCTATATTTTATCAGTGCTAATTGTCAAAGAATGGAAATTTCAATTAAAGAAATTATGTTGAACCAGTGAAATAGTTCACTTGGATAGTGTCCCACTTTGTCAAGTACAGGTTCAGTCTAGCCCCCACTGCACAGAAGCAAGTTTCAGTGGTGTGATCCCTTTCACTCTCTTTCTCTAAAAAATATTAAATAAGTAAATAAATTGTAGGACTGGGTGGTGACTCAGCGCACATGTTACAATACGCAAGGACCCAGGTTCAAGTCCCCAGTCCCCACCAGGTGTCTCTCTGTTTCCCTCTCTATCTCCCTTTTCCCTCTAGATTTTTGGTTATCTCTATCCAATAAATAAAGTAAATAAAAAATAAATTTAAAAATTAAGTAAATAAATTGTTGCATTTACATGTACATGACCCAAATTTGTGCAACACTGTGAAGCCACTGAAGAAACCTGTTTACCTGTCTGCCTCTCTGTCTAAAAAAATAAGTGAATTATTTCCGAATCAGTCTCAAGCATTACTGAAATGGCCACTTTGTCAGTGAATGTCTGGTATCATAGAAGGTGACCAGCTTAGGTTACCTGCATATTAGATGTCAAGCACAAGCAAAAACTAGTTGGGTCATGGCCCCCTTGGAATATACCTAAAATAGACTTGCTAGCTTTTTCCAAGATGGAGACCTCAAATCTTCATCCACAATATTCCAGTCTTTAGGTTCATCATTACTCAGCAATTTGCTCTGCTTTCTATCTCTTTTTTAGCCACTAAGTTCCAGACTATACCATGATAACAACTGGACTTCCCAGGGTAGATGACCCTACCATGTGTCCTGGAGCCCCACCTCCCCAGATCCTTGCCCCACTAGGGAAAGAGAGAGATAGAGAGGCTGGGAGAATGAATAGACCTATTAATGTCCATATTCAGTGGGGAAGCAATTACAGAAGCCAGACCTTCCACCTTCTGTACCCCATAATGACCCTGGGTCCATGCTCCTAGAGGATTAAAGAATAGGAAAGCTATCAGGGGAGGGAACAGGATATGGAGTTCCAGTGGTGGGAATTGTAACCCTCTTCTCTTATGGTCTTGTCAGTGTTCACATTTTATAAATAAAAACTTAAAAAAAAAAGTGAACAGCATTAAGTATTTTATGTTGTCTTTTTTAAGTCTTTTTACTTGCTTGCTGGACTTACTGAGTTACTGAAGACAATTGCACATTTTTACTTTAAGGTATATGGTTCCCCCCCCCCTAATTTATGGTTACATGACACATGTATCCTTGGGCCCTGGTCTATATCTAGGTTCTGTAACTTTGTTAGGAAGTTCACCACCTGAAATGTAGTGGATAAGATATGGAACTCTGGTGGTGGAAATTATATAGAATTGTACCCCTCTTATCCCACCATCTAGTCAATAATTATTAAATCATAAATAAATAAGTAGGAAAATGGGTGGTGGCACACCTGGTTGAGCAGATATGCCACCATGCACAAGGACCAGGTTCAAGCCTGGGCTCCCCACTTGAAGGAAGGAAGCTTCATAAACAGTGAAGCAGTATTGCAAGTGTCTTTCTTTCTCTCCCTCTCAATTTCTGTTTCAATAATAAATATGTAAAAATAAATAAATAGATACCCAGCATACTTCTTGAAGCTAAATTAGAAATTCACTCATCCTTAAAAATTTCTTCAGTTTCAAATAGTGAAGAGTTCTTTGTCTAAGAAAAACATCATTATTAAATTATCTCCAGATATTGCAAAGGAAGACTTTCTGAGATGCAGGAAGTCCAATGTAAACTAGAATCATATGAACTAAACTAAACTTATCTTATGAAGACCAAGTGCATGGAATCATTTGACAGTGACTTTTGTTGATCTAATATAAAAATAATAGGACAGAAACATATCATTTTCTTTAAAAAAAATAGTAACAATTTACAGAGTGACAGGTTTCATTTTTAATAAGATATTTCATCAAGAAAGAACTAATTTTCTAATTTCATTCTCAACTCTGACACCATCTTTCCAGACAATATTTTTAGTCCACCTGCATATTGGCTATCAAACTTAGGCAAAAAATACTAGTCTGTTATGTGGAAAACTGGGAAATGTTATGTATGTACAAACTATTGTTATTTTACTGTCCACTGTAAACCACTAATCTTTCAATAAAGAAATTTTAAAAAAAATACTAAAGTCATGGGTCACTTGGAATATACATAAAGTAGACTTCCTATCTTCTATTTTTTAATTATTTTTTATATTTATTTATTCTTTTTTGTTACCCTTGTTTTATTGTTGTCATTATTATTGCTGTTGTTATTGATGTCATTGTTGTTGGCTAGGACAGAGAAATGGAGACAGGAGGGGAAGACAGAGAGGGAGAGAGAAAGATAAACACCTGCAGACCTGCTTCACCGCTTGTGAAGTGACCCACCCTGCAGGTGGGGAGCCGGGGGCTCAAACCAGGATCCTTATACTGGTCCTTGCGCTTTGCGCCTTGCTGCGCTACTGCCCGACTCCCTACTATCTTCTTTCCACCCCAAGATTCCTAATTTCATCTGTTGTAGTCTTACTTTTTGTTCCAGTTTATTAAACACTGCCCTGCTCTATATCTTACAGCCTTTCAGCCACCAAGTTGTAGATGCTAGATGATTCCACCATTACTTCCCTGGGCAGAAGACCTCACAAGAAGTCCTAGAGCCTCGCCTTCCCTGATCCCTACCCCACTAGGGAAAGATAGAAACAGGCTCAGGGTAGAGATCGACCTGTCAATGCCCATGTTCAGCAGAGAAGCAATTACAGAAGCCAGAACTCCCATCTTCTGCACACCATAATGAATGTTGGTTCATACTTCCAGAGGGGGAGAAGTGTTAGGAGGAAATGACCAGAGGTCTCTGAACTCCAATTCCATCATGACTTGGAGAGGAAAAAGGGGGAAAAGAGAGGAAAAGGGAGGACTGTGGAAAATATAGGCAAATGTATGTATAAATATAGACAAATATTTATAGAAATAATAGTTGACCCACATCTGTGGGTGACCTTGAGGAGGTTACTACAGTTTTCAGAAGAAGGAATGGGGACTCTGAACTCTGGTGGTAGGAATGATGTGAAATTATACCCTTGCTGTCCCATAATTTTGTGAATTAATATAAAATAACTCTAACTCATAAAAAAAGAAACCCCAAAGTATAAAAGAGCCTATGAGCATTGTACATAGTACTAACAAGGTTAATACTAATGGCAGCACTTTATATTACTGCTGAAACTGCATTTTTGGTGTTAGAGTTAACGATCCAGAAATGTAGAATCACATACCATGAAGGGTCTTTGGTCAGCATAATGGATATGGTGGTTCTGCTACAATTCATCAAGGAACACATATCCCTGTCATTTCATTCTATATTGCCTATCTGGAAATATTTATTTCTTGGTGCTGAAGCAGCATATCAAGTGCCCTTTAGAAATTGTTGTTACATAAATATGAATGAAACATTCACTGAAGGCTAGGTATGTGCTAACAACACAACCCTAACTTTGCCATGCCTTCCTGTCAATATTGTGCTATTTTGAGAACAGCGGCCACAACAATAAAAGCCATACATTCCAGGATCTCTAGTATACTATGGTGAAAAAAGGCATAAATTGGAGATGAGAGTGTCTGCACAACACACCAATCACAAGGAGATGAGTAACTGACACATGTACTTATGTGTCAACAACTGTACCAGATGTAATCCATTAACACCTCCATCCCCAGCAAAGTACGACTACTAATAATAATGCTGCACTGTTTCCATAGTACAACTCTTTCACATCTTTCAACCACTAACTTTCATCACAATCCACTTATTTTTTTCCAAAATATTTCTGAAATATATTCCAAAATATGGTAATCAAGGCACGATGTCAGCCCTTGCACATGTTGTTTTCTGTTTTGCAAATCTTCACTATATGATAGGCTACCGATACCCTGAAATGTTGAACTAAGTAGAATATAATTTGAAAGACAGACTCCTCTGTAAGAATAGAGAGATGCCCCAATTTGGAATATTATAGGCGTCTCTTGATTTCTCAGTATGTCTTCTCTTACCCTGTCTCTGTTCTAACTCTAATGATGTTTTTAAAAACACAATTCTGAACTGTATTCCTGCACTCTTCCCATATTTAAACATTTGAATTTATAGCTACTGTTAGGTCAAATATGACATATTATTCTTCCCTTCCATCCTTCTCCATAAGCAATCATATGCAATCTTGGGTCATCTTCAGTTACCGAACATCCTATTTAAAAAAAAAAATCTTTATTTATTTATTGGATAGGGATAACCAGAAATTGAGACAGAAGGGGGAAATACAGAGGGAGAGAGACAGAGACACCTGCAGCACTGCTTCACCTCTCGCAAAGCTTTCCCTCTGCAAGCAGGGACTGGGGGCTCTAACCGAGTCCTTGAGAATTGTAATATGTGCCCTCAACCAGGTGTGCTACCACCCTGCCGCTTGAACATCCTCATTATCTCCTACAAGAACTTTCCATAAGTTGCAAAATCTTCCTGGACAGTTTTTAACCTCACCACCACTTCTCTTCCTTCATATCTAGTTTAAATTTCAGAGCTACATATGAGGCTAGCACTAAATAGTTTTAATACTCTACTATATGATTTTACTTCTTTCTAATGACCAAGCAGTTAAAAAATTAATCTTTGTCCCACCAATTAGGACATTGTTCACCAACATTTCTCTAGCACCAATAAAAGTATATGACAAATGAATACGTTATTTAGCGAATTAATGAATCAGATTGTATGACAGATTATTATTATTATTATTATTATTATCATCTTTAACATTATTTTCTCATGAGACTACTTGTCTCTCATGCAGGAAAGTCATTTTGTGTGACTATTGTGCAATAAGTCTTCTAGCCCTCAGATTATTTTTATCTAAATGTCAATAGAATAAGAAGACTCCCTAAAATATTTCTGTTACCCAAATTAAACAGTCAAAGATTTTACCATTTTTGTACAAAATGGGTTGCTTCTAACATATTTTACACTCTTTTTTTAAAAAAAATAAAAAACTGACATGGTCAATTTTTATTATTGACTTTCTTTTTTTTTTTCACTAAAGACATTTTCTCTAAATTACACAATCGTTGCAATCTCATCAGTTTTTGACTATCTAGGAAAAACAATTGATCGATACTGAGCAGCCTCAAGAAAACCAATAGAGGTTTCTAAGTCAATATGTTTAACTTGCAATCATTCATACTGTGTTTGAAAATAAAAATTAAAAGCTAGTTCACTAAAGCTTCCATTTATAGTCAGAAAAAATTATTTGTATGATTTGTATGGCAGCATTTCATTTTTCATATGGATTATGACAATAACCAAGGTTTTATATTTGCAATGAATAATTTGTTCCAACTTAAAGTGTAAATATATTTAAATGTCTTTATGAACAAAAATTAGTACTGAACTCGTGGCTATTGGGAGATGACAGTGTCCTTGAATTTCATAGATTTATATTTTATAAATATTTTATCTTATAATTATGAAATTATTAAATATCATCACTCATGTAGGTATTTCATAGTTTGTTCTAAGAATATACAAATACACTGTTTGATGAATAAAAGTATAATTATATATCAGAAGTGATGCAATACTGCAGAAGATAATAGTAGGTGCTCATAATGTTTTAAAATGCATTTCAGGAAAATATTCCAAATTCAAGGGTAGAATAAGTTATTCTTTGAAAATTTTGCTCAAATTAGCTTCATGGCAAAAATAGAGGTCTTCTATCCCTTTACTAGTCATAATGCTCTTTTACACTTTAATAACACTTTAGACATTATGATACTTTAACATATGCAATCTAATTGGATAAAAGAAGACAAAATTACCACAAAGATTAAGCAGGCTTTTCAAACTGGGCAACAAGTAAGTGACTGAAATCTATTTCCATTGTCAGTTTAGTGATCTTTCCATGCTATTACAGATAATTTTCTAGAATGATAATTTAGGCCAATGGAGATAAAAGGAATAAGCATAGTTTTTTTTTCAGTATTTTTATGTAGGGATATAATACTGAACAGTAAGTTGGAATTCATCACTAAAAAGCTAGTGTAAATTCTATTGAAAATTAAGAGAATTTAAATACATGGTTCCAAAATAAATTAAAACTTATAATTTAATGTGCTTAACATAATAGTACTAGCAATCTACAACAAAAATGTTGTTGAAATAGCATGCAAATCATAAATGTTATTAATGATAAGTGCCTTATGTAGCCTAAGGTTGTTATTATCACTAGCAAGCAAGAAAAAAATTCAGTAGACATAATTAATCTCAACTTCAGTATATTTGATTTTTCTGCTACTTAGAATATGATTTCATAGGCCTCGGTTAAATACTACTTCAGAGATATTTTCTTCAGAGATATTTTCTTACTAGGCTACCCATAGCACAGTAGACTGTATATTGATAACAGTATGGCATTCAATTATTCTTCATACTTGGTAAAGTTGGCTTGGCTAGCATCACGCAGTCATATGAGCTGATCTATGAGTCAGTTTGTGACACAATTTTGCTTATCTGGTTGTGTTCACTCTGGTCATGAAATATTTATACACAGCAGTAACTGGAGGGGTTCTTGGATCCTTTTATTTATGATGGTAACAGAACAGTTTATTAAAAATGACTGCCTATCTTTCATCAATCTTTATTTACATATATTTTTGATATGTTAACACAATCAAAATGATATACAACTCAATATACTTTTCAATGTATCTAACTTTTAATTTACTTTCTCTTAGTATTGTAGATAGTAATAACAAGTACGATACATAGAACATCAGAATGTGAAATGAAAATTTCTCATTTCCTGGGTTGTTGTATATCAGATGTTAATTTCTATTGTATTTCATAACTTATTTTTGACCTTCTACAATAGGATATCACAGTGTTTTAAGTGCACTTTTTTATTGTATATAATGACCTTCAATTGCTCAAATTTTGTCTTTAAGACAGCCCCAATAACACATTACTTCCCTGTTTCCTGTCCAAATTGCTGGATAGCTAATCAACTAGCAAACTTTATGATAGCTATTAATTTACCTATGTTTGCATATCAGTTATTTTTTATCCCCTGGAAAATGCCATTGTTATGCCATAAGTAATTAATTGATTTATAATGAGATACTGATAGAGTATATACTCTTTATCAGAAGGATACAATTTCTGTTTGAAATTTAAATAGAGATAGAGCTCCAACAGGTTCAGTTTCAAATACTTTAACTCTCTAATGGTTTCATAGCAGGGAAATTACAATGGAGATTTTTTGTTTAAAGTCAATGTTCATAAAAGTTTCAAAGGATATTTGTTAGTATTACTTTTTTGACCAACCTGTCAAAAATCACAGCATAAACCGTAATATCGTCACCAGTTTATTCTAATTGAAAATTAATATGTTGGCCTGCCACCAGGTTAGATGTGCCTATATAAGGTCCAAACTCTTGGGTTGGGAAGTGGCACACCTGTTTGAGTGCACATGTTAATAATGCACAAGGACCCAGGTCTGAGCCCCTTACCTCACCTACAACGGAAAAGCTCTGCTTCACAAGTAGTGAAGCAGTGCTGCAGGTGTTTCTCTGTCTCTCTCCTTCTCTACCTCCCTCTTCCCTCTCAATTTCTGACTGTGTCCAACAAATAAATAGATATAATTTTAAAAAGAAAGAAAAAAACCTCTTTGACCAAAGACAAAAAGACATTATTACACACAGCATTAGAAGTGGGAAAAGTTATTTTGATCTTCTTAAATTAGAGTTCTCAATCCATAATTTCTAATGTTACATAAAGAGGACAAATTTGCATATGTTATAAGAGATGAACACAGAAAATAGGGAACTAATATATTTATTATAGGAAATAAGAATATTGTCTTTTGCTTAAAAAGGAAACAGTATCTTTCAAGCCTGTATGTTATACAAATATCTCTGGAAAAAACAAAAAGAAATGTGAAAAACTTTTGTGAAGATATATAATTCTTTAAGAAAGCAACATGTTTCCTAATAATATCTATGACTAAATATTATATAACATTTTATATTATCTTGATTTCTGGTGAATTTTCCTACTTCATATCGCACTCAGATTAATATTCCCAAAAAATTAACATTATTACTTAGAGGCAAATTTTTGCAACTGTTCAAATATAAAATACTTAGTTAAGTTTCCAACCAAGAAAACTCCCCCAAGCAAAGCGATATCAACCTATTGTCATGAGCTCAAATATGTCCCTAAGATCTCAATTAAATATTTTTATAAACCATCAGGACCATTCTATAAATCAAAGCAGTTTGTTTCTCTATTCTTTTACTATTATTATTACCACTAGTGTTATCATTGAGTTCTATTTCTGGCAATATGAATCTACGACTACTGGCTGCCACATTTTCCTTTTATTTTACTTAATAGGACAGATGAATTTGATAGATAATGGAGAGATAGAAAGGGAGAAAGAAAGAGAGATACCTGCAGACTGCTTCACTGCTCATCAAGCTTTTTCCCTTCAGGTAGGGAGTTGGGGCTTGAACCTGCATCCTTGTGCATGGTAACATGTGTTCAACCAAGTGTGTCACCACTCAGCCCCCTTCTAAGTTTCTACATCAGCATTTTCATTTTCATTAAGGCATTAATTAACTATAGCAGTACATATTACTAATTATACTGACTTTGCCTTTGGCATGCAAGAATGGATAGGAAAATTTTATCATGCACAAAAATTTATTGAACAGTGAATTTATATTGATGTAAATGCCTTTCAGAGACAAGGTGGTACTATTTGAGCTAAATCAGATATAAATTTCATACTATCATTTCTTTTGGATGACTTTCATCATAGCAATAAATATATTTGTGTAGATACGAAATCAATTATCCATCTGTACACTCCCTTGAGTAATAAAGGATAGCCTCATTTAGATAGAGCTTTATAGACACAATTTTGATAGGCTTTATATTTTCTAAAGGTCAAACAAATTACTGTTGTATGCCACATAAAAGGCCCCTATAATCTCTGTTAACTAAAAGTTACCATGGTTTTGGGAGAAAGACAGATTGTTGACAAGAAATACAATACTAGGTGTATATTTAGTGTTTTTAGAAAGGTGACTTTTACAAATTTCCAAGATCACAAGGGTGACCAGCATCTGTATGGGTCCAACTGACATTGCCTTCACTATAACCTCTCAGTTAGGTGGTATTTCTTAGAGTTCTCATTGGACTGTCAATTAATAATAACTTGGATGGAAGTTGGTTTTGAATGGAAATTGCTGATGGAAACAAACCCTCCCTTTCTTTAACTCATGTCACAAGGTATTTGTCTAGCTAGGAAATAAAAAAACCCACACAAGTAGACCTTGGGAAGATCTTGAGGGTCCTAACAACTGTTTTTACATGGAAAATGAAAAATATAGGACTATGCTTTGATGTACCTGGTATGCTTCTATGGTAGGTTAAGGAAAATAGAAATCAAATCATGATCAGCACTGTCTGACTGAAGGTGATAACAATCAGCTAATTGAGGGAGCTGCCTGTAAGTGTTTTATCCTACTGGTAAATTTGCAAGGGTGGTTCTGAATGTACTGTCATTAATCTCCCCCCATCATCACACTTCCCAGGGTGAAATTTTCCTTTCTTGGGTATAACCATGATTATTTTTTCCTTCTATATTAGAGTTTGTTGTGTAAGATTCTAGCAGTTAAAAATCCACTCCTTCATCCCACCCCAAAATGGGAGAGGATATGAACAAGATATTCACCATCGAAGAGATCCAAAAGTCTAACAAACATAAAAAAGTGCTCCAAGTTATTCACTGTTAGAGAAATGCAAATAAAGACAACAATGAGATAACACTTCACCCCTGTTAGAATGTCATACATGAGAAATGATAGCAACAACACATGCTGGAGAGATAGTGGGGACAAAGGAACTCTCCTGCACTGCTGGTGGGAATGTAAGTTGGTCTATGGAAAGCAGTCTAGAAAACTCTCAGGAGGCTAGACGTGGACCTACCCTGTCACCCCGTGATTCCTCTCCTGAGGAGATATTCTAAGGAACCAAACACTCCTTTCAAAAAGAACATATACCTGTTGGTATGCATGAGACCCCTTCTGTTTCATTTGGTTTAAATCCCCCCTGCTTAACACTATTCTATTTACATAACCACTGCATTCTATTTACATAACCACTGTTAACAAGCACCACCCTCCCTCCAGGGCATTGGTGGTTCAGTGATAGGATTCTCACCTGCTCCGCCCCCTCCTTGTCACACTCTGATTTTCACCAGTCACTTTTCTCTCCACCCTCTCTATGTCACATCCTGTTTCCACCCTACTTGGCAAGTATATATAAAGATAGCATTGTGAGTTTTAGAGTAACTTAAGTTTAGCTTAGCTCGGCTTAGATTGTGCTGTGTCCTGCATGAATAAAGAGATACTGCATTCAACCCAGCCATGAGTCCCTGTTCGTCTGTTACCCGCCCGTGAAGCCAGCCCAGCGAAAACAATATAGCCCGTCGAAAACAACATATACCTATGTTCATAGCAGCACAATATGTAATACCCAAAATCTGAAAGCAACCCAGATTTCCAACAACAGATGAGTGGCTGAGAAAACTGTGGTATATATACAAAATGGAATACTACTCAGCTATTAAAAATGGTGATTTTACCCTTTTCACCCCATCTTGGATGGAGCTTGAAGGGAACATTTGAAGTGAGATAAGCCAGAAAAAGAAGGATGAATATGGGATGGGCCAACTCACAGACAGAAGTTGAAAAATAAAAACAGAAGAGAAAATTCAAAGTAGAACCTGGACTGGATTTGCTGTGTTACACCAAAGTAAAGGACTCTGGGGTGGGGCAGAGTGGAGGGGGAGGGGTGTTCCAGTCCTGGAACAGGATGCAGAGGAGAATCTAGGTGGAGATTAGAGTATTATGTGGAAAACTGAGAAATATTATACATGTAAAAACTACTGTATTTTACTGTCAATAGTAAACTATTAATGCTCCCAATAAAGGGGAAATCTATTTTTAGTTGAGCTATTTATTAATTGAACCCAGGAGTTTTGTCCATGAAAGAAAAAGAAATTATTTAAAACATATAAAAATGCGTTTGTCTGTTGGCTTGGACACATAGGCCACTACTGGAAAGTTGATATCCACTATGCCCAACTATTACCATCAACCTTATAATCTAAATTCAGGTTAATTCAGAAGGAGGATTTAGGTGACTGAAATAGAATTAGTTTGAATATTCTAGGTATTGATTGCTTGCCTGTACTCACTGTACCAACCAGGCAACCCAGAAATTGTTAGGCAGAATTTCAAACTTTAAAAATAGGTATATGGAATTCTCTATCCCTATGGTCATGAGGTGGTATAAAGAATATATCTATTTATATAGAGGGTTTATTTAGTGAATGCTATTGCCATACTAACATTTTGAACTTGTAATAAGTAAGACAAATGAATTTAGAAATCATTATTAAAGCATTCTTAGTGGATTTTTTTAATTATAGAAAAAAAGATGTTAGTGGGTAGTTATGTGGACATTTGATGAAATACCTTGACTTAATTACCAATCAGTACTTACTGGTCTCTACAAAAAACAATATATTTAGCATGCCAATCTTTTATTTTGCCAGTACCAGATCAAACAGACTAAGGATAAGACTTCAAAAATGTAATGTAATGCAACACAGTTTTTCAAGGAGATCTTTTCCAGACTATTAGAACATATGAGTTATACTTACTCAAGATAATATGTAACTTTTCTTCTGAATAGCTACTGTTAATTTATTTCAAATAGTCTAGGTATAGCATGGGCAGGCTCTTAGTGAGTCTAAGCATGAGAAAAATTACTGTGAATCAAGGATTCTTTAAGGCAGAGACTATGCTATGGATGACTGAGTGGATGACACATTCTCTCTAACAAGTATTTCTGCTACTTTTTCAGAAAAAGTAAAGCTGTCACTAAGGCCAAACCAGATCTGTTATCAGTATAAAATTCCTATTTGATCCAAGTAACTTGTTGATCTTTTTTTCTTTTTTTTAGGCATTGAATCTAAGTTGATAAATTTCAAAAAGGGAATATCAGACTAAATAAAGACAGGTCCATGTCATATGTATTCAGTTTTATTTATTCCCTTTTGTTGCCCTTGTTTTACTGTTGTAGTTATTATTGATGTCGTTGTTGTTGGATAGGATAGAGAGAAATGGAGAGAGGAGGGGAAGACAGAAAGGGGGAGAGAAAGACAGACACCTTAAGACCTGCTTCATTGCCTGTGAAGCAAACCACTGCAGGTGGGGAGCCAACGGCTGGAACCGGGATCCTTATGAGGTCCTTGCACTTTGAGTCACCTGAGCTTAACCCACTGTGCTATCACCCAATTCACACATTCAGTTTTAAAGAAGAACCCAGTAGCAACTTAATAAGTTCATTTCAGAAATTGTGTTCCTTAAAGGCATGTTAGAGAGACAATGAATCTAAAACCCTAGGAGACTTTCTGATAGAGGTTACCTTAAGTTTCTAAAGACTCATATCCCTTCAATTATAGAGAGTTGTAGATCACAAGATTATGATGGGAACTGAGTCCCAAAATTGAGATTATGCTGGATACTTCTAGAACTTTACATTGTAATCTGGTTATGGGCCTCCCCTAAAAGATGTTGATTTGTGAATTAGTCAATATAAAGAACTGAGTTGAATTCCCAAATGAAACCCATACTATCTTTAATATTGATATAACCAACAAATTACAGGCTTATCTGTTTGCATGCTGATGGTGGTATGGAAAAGAGACCATTATTATCTTGATTATCTGAGATATAAAGTGTCATAAATCTGTATCTAGTCCCGTGTGTATGCCTTTTGCTCTAAAAAGAGATACCGATTGTGAATACCAAAGATGTGAACAAACCAGACCTTAGCTCTTCTCTATTTTTTCAAAATTGTTTGCTAGATAAGCATCCTTGAAAGAAATTCTAATAAAAAGGAAGTTAGTACCTCTGCTCACAATATACACAGAAAAAGAAGAGATCTCCAGCATAAGAGTGCTAGAGAAGCTAAAGCAATAGCAGTTTTAGTCAAATTCACTGAAGTAGCAGTCCACTACTCCTGTCACATATTCTTGCAATGCAATTGCATTGATGACATAGTAAATATGAATTTTTGTATTTGAGCACTCAAACTTACATGTCTGAACTATCCGTGAAGAGCTAGTATAACATATATACTCTCTTCAGAGTCATCTTCCAGTAACTTTAAAATCTTATCAATTTTTTAAAGAACATATTTATTTATTTATTTATTTATTTATTTATTTATTTATGAGAAAGATAGGAAGAGAGAGAAAGAACCAGACATCACTCTAGTACATGTGCTGCTGGGGATCAAACTCAGGACCTCATACTTGAGAGTCCAAAACTTTATCACTGTGCCACTTCCCGGACCACAGCTACCAATCTTTTTTTTTGTTTGTTTACTCAGAATAAATTTTGAATAACATACAATATAAGCAACTTGTTTTAAATGCAAAAAATTTAATAAACTAGACATTGGTGGGAACCATGCTATTGATGGAGATAACACAATAATAAAAAATAGATATTTTAACATTCAAGGGCCAGTCAAATATGTGCCAGTGAGAAAACGAGAAACATTAATTCACTTATTCTTTCACTCCGCCAATGAATATTTAATGCCATTTTAAATTATTGCAATTACTACGGATTCTAAAACAGCATTGTGTTGTGTCTATTAGATTCCTAGGAGAAAGTGGGAACATAGAGATTTGTTGTTCTCCAGTCTAAGTGATGTCACGATAAGAAGAAATTCCACATACACCTTCATAAATAGAATAAAATTTCACTCTTTCTGAGCAATTTTACTAGAAACTCATATATATTTCTGTGGTTACAATATATCCCCAGGATTTATGGGCCACAAAATATCTTCTAGAACAACAGAATACTCAACATAGGCATTCTATCCAAAACAAAAAGGAAAAAGAAAAAAAAGGAACAAAAAAATAGCAGAAAGATTCCTTCCTGAATTGAATTTGATCTTATTCCACAAGTAAGTAACTATAATGCATTAGTATAGCTTACATTTTTAATTTAGTTAACCTTAGTTTCCAAGTCTCTATATGTTTTAGGTAAGCCATTTCATCTCTTTAAAGTATATATTACCACACCACTACTACCACTCAAAAGTTAATTTCCTTCACTGAAAATTTTCCTTTCTATAATTACCCCTTCACCTTTGGTAAACTAATAAGTAAGATCTATTTTACGTTTTCAAAAGCCTTCACATATCATTAATCTATAGTCCCAAAATCTTGACAGAGTAAAATGATAGAAGACAACTAAAGTGGAAAGGTGTTTGGCTTGACAAAAGAAATCATTATAGAATTTCACTAGTTCTATTTTCTAAGGTATATTCAAATTTGTGTATTGACAAACAATAAAATCCATAAATCTTCAATAATATTTGATTTGATTCATGTTTGTTAGTCTAAATAAATAAATGTCACTCAAATAATATGAACAATTTTTAAGCCATAGCTCTATCTTTGAAGTAAGGTATACTTGTTTATTTCTCTGAATTTAAAATCACATTCAGTGTTGAAGCCTCTGTGCCAAACATTTATTCTTTTGAGTAATGAAGCTGATTGAAAATATAGTGCCTTTAAATATTTTAAAATGATCACTGCCTATTTGAAAGAAACTTTTGTAGAGTTAAGAGACTCTGGTAGTCAATAAGAAGTAAGGAAAAAATTAGTCTATAGGAAGATAATTAACTTGAGAAATTAATTTAGGGATTAGTTCAACATATAAAACACAAAGTAGCCTTTTATGTCTGAATTAAATATAAATTTCTGAGTAGTTATCTTAATAATAATTTCATAGAATACATGCTTAATTTAGTCAGATTTTAGAATTACTTTCTTAGTCCACTGAATTGGTTCAATTTATTGCAGTAACTAGTTCCAGGCTATTTTATTTTCTCCTGAATGGACTAGATGATTTGGATTATGTAAATTTCAGCCAGCCTAAAAATATTTCTGCTGAATCTACACTTTCTGCAGCTATCCATGAAGCTAATTTCAGCAGTGGTTTCAATTTAGGCAAGATAATGAATTTATAATCTTGCCCAAACCCTAATTTATAGTTTCCTTTAAAATTAAGCTTGACTTTGCCCTTCACTCTAAAAACAGAAAAACCCTACACATTCATACCTATCATTAGGTCAAACCAAAAGTGCAGTTAAATTACAACTGTATTATACCCAAGAATCATTCATTCGTTTCTCATTGTTCCTGCCTTGACACATCCATAGTTTATAGTTTTCTTGTTCATGTTCTCGCACACCCTCTGAACTAGACCTTTAGTTCTCCCTCTTTTCACTAAAATATGCTTGTCCAAAGAAACTTTGACTCAAAGTGGTAAAGTTCTTTCTGGCTTTTCAATTATCATTGCAGTTTTCAAGAAACAATGTTAGGAGGTCAGGAGAATAGTTCACCAGGCGAGATACCTACTTTTTTGTCGTATGCATGACCCAATTACAGGCACCAATACCACATGGATGGGATTCCACAGCATGGGAGGCATTTCTGGTGCTGTGATATATCTCCCTCAGCCTTTTTCTATCTCTCTGAATGAGAAATTAAAGGAGCTTAAGAATGGGGAAATTATACATAAATGAGGTCCTGTATAGTTGTGAGAAAAAAAGAGAGAGAAGCACGTATTGTGATGGAGTTTCATATACAAGATAGTGAATTAGCATTTAGAAAAGGAGGAGGAAGTAAGATAAAGCAGAAATAGAATCTGAGCTGAAGCAGAGGTGTACAACCCAATGGGAATTCAGGGTCAAACAGTACCTGCCACAGTTGTGCTACAATGAACCTGAATGAACAGATAATCATTCCCTTGCCTTTCTCTGTGAGTTAGCTATGAATCAACTTGTCAAGCTGTTTTGTGGTTCTTTAGCTGATAGCTATAGGTAGTATGTTGACTATTTTCTCCACAGCCAGATATAGGTCTATATTTGCAGAAGATCTAGAAAGATTATTTCTGTAGCTTAACTGTCATCGTTTGACCAAGTTGAAATTGACATCATTTGCCATATTGAAGTCTTGGTGCTAAGGATTTAATTCAAAGTTTTCTCTAATACATTCCTTTTAAACTTAAAATATTGAGGTTTTCTAGAGGAAAAACAATTTGTGCTAAGCTATTCTATTAAACTCTATTAACACACAAAGTAAAAGAGGTTTCCCTGGTACAGTATTTATCATCTTCATTAATATTTTTCTGCTGTATAATGAGATGCCAAAAATAAAGCTATAAAGTAGAAAAATTACAAATATATTTATGTACATGAGACTTAATTGTTTCTTATAATACATTTAATATACGAAACAAAATAGTCCATGTAGACCAGTTTAGGAAATTATCTTAGTATGGAACATGAATCACAGGAAATAAAAAAGTTTTTATTTCTCATGGAGTTTCTGAAAACAGAAAGTCCTTTTTTATTAGTTATTTAATAATAATAAGATTGTGGGATAAGAGAGGTACAACCCCATGCAATTCCCACCACCAGAGTTCCATATCCCATGACCTCCATTGGAGATTTCCCTATTCTTTATCTTTCTGGGAGTATGGACCAAAGATCTTTTGGGGTACAGAAGGTGGGAAGTCTGACTTTTGTAATTGCTTCTCTACTGCACATGGGCATTGACAGGTCACCCCTTCCTTCCTTCCTTCCTTCCTTCCTTCCTTCCTTCCTTCCTTCTTCCTTCCTTCATTGTTTCCTTCCTTCCTTCTTTCCCTTTCTTTCTTTCTTTCTTTCTTTCATTCTTTCTTTCTTTCTTTCATTTCCTAAAAATTGCCATAACAAATTTTTACACATGAGGACTGGATGGTAGCTCACCTGATTCAGCGCACATGTTACAATGCACAAGGACTCACATTTGAAACCCTGTCCCCATTTGTAGGGGGAAGCTTTGAAAGTGGTGAAGCATTGCTCTGGGTGTCTCTATTTCCTTCTCACTCTCTATCTCCCTCTACCCTCTCAATTTTTGACTGTCTCTAGCCAATAAATAAAGATAGATATATATATATATATATATATATATATATATATATATATAAAACAATTACAAATGTAAACATTAAGTCAACACAAATGCATTCTCTCACAGATTTAGAGGTCCTAAATCCAAAGTTAGATTTCAGCACAGTCATGTTCCCTCTGAAGTCCTTAAGAAAGGATGCTTCCTTGCCTCTTCCTTGCTTTCAGGGGTTGCCAACTATCCTTGGTATTTCTTGGTTTGTGGCTATATGCTGTCTTCTCTGTCTTAATTATCACATGGTGTTCTCTGTATATGTCTTCACATATCCCTATTTATAAAATATCAGTCAGTGGTTTAGAATTAATTTCAATCCAGTATAATATCATTTTAACCATTTACCTCTAGAAGAATCCTATTGCCAAACATGGTTTCATTCTGGAAGTTCTGGTAGACATTTGAGAATACTCTATGCAAACTAATACAGTCTTCATATGTCCCCAATCCAAAAGTTCATATTTATCCCATGTACCAAATACATTCACACTAGCCCAATATAAACCAAAGCATTCAATAAGGTGGTGGGAGTAGTATGTAGACATCTATCAAAGACAGGTAAGAAATTGTACCAATATGTCACCAATTGCCTTTTAAACTACTATTTCTGCAATAAAATTATCTGTATTAAAAGTGAGTCACAAATTATCTTTAAAAAAATAAAGTGAAAAGCTTAGAGCTTAGCGAAAACTCCCTAAAAAAGGTAGAGCTTAGGGAAAACTCCCTCCATCCTTGGTGATAGGAATTTCTCTGTAAGAGGAGAAATTCGTGACAGAAGCAGCCTCTCAAGGAGTTTGTAACACACGGAGAGGAGAGAAATTGGTCTATAGCTGGCGGCCAGTGTTGGGTATTTCTTTGGTTTCAAAACTGCTATTATCTTCGCACGAAGCCAAATTTTGGGCATAGATTCAGATTCCAAGATGTGGGACAGGAATGTTGTGAGCCACTTCTTTGCCACGGGGCCCAAGTTAAGAATGAGTTCTGGGGTGATGTTATCATAGCCAGCAGCCGTTCCCGGTTTAACACTCTTCAAATCGTCTTCCAGTTCAGACAGTGTAAAGGGAGAGAGTTTTGGAGATGGACAAGATAAACGGAAGTGGGATGACCACTCATGGGAAATTTCTCTTTTCCAGACTGGGTCGATCTTAGCACATCCAACTTGAGTTAGGTGACTGGCCAATGAGTTTGGAGATACGGGAGGATGGGAGACAGGAGAGGGTTGGCTACTGGCACCCAGACTATGAAGAAGCTTCCAGGCCTTCCTGTTTGAGTGGGTGAAGTTCAGACTTTCCATGAGTTGTTGCCAGTGGGCTTGGTGTGCTGCATCCAGTGAGGCAATGAGATGGTCGGCCACATCTGGGTCGCCTGACTCGTCATATTGCTTTAGTAGTTGCTCGCATTCAGCATCAAGACAAGGCATATAGTTAGCACGTCTCCCACAAGGAATAGCTTGGGAAGCTGCTTTGAAGATGGCTTGGTGGAAGTGCCTGTAGGAATCTTCAGAGGGGATAGAGTTAACTGGAATTGCAGGAATAGATTTGTTGGTAAGATCACTGAACAGACGCCAGTTTGCTTTCCAAAAGTTCCATCTTAGTTTCTCCGAACACAGAATCAGTGGGAGCTGGAGACCAATGTGGATGATAGCTGGGTGGTGATGACTGTGTGGGAAGTCCTTGAGAACTTGTGTTGTAGCGGGAAAGGCTTGGCCGTTGACTGTGCTAATCCAGCACAGGTCGGGTGACGAGTCTTTATTCCATCTAGCACTGTGAAAAGAGCCTGGCTGTTTGGGATCATATAATAGGGAGAGGTCATTCACTGAAGCCCAGTCGGCTAAGAGAGCCATCAGCATGAGTGGAGGAATATCCCCAGTCTTGGTGATGATATTAAAGTCTCCAACGTAAATGGCTGGGTGATTCCGGCTAGGCAGGACCTCATTATCCCATGAGGCACTGGGAGGCTTATATACATTGACAAGCTGAATAGTTCCAATAGTAATGGAGTCGTAGAAGGTCAAAGAGGCCGTATGGTAAACGTCCGCAAGATACGATTTGGCGTAGATGGCTCGGCCGTGTTTAGGATGAAGATTATAGCATATTAAATCGAATCCACTGATGGTGAATTGAGCAGCTTCATCGACTGCTATATGTGTTTCTTGTAGGCAAACGACATCTGCCTGATGCTGTATCGCCAATTGACCAATAAGAACGCGTTTGGCAAAGGACAGCCCCTCAACATTAAGTTGGAGGACTCGAAGAGCAGGACCAACAGCTTGAAAGCTGTCAGGAGCTGCTTGTTGCTGGCTTTGAAAGTGACTGGGATCCATGTGGATTCAGTCGGCTAGGAAGGATCGTCAGTTTCCCCCAATGAATGGGTACTCACGGGATGCACCACGGGAAGGTCGATCCAATGCATCCCAATATACCACCTAATTTTATATCACCTAATTTGTAGTAACTTGCTACAGAAACTAGAGAAGACTAATACAGAGAAAAATGGATTTTTACTAGTAAAATGAAAGCTTATAAGAGATTTCTTTCTTAGTTAAGACTTTGCAGAGAAATAGTGTAGCTAACCCTTTGATTATAGTTTGTGAGACTAAGTAGAAAAGCCCAGTACGCTGTACGAAGACTTCTGAACTATGGAAGCTGTGATAAAATAAGTGTACATATGTTTTAAATGGTTTATAGTACTTTTGATGTAGCCATTAGAAACAACTAAAATGGTGATTGCTAGTTTACCACATATCTATTTTGATTTCCTTTCATTCTGTAGCAATGAAAAAACCATTTGAGAAATCCCACTCTTGCCATGTCTCATTACTATGAAAGGTATATAGTTATTCAAATAATTAAAAACTAACTGGCTAATAACTATATACAAATAGAGGCATATATACATACATCCCTTTCTGAGTCTAATTAGTGCATAGTTGTAATAAGATAGAGAAAATAATAGAATTACTTTGGCCTTTCTGTATATTAAATGGATCAATTGTGTTTTCTTAGATTTTGCTGTCATAATAAAAAGTTATGGCTACAAACGTGCCATAACTGACTTTTCAGTTGCTTGAAATGAATAATAATTGAGCATATTTTCTGCTACTTTTCAGAAACAATGATTTGTTAGTAAGGAAGGCTTCATAATATAGGACTTTTTTTAATTTAATTATTTTTTTAATTTATTATTCCCTTTTGTTGCCCTTACTGTTTTTTAAATTTATTTTATTTATTTATTCCCTTTTGTTGTCCTTGTTGTTTTTTTTATTGTTGTAGTTATTGTTGTTGTCGTCGTCGTTGGATAGGACAGAGAGAAATGGAGAGAGGAGGGGAAGACAGAGAGAAGGAGAGAAAGATAGACACCTGCAGACCTGCTTCACCACCTGTGAAGCGACTTGCCTGCAGGTGGGGAGTCAGGGTTCGAACCGGGACCCTTATGGCGGTCCTTGTGCTTTGCGCCACCTGTGCTTAACCCGCTGCGCTACAGCCCAACTCCCAATATAGGACATTTTTAAGGATGTTGGTCAACAAATAAAAATTATAAGTATAGATAGGAACAGATAATTTTTACAGTTTTTTTGCCCCCTTCTACTTTTTAAAATTAATACCAGCAATTTCCAGATTTACAGATTGTGGCTATCATCTTATTTTTCAGCATTATTACACTGAGATATTGGTGAATTTTTCCAAATGAAGTGGCAAGTTACTAGAATGTGACTTAGGGTCATATACCTATAGCAGTTTCCTGAAACTAGGTCTTTCTGTTAAGAAAAGTGAAAGGAGGTTGACAGCAGTATTATTGGAGTTTACCACTGTGTAGTCAGCATTCATTGAGGGCCCAGAAAGAAAAGTGAACTGTTATTAGCTTAATTTCGTCATGGGGTCTTGGTAGAGAATTTATAATCCCCCCCAAAAACCAAAAAAGATGAAAAAATAAAAACTTCACCATTTATTTATTTATTTATTCATTCATTCTGTAGTTTCAAATCTTTTTAAAGGCCCCCTTAGTGAATCTGTTTCTCTGTTTTCTGAAACTAAAAGGTGAAAACACACCATTTAATTTTCATTTCAAGGTGACTTTCATTCAGTGTGTGTTGTACACAAGCACAGCTGACATTTTTAAACTCCACCTGCCAGAAGGACATGGGTTAAGTTTGAAATGAACAGTGATTTCAGAAGAGACTGAAATCACTGACAGAAAAGTATTTTGGACACAGTAGATGTCAAGAATGTATTCTCCAAAGGTGCTGACTTCCTTTCATCAAGTATTGCATCTATTTGATGTAGAAAAAAATGAATGGGGAGTTGGGTGGTAGCGTAGCAGGTTAAGCACACGTGGCAGGAAGCACAAGGACCAGCATAAGAATCCTGGTTTGAGCCCTGGATCCCCACCTGCAGGAGAGTCCCTTCACAGGTAGTGAAGCAGGTCTGCAGGTGTTTATGTTTCTCTCCCTCTCTCTGTCTTCCCCTCCTCTCTCCATTTCTCTCTGTCTTATCTAACAATGACGACATCAATAACAATAACAATAATAACTACAACAATTAAAAACAAGGGAAAATAAATAAATGTATAAAAAAGAAAAAGAATGAATGAGCAAACTTGGTCAGAGTATACACATTTTTCTCACTCATTCTTTATAATTTACATATGTACATTCAAATTTACTAAAAGAAATAAAGATTTTCATAAAGACTGCCTGAAATAGTTGGATAGTCCTAAAGCAAAAGCTAATGGGCAGAAGAATAGAGTAATAAGAATGAGTTTTTTACTCAATATTTATTTTTATAAAAAAAAAATCTCATGTTAGAGGCCAGGTGGTGACTCACCTGGTAGTAGTGTTACACAGTGTAATGTGTAAGGTCCTGGGTTGGAGCCTCTGTGCACCCCATAAAGGGGGAAGCTTCATGAGTCATGGAGCCATGCTACAATGCCCCTACTTCTCTCTGTATATTTCTTTACCACTCACTCTATCTAAAAGAAAGAAAATGGAAAAAAAAATAATAATGGCTACCAGGAAAGGTGGAGTAGTGCAGGTACCTGGCACCAGCAATAAACTTGGTAGAAAAATACAAACAAGCAAGCAAAACTCTAAAAAAATAAATGTTAGAGAAAACTGTCTAAGCAAGGGAGTCTTCTCTGTTCCAGTAAACAACAAAATCCATCAATCCTTCAAAGTTAGCATATTTGTATGGGAACACCTATAAATAAAAAAGCATTTTATGTATTGATTGATTGGATTAATAATATCAATATTCTATTTTACTTTTTACATTAACTTGTACCTCTTTTATACTGAATAACAGTTGATTTCCAGAAGAGTGTAGTTTTAAATTCTGTTCAACAAATGCCCTTTTAGATAATTGAGACTATTTTACTTAAGAAAATAATTCTAAAGGCTCACACAAAATCTAATTTTTAACTTGTCAAAGATGAACATGACAAAAAATGTAAATACATTCATTATGGCCTAATTATTGAGCAGAAAGAAGACCCACAAATCCTGGGACCTTTAATTTTGCACATGCTCATGTTCTCTGTATTGTTCCAATAATAAGATACATTGTGCAGAAGTCAGTAATGGGAACTTGTTCGGCTTCCTTATACAGCCTCAGTACCTAGACAATATTAGGCAAGTGATAAATGGTTAAATATGTTAATACATGAATGAAAACATAAATTGACATTTGACTTTAATAACATTTTAGTTAGGTATGTCAGAGTTGACAGGAAACTCTCTGCTATTGGAAAATTTAGAATCAGAATGCTGAACCTTTTGTCTTGCTAATGAGTAGTCCTAAACATACTTTTAGGTTGGGGAAACAATACTAATGGTTATGTAAAAGACGTTCATGCCTAAGGCTCCAAAGTCCCAGGTTCAGTGCTCTGCACCTGGTCTCTCTGTATCTCTCTGTAATACTTTCTTATTAAAATAAAATCAATAAAACGTGTTTAAGGGTAAGGCTGCCTGTTCTAAGTTGAAAAATACTTTTATTTGCTTGATGCTAACAAACTATAAGCTTTTTTCTTTTTTAAATTAATTAATTTATCATTGTATAGAGACAGAGAAATTAAGAGGGGAGGAAGAGGTAGAGAGGGAAAAAGAGACACAGCTGCAGCCCAGCTACACTATTTGCAAAGCTTTCCACTTGCAGGTGGGGACCAGGGGCTTGAATAGGGGTCCTGGCATACCATAATATGAGCACGTAGCCAGGTCTACCACCACCGGGCCCCTAAGCTTTTTTTTTTCTTATTTATTGGGGGATTAATGGTTTGTAGTTAACGGTAAAATACAGTAGTTAGTACATGTGTAACATTTCTCAGTTTTCCACATAACACTCTACTCCCCCACCTAGATCCTCTTCCACCATCATGTTCCAAGACCTGAATGCCCCCCGCACCCAACACCACACCAGAGTCCTTCATTTTGGTGTAATACACCAAATCTAATCCAAGTTTTGCTTTAGGTTTTCCCTTCTGTTCTAACTTTCAACTTCTGTCTATGAGTGAGATCATCCCATATTTGTCCTTCTTTTTCTGACTTGTCTCAGCTAACATGATTCCTTCAAGCTCCATCCAAGATGAAGTGAAAAAAGTGAATTCACCATTTTTAATAGCTGAGTAGTATTCCATTGTATGTGTGTGTGTATAAATATATATATATTTATATCACAGCTTTCTCAGACATTTATCTGTTGTTGGACACCTGATTGCTTCTGGGATTTGACTATCACGAATTCTGCTACTCTAACACAGGTATACACAGACATTTTTGGATGGCTATGATTAACTAAGGATATATCCCCAGGAATGGAAATGCAAGGCAGATCCAATTCTATCCTTCTGAGAGTTCTCTAGACTGCTTTTCACTGAGATTGGACCAATTTACATTCCCACCAGCAGTGCAGGAGGGTTCCTTTCCCCTGCAACCTCTCAAGCATTTGTTGTTGCTATCTAAGCTTTTTCTTAATAGCAGAGAAAATATAAGATAGTTTCAATTTCTGAATTTTGGCAACTTATAAGAATATGTAATGTTTCTTATAAGTATCCCTAATTCTAGTTCAATTAAGTGAAATGTAAACTTGTTAATTATCTCTTTATTTGCTATACAGAATGGATTATCTCCATTTTGGTTTTTCTTTTAAAATGCAAATACTCCAAAAGTCATAAAATGTTCATTTATACTTGTTATTCATTTATCCATCCATTCATTTAGCAGATAAAGCAAAAACAGACAAAAGAAATAATAAAGTTCCACATGACTATTTGGTGAGGGAGCTAGACTCTTTCACATATAAATTCAACATTATCTGTTGTATTTGACATAGGTAACAAGTGCCGTGAGACCATTCCTCCTTGGGAATACATTCCTCCTTCATAATTGAGACCTAATTAAATTCATGAATTCTAGTGAAAAATTACAATCCATAGGAAAAAATAAATCAAGAAAATGATGAGCCAAATGTGACAGGCAATAACATGCTGTTACATTGGAACCCCCTCTTAAATATTAATGATTTATTAAGTAGATTTCTTGGTTAAGTTTCTTTTTAGGTTTTAAGTGTTCCTTTTTCTTTAGAGTTAAGTTGTCTTGCTGAGTGAAGTGGAAAATCCCTTGCCCCTTCCCCCTTGAATAAACAGGACCTAATCAGTGAAGGTCATCCATTGTTTGAAGGACCCTGCATAGGGACAAGCCTTATCAGGACCTTTGCACAGACTTTGTGGTGTGCTGTCTACCAGATGGGTGGTCATAGCCGATGGCAGGAGGATGTGGCGACCCTGCCTGGTTGAATTCTATTGGTTGTGTGATCTTACTATATTTGAAACTAGCCCGCGCTTTGCTTTGAATGGATCATGCTTTTGCTAAGTTTGAAATGATTGGATTTTGTGTTTACTATAGCCTGTTATTGGATGTAGGTTGATAAGGTGATGTGTTCCCCCTCCCTGAGTGTAGTCTGAATTCCTATAAATTGTGTGGTTTGAGCCCTGTTTGGGGTCGAGCTTGGTAGACTGCGGCCATCTCTCCATCTCGGCCCAGATTGCAATTCGTCAATAAACATCTTTTGCTTCCTTGCAGTGGATGGTGGTTGATTTATGTTCGCTAACACCAAAGTACCCTAGAAAACTGCATGCACCAGTTTTATCAGTAAAACATTTGGAAGATGGTAGATTTGTGACTTTCAAAGTGTTTTATATTGGGCCTTCTTTATCAATTTTGGTGGGGTTATTTATTTTTAAAATTTCTTTATTGGGGAATTAATGTTTTACATTTGACAGTAAATATAATAGTTTGTATATGCATAACATTTTCCAGTTTTCCATATAATAACACAACCCCCACTAGGTCCCCTGTCATCCTTTTTGGACCTGTATTCTCCCACCCTCCCCATCCACCCACCCCAGAGTCTTTTATTTTGGTTTAATACACCAATCTTTAGCAATTTTTAAGATAACTCCAACAACTTTATTATTGTTACTCATATCTAGGGATGCATTAAAGGCAACTAGATATACAAAGATCTTTTTGGATAAGTGTGTTTGGTTCCTTAGAATATATCCTCAGGATTGAAATTCCAGGGTCATAGGATAAGTCCATTTCTAGCCTACTGAGAGTTCTCCAGACTGTTCTCCACAGGGGTCATTCTAATTTACCTTCCCACCAAGGATTCTTTGCCCCTACAACCTCTCCAGGATTCCTCATTGCAGTCCTTTTTGATGTATGAGATTCCTACAGGAGTGAAGTGTTATCTCCTTGTTCTCTTTATTTGCATTTCTCTGACAATTAATGATTTGGAGTATCTTTTCACTCCAGGATTATTGCTGGGGCTAGGTGCCTGCACTACAAATCCACTGCACCTTAAGCCATTTTTTTTCTCCTTTTTTTTGTATTTGCTAGGACAGAGAGAAATGGGGGAGGAAGATAGGGAGACAGAAAGAAGACACCTGCAAACCTGCTTTACTGCTTGTGAAGCAACCCCTCCTCCAACAGGTGAGGAGTCAGAAGCTCAGACCTGGATTCTTGTGTGGGTTTTTGTGTTTTCTATTATCTGCATTTAACCCAGTGTGCCATTTTCTGAGCCCCTGGATCTATTCTTTGGTGAAAATTTTGTATATATCCTCTCCCTGTTTTTGGATGGGGTCATTTGCTTTTTTGTTGCTGGGTTTGCTGAGTTCTTTATATTTTGGTTATTAGTCTTTTGTCTGATGTAGAGCATGTAAAAATATGGCATTCTGTAAGGGGTCTCTTTGGGTGGTGGTTCTTTCACTGCACAGAATCTTTTCAACATGATGTCGTCCCATTGGTTTATTTTTGTTTTAGTCTTCCTTGCAATTGAACTTGTGTCATTGAAGATGCCTATAAAATGAAAAAAAATATCTGCCAATATTTTCCAAATATTTGATAGTTTCTGGTCTAACATATAAGTCTTTGTTTCATCTGGAGTTTACTTTTGTTCGTGGTGAAATGCAGTAGTTCAGTTTTATTCTTCTGCACATTTCAACTCAATTTTCCCAATACCATTTTTAAAAGAGATTCCTCTTTCTCCCTTTAATATTTTGGCCCCCTTTGTCAAAAATCAAATGTCCATAGGTGTGAAGGCTTATTTTTTGCCTCTCAGAAAAATTCCACTGATCAGTGTATCTATTTTTGTTTCAATACCAGATAGTGTAGATTACATTAACTATATAATATATTTTGAGATCTGGGAGTGTGATACCTCCAGTTCTGTCTTTTTTCTCGACCTTCTCTACCATTGTTGATCCACATTGAGGGCAAGTTCCCATGGGGGACCACAAAGGGGTCTATTGTGTTGCTCCTGATAGAAATGATCAGTGACGATGGAGAGAGGGTTCTATTGGACATGACTGTCTGGGGGATCTCAGGACTCCCCAACTAGAGCCACAGCTGATGGGATGGCATGATAGTGACTAAAGAGTCATCGTTAAAGTATGCCAGTCTCTTGCCCTTATTCAGCTTTTGTAGTCCTTACTTTGATAAGGCTAGCTTTGCAGTGAGTGAGGGAAGTATAATAGGAAGAAGGTGAGGAAGGTATCTAGGTCTAAGTAGAAACTATTTCATTAGGAACTTTATGGTGTCTTTTTAGTTCTTTCTACTTGCTTGTTTCATTTATTGACTCACTGCAAACTATAGTGCACTTTTGCTTTCAGGTATATATTTTGCCCCAATTTAGGGATACATGTGGACATATGCCCTATCCCATATGCCTTATCTCAGGTGTAAGTATTTACAGAAGTCAATGAAGATTTTTTTTTAAAGTCATATAAAATTACTGTACCTACTACTGGAAAAATAAAAGTAGCCCCCAAAAAGGCAGACAAGTATATGTATATACATACATATAGGCATACATAATCCATAGAGCAATTTGGGACTCCAAGAGATTGTGCCATCACAAGGAGAGATAATTGTTGACTAATTTACAGTTCCTCAACAACTGAGTTTATAAACTAAGTTTAACATTATTTACCTTTACTTCTCACAAAGGATTGTTGGGGAGATTGCTCAGCTGCAAAGCATAAGCCTTTCCTGTCTAAGGCCAATGGTTATGTCCTCTGTATTACCTAGACCTGAGCTCAGCTGTGCTCAGATCTTTCTTTTGTAAAATAAATTTGTCTTCCCTACTTCGGAACCAATATCCAAGAATCTCCTCTATGCCACTACTAGCGCAATCTGGGTTGGTCTCTAAAATGCAAGGAGTGTCTCAGTTTCACCCCTAGCCGTGAGGTTCTCTCAGGAGTTTCTTTTTCTGGATAATTGTAGTTTTATTCCTTTGATAAAGAAAGTACTCCCTCCACTGACAGTTTGGAAGTTTATTTCCATTGCCTAGGTTATTTCATGAGTGTTCGAAGCAAGAATGAGAGGAGAATTAGTAAATATACCCTTCCACTAATTTATAACTCCCATAGAAAAGGCTTAAGATGTTTTGAGGCTGGGGAAGACAGCATAATGGTTATGCAAATGACTTTCATGCCTGAGGCTCTAAGCAGCTAGGTTCAGTCCTCAGAATCATGATAAACCAGAGCTGAACAGTGCTCTGGTGAAAAAAAGAAAGAGAAAAACATATTATTGAAGAAAAAAATGGCTCAACCTGGCTATTCAGAAAGGCACTCTGCAGGGACTTACTGAAGTTTTGGTTTTAATAAACAGCAGGGTGCAGCTTACCTGGAGTGCCACTGACATATCACCCTCAGGAATCTGAGGGGCTATATGCCTGCTGAAAACTCTGGAATTCCTGATGCTTAACATCACTCATCGTCTGAGACAGGGTTTTGTCATGCATTCAAATATAATGCAAGTTGTTTGACCTACTGTTAGTTTGTATCTTAACAATGACTAAATAATGAGAAATTTCACCATATGTCAACTGTACTTTCTGGAAACAATTAACCCTCAATAAAAACATAAACATACATACATATATATATATATATAATTTTCAAAATGCAAAGTAAAATATTACATGAGATGTCCTTGTCAGTAATAAGTACATCTATTACAAATATGAAAACATATTCAAAGTAGCATTGCATTTTTAAGATGTATTCATTATCATTACTTCCTAATAGGTACTTCTCTGGGTAAATTTATCTTTTGCCCTATCTGTCTTCCCCTCCTCTCTCCATTTCTCTCTGTCCTATACATCAGTGATGACATCAATAACAACAATAATAATAACTACAATAACAAAGAAAGACAACAAGGGCAACAAAAGGGAAAATAAATAAATAAATATAAAAATTAAAAAAAAATATCTTGTGTGTATATTTGTGTGTGTGTGTGTGTATCTTCCAGATGTAGGGATATATATGTTCTTAATATAGGAAACAAATATGAGCCTATAAAAATGTCCAGAATATGGAATTGCCATTCAAATTATGAGATTGATAATTTAGAATCATATTTGAAAAAGGTGAAGGGTGTCAAGATGATATCCATTAATTATCATTTAATTTGCTGAAAATGTAACACTCCTGAGATAATTTCTAATTATAGTAATTTTAGCACAGAATCTGGCATCAAGATACAATTTTATGTTAACTTTTGCTACAGAAAAAGAACAATTATATTACAATAGTCCTCTTGAAACATCAAAATGGCTCTAACTATATTCACTTGATGACTCAGAACTGTCACGTTGAACTAGATCTTTCCTGTCTGCTTACCTCCTATAACTGTGGTACAGAGTAAAGAACAGAGAACTAAATGACTGTAAAAAACAATTTTAAAAGTTAAAAAAAAAAAAATTCCAGTCAGTAGAGTCAACAATAATCCAGAAAAGTTTGGCTGGAGTCACAATTCCAATTAATTCAACTAATACGTGATATTTAGGGCAATGGACATAGTGAAAGTGAAGCTATGAGTAAATATTATCTCTGACTTAAAAAAATACAGTATAGATCATGGTGGTAACAAGGGCCCAACTTTTTACAATATTGAAATATCTTCAGAGTTCTATATCTATAGTTCTATAGTAGAATGTATTTCCCTTTCAATAGCTAGAGCGTTCTGGAGTTGGGTAATATGAAAGTAGTGTATAGTTGAATATATAAAGAAAGAGTGGCACCAGAAGAGTTTCCATAGGAGACTGAGTCTTAGGTATATGCTAGAGGACATTTTGAAACTCTCTAAGCAAGTATACTTATCAGAGGTATCTTTCCAAATTAACTGTATTCAGTCTATGAACTCTTACCCTTTACCTGCACTCAGAAATTTAGGAATTTCCTATTCCTACTCACATGATGTCCCATTAGTTATCTGTTATAGACTTCATGCTTGTGTCTCTTGCCTTCCAAATATGTATGTTAAATCACTAACCCTTTGTATGATGGGCTGGAGTTGTAGCCTTAAATAAGCAATTAGGATTAGATGAAGATATGAAGATGGGCCCATCATGCTGAGATTAACACACGTAAAAAATACAGGAAACACTAGGAATATTTTTTCTCTCCACCACTCCCCCCACAAAGAGATTACATGTGCGTACATTGAGATGACAGCTATGCACAACCCTGAGACTAAGAAAAGTTATTTGAGGGGCAATCTTCACTTGTAACTAGATGAAATGATGACTTTAGTTCAATTCTGTCTTTGTAAGCACTATACATTTCTATGCTTCTTCATTATTTGTCCCCCACTTCATCTTTCATTCTACCCCGGTAAACACGGGGGTGAGTGGTGATTACTTTTTTTTTTGATTAGTCATTTCTGCTCTTTAATATTATTTGTCTCCACTGGTGAAATATAAATGTCTTAATCTCTCGAATAAAAGTGTACATATAGGGCAGAAAAAACAAAAGTAAGGAGAAAATGCAGTACCTATACAAGACAACACAACTTATTTTATACCTTTATTAATTATATATTATTGTTGTAGTTATTATTGTTGTTACTGATGTCATCGTTGTTAGGACAGAGAGAAATGGAGAGAGGAGGGGAAGACAGAGGGGGAGAGAAAGACCCCAGCAGACCTGCTTTACCACCTATGAAGTGACTGCCCTACAGGTGGGGAGCCCTGGGCGGGCTGGAACCAGATTCTTAAGGGGGTCCTTGTGCTTCCTGCCACATGCGCTTAACCCACTGCACTACCGCCTGACCTCCTATTTTACACCTTTAAAGTTTATTATCCTAGGAAGTGTTTGTTCTGGACAAAGCAACATGTTGTAAAAGCACATTCAGATGGTCATGTTCTGTTCAGAGTTCTACATGCAACAGATCTTTCTGTATATTTTACTCAACAGAAAAAGCACAAATGTTACACTAAGAATATTGACATATTAATGATTCTTTTTTTCTTTTTTCTCCCATCCAAGTACTAACCAGGCCCAACCCTGCTTAGCTTCTGAGATCAGACGAGATCGAGAGTGTTCAGGGTGGTATGGCTGTAGACTTCTTCTTTTTTCTAATGAAATTGGTATGAGGTATGTGAAAGTGAGAAAGAGGCAGGAATAAATAATCATTCTATGTAGTTCTTTCTTTGAGGAACTGCTTATAAATGGAGTCAGGGAAACTTTGGAGAGAGCAATCTGGGTGTTGAGAATTAAATGATCTATTTTATAACATTGTATTTGAGACACATAGGAGTATTCAAATGAAAAACAGAGAAAAAAATGCTAATAATCATACATGAAATAAGAGTCATCAGCATAATGATATTATTTCAAGAAATAAGACCAAGTGAGCTCACCAAAACATTAACACAAAGTAGAACCAAGAGCTAAAACACTTCATAGGAAAGTAGCTAGTCTTCATAACTTATGAAAAGATATATATCTCTAAGTAAAAGTGCTCAGTAATCTGCAGTGACTAATTTAGAGTCAATAATTGCAGCAAGCAAGTAAAAAGACCTAAAAAAAATGCCATACAGTACCTAATAAACTATTTCCTACTTGGGCCTAGATACCTTCCCCTCTTCCCCTTACTTCACTTTCCTCAATCCCTTTAAGTCTAGCCTCGTCAAATAAATTAAGGACTACAAATGCTGGTTAAGGGCAAGAGACTGGCACACTTTAATGATGGCCTTTTTGGTCACTACCAGGTCACCCTATCATCTGGGGCTCTAGTCAGGGAATCTTGGATTCCCACATAGATATGATGGGCTTAGACCTCTAATAAATCCCTCTCTCCACCATCACTGGTCACTTCCATCAAGAATATCATCATAAGCTCTATGAGCCTCTACAAGACCTTGCCCTCAATGTAAAGCAGCAATGGCAAGGACTTCCCCACTCTCCAAAGGGAGCATGGGTCAACACACTCTGCCACTGGAAAACTGGTCTTGAAATGAGTGCAGCCCAGAATTTTCCTAGCTCTGACTATGGAATGCAAGTTCAGACTGACAGGGATTCAGAGGTTGCACAGGCTCTTGTGTTATAAAATCCCTAGGCCAGATTGATGGGATCTACAATTAATGGTTTTTAAATGCTTTCCTCATATTTGGGAGGTATTCTCTGCCCTAATCTAGCCTTCTAGTCCTATTCTCAACTCTGATATCATCTTCCCAGACAATACTATTAGCCCACCTGCCTGTTAGCTACCGGGCTGAGGTAAAAATTAGTAAAGTCATGGGCCCCTTGGGACATATCTAAAATAGACCTCCTAGCTTATTCCCACACAAAGACCCCTAGTTTCATCCACTCTATTATTGCCCTGGGTTCCTGTTTATTAAAGATTGTCCTGCTTATATCTTACTGCCTTTCAGCCACCAAGTTGTAGATGCTACCATTATGCCAACCTAACTTCCCTGGGCAGATGACCTCACCAATGTGTCCTAGAACCCCACCTTTCCATCACCCTACCCCACTAGAGAAAGATAGAAACAGGCTGTGAATATGGATCAACCTGTCAATCAATGCACATGTCCAGGGGAGAAGCAATTACAGAAACCAGACCTTCTACCTTCTGCATCTCATAAAGAATTTTGGTCCATATTTTCAGAGGGATAAAGAATAGAGAAGCTTTCAGTGGAAGGGATGAGGCACAGAACTCTCATAATGGGAACTGTGGAGTTGTACACCTGTTATCTTAAAATCTTGTGAATCACTATTAAATAACTAATAAAAAATTTTTTAAAAGTAGCTAGTGAAAAAGCCAGCAAAATGGAAAACCAGGTAAATCTAGAAATGAAATTATATAATTTGAGAACTAGGAATAGTCAAACTGTCAAAGTTGCAAAGATGACAAGTAAGGACAGGGAAGTGACAATTCATTTTGACAAGATACAGATCATTGGTTAGAATTTGCAAAAGATGGAAAGGAAAGGATATCCTGACTTAAGTAGGTTGAGAAGAAAATTGGATGTAAAGAAGTGTGTAAAGGTCACCCATTTAAGAATTTTCTTTGAAGAGAAGCAGAGAAATGGAGAGTAACCACAAAATAAAAATGTAAGGAAAGAACATAAGGTCAAATGAAAGTTCAATATTTTTAAAATTTAAGGATAGTTAATGTTAAAACTGAATGTTATGGTGATTAGAATGATTTGTACATGGAGAAATCACTGAAACAAAGAGAAGGCTGGGTTACTCTTTTTTATTTCTAGATAGTAAACTCTGAAAATGAAGTTAATTCAGATATTATTAAAAAAAGGAAAAAAATTCTTAGGAATGGTGTTTTTTTTAGATGTCCCTTAGTGATCTTTTGTGATGTTCAATAGTGGTCTTCATTATTTCCTTAATTCGTGAGCTATATATATATATATATATATATATATATATATATATATATATTTAATATTTTACACCTGAAGAGATGAAAGAACAAGATTAGAAGGTTTAAACACGTGCCATTAAATTTTTTTTTAGTATTTTTAAAGCACTGAATTTTAAAAAGCCTCTAAACTAGTAGATTAAAACTACTCCTGAAAGGTGAAGTGAAGTGAACATCTCTTACCTTAAAGGAAAAGTAACTGATAGGAGTATTTGAAAGGCTTAGAAAATGAACTTGACAAAATTGTCACAAACTAAAGAAATATCACTCGTTGGGAAGTATGAATACACTGAAAAATGATTTAAGCATTTTGACTATATAGTTTAAAGCCTTTAAATAATAGTTGTGTCAGTAGTGAGATCATTGAATACCATATGGAAAAGGCATATTGTTAGCAGTGTTAAAGTGGAAAGGAGTCAGGACTTTAAATTTAAACTATATGTTTCTATTTCTTAAGATAATTAAACATTAAGTAAATTCTGTTATTGTAGTTATCTAATAGGAAAAAATAGGTTTGGAGAAGCTGCTTTATTTCTTGGATTAGTAAAACATGTTTAAGCTATGTTTATCCAAGTCCAAGTGAGAACAAAAATATCAGTCAAGATTATTTAGGGATTGAAGCATTATGGAGTTAATAATTTACAGTGATGATATAGTTGTACCTGAACATTTAATCATGATATGGTCCTGTTTTCTGTGAACACTTGTAACTGTAAGAGAATACTGACAATCTTCCCTACATCTGCAAATTGTAAACATTCATAAAGGATATATTTCAGTGATTCAGATCATAAAGGAAATGTTTTAATAGTTTGAGGTCCCATTCTATTATGTCCCACAATATCCATATCACTGAGAAAATTGTCTTTTACTTATCTTTTGTAAGCATTAGGCTTTATCACGTTGT
Source organism: Erinaceus europaeus (assembly GCF_950295315.1). NCBI lineage: Eukaryota > Metazoa > Chordata > Mammalia > Eulipotyphla > Erinaceidae > Erinaceus > Erinaceus europaeus. Next base: position 168,085,226 of record NC_080162.1, on the reverse strand, counting down.
TTTAACATTCTTTTTTTTTTTTCTTGAAGAGAAAAAATCCTTTATTAAGCAAATACATATAGGAGAAGGTTCAAGATGACAGAACATTTCTGTCTGAGCAATGGTAATTCTGACTTCAGAACATGAGTCTTCTGTTTTTGTCAAACACATTGTGTGGAATTAGTGCTGATTCTTTAAATTTTGGGCAGAAGCCAGACCTTCTACCTTCTGCAAACCACAATGACCCTGGGTCCATGCTCCCAGAGGGATAGAGAATAGGAAAGCTATCAGGGGAGGGGGTGGGATATGGAGATTGGGTGGTGGGAATTGTGTGGAGTTGTACCCCTCCTACCCTATGGTTTTGTTAATTAATCCTTTCTTAAATAAAAAAGAAAAAAAAGAAAAAGAAAACAAGCGTAAAGCACTAGGGAAGAGACACTAAAGATAAATACAGAAAGTACTGAGGGAGAAAAAAACCAATAAAACACAAACTTTTTTTATCAATAAAATTCATAAAATTCTAGCAAGTCTAACAAAAACAAGAACTGTCAGGAATGAGATAGATGATATCACTACAAATGATTCAATGCAAATATGACAGTAAAATTATTATGGCAAATTTGCACATATATTCTACCATTTAGAAGAAATAAAACAGTTTCTTAAAGGACTGAAAATTCCAGCACATTAGATACATACACATTAAATGCATAGCCATAAGAAGGCACTGATTTGTAATATTCAAAATCATCAAACTCAAGAGTTTTCTTTAGATAATTCTGTTTTAACATTCTTGAAAGTTATTAATCCATGACCCAAAAGCAACTACTGAATCTTTTAACTAAAACAATCCCAGCTATAAAACAAAGTACAGCATAATTAAGGCAACACATAGTGTATCTAATGGCATGAAGCTATTCTAAAATTTGGAAGTTTACCTGACAAATTAAATGCTAAAATCAGAAAACTGCATAACTTTGATGACTGAAAGCTTTTTGATATTCTAATTTTTATTTTTGAAAGCGTCAACCTGGCTTTGACCTAGCACGTTATGATTGGGCCCTCCTCAATCGCTATCAAACAGGCCATGGCCGGTGCGCCGCTATGTTCCATCGCTGGGGAGCCAGAGATGACCGGAACTGCCCCTGTGGCTCCAGACAGACTATGACCCACATAGTCAATGACTGCCACCTCTCCAGATTCAAAGGAGGTCTCGAAACTTTACATCAGGCTCAACCTGACGCTGTTGACTGGCTACGGAAGAAGGGCAAACACTAGAAGAAGAATTTAGAATGTTGACTATAGGAGACAAAAAAAAAAACACCTCTTCTTTATATACAATTATAAGGATTAAGAAGTTTACAGTCTCAATTACAATAAGTTCATCTAGTTTGAACACATAAAAACATTTCTGATACAATAATCCAAGTATCCCCAAAAGATGTGAGTTAGATAACTAGAAGTACTCAAGAAAATGCACAGGATTTTTAAAAGCAGAATGAATACATTCAGTAAAACTTAATAGTCTAGAAGAAACTGTGCAAAAAATAGACATTAGAAAATAGTCACTAGTATGTAAATCAGCTCACATGCTATGATAAACCTGGGGGTGATTTCAAAGTAAGGTGGAAGTTTCCTTAGTTCGTGTGTATTTTTTATTTCCACCTATGATTTTGTCTATGTTCACAAATGTCTATTCACATGTAGTCTTTGTCATTTGATTTGTCACATGCTCTGTTCAGAAACTTTTTAATATGTAGGACTCTCCAATACCTGGTATTTTTATATTTCATTTTTATAATTTAGTAGCCTCAACATTTTTATATATTCTTTCCAGAGAACTGTTATCATCTTATTTATATAAAGATATATTGTTTTATTTGTTGAATTTACTTGTTAGTAATTTAAGGTGTCTTAGAAATGGCGTTAATTTTTTTATTGAGGAACTATTAACTAGTTTGGGTTATGGTTAGAATAGTACATAGGCTTTAAATTGTCATTAAATGTATTTTCCCCTAAATCCTAAAGATTTTATAGACTATTAGTCTTATTTGGAAAGTGTATATATTTAATGCAGTGTAGAAAAAGCACCAGTAATGCTATGCAGGCTCATAACTGGAACATGAATTGAAAAAGTCCAAGCACCACAGAAAAAAAAACAACAACATTGATTTGCTGTTTTTGTCATACTTCTTCATATCTGTGTCTTGTTAGCAAAACAATGTAAAGGAATTCTAGGGTTTCCAATAGTCCTTTGGTAATTTATGATTATGTATGTGGTGTGTGTGCGGGTGTGTGTGTGTGTGTGTGTGTGTGTGTGTGTGTGTGTGTGTATGAGAGATAAACCACAAGAGAATAAGAAGGGAAAAAAAGAAAGCAAAAGAAAAAAGAATAAGAAAGGAAGGGAGAATTGTCATCACAGAAAGCTAAAACACAAGATATTAGTCCTTCCTATTTTCCTATTTTAACAAAGCCACACACTGTTCAATCAGTATTCAGAAGTTATAAATATTCCCAAAGAAAACAAGGCTTTGAATACTGCAAAAAAAAAAAGATTCATATTTAGACATTATAATATAGTCTTATTTGACCCTTTTCAAGAAACACAGGTGGTACTTGTCAATTTATTTCTATGAAGCTGCTTATATGCAATTTTTGATAACTGTGAACATGCATTTCTATTAAATAAGAACAAAAGATTGATTCACTTTATAAATTTGCAACAAGTAAATATTCCTTTCATTCTTTATGTCCAGCTATGGTTGCTGTTAAAATTCTATATAACAGATATCCTCTTAATGTCTTTTCCCATTTTCAGAGAAGGAAACATGGCATGTATATCTTTGTACCTGCAACTCAATATTTAGAATTCAAGTGTTTGCTGAGTGAATCACTAATAAAAGCTAACAAAGAAAAACAACCTTTTAAAAATATTTATTATTTATTCCCTTTTGTTGCCCTTGTTGTTGCACCCTTGTTGTGGTTATTATTGTTGTTGTTGTTGTTGTCGTTAGTTGTTGGATAGGACAGAGATAAATGGAGAAAGGAGGGGAACACAAAGAGAGGGAGAGAAAGACATAGACACCTGCAGACCTGCTTTACCACCTGTGAAGGGACTCCCCAGCTGGGACTCAAACCAGGATTCTTACTATGGTCCTTACGCTTTGCGCCATGTGCGCTTAACCCACTGCGCTACTGCCGGACTACCGAAAAACAACCTTTTAATGCAAGAATTAGTATTCCTGTTAATTTGACAGCTACTAATCTTTGAAGGATTTAACATAATTGCTACATAGTACTTTATTACTGCCTCTACAGTAGTACTTGTTATTATTGGCATTATATTTCATTGTAAATAATGATTACTATCACCACTAGTTGAGAAATTTTGGAAGGTACTTATTTAGATAATTTCCAGAGGTGATCATGATATAACTTTTTTTTTTACTATTTGGTAGATTCCCAATAATTTATGGTGAATATAATTGCTTTCCTTTTGGGTTCCTTTTGTTTCTCCTGTCCTCATTCTAGTAGTTATATATTTCTAAAATTTATAATGGTACCAAATCATAAGTTTTAAATTAATAAAATGTCCTGAATTACAAAGTATATCTATAACATCTTCTGGGGATAAAAAAGTAGCATTGTTTTTTTTTTTTTGATAGCATTTTCAAAGCAAATGACTAAGCAACTGGTGTATCCTATACTCTGGAATTTAACAGAACTTAACATTAAAATATTGACACATCTGAAGGTAGTCATCCTGCTTCCTGAAACATTCATCTGCTGACGTGATTCTAATCTATCATGAAGCAAAGCAAACAGATCTTTTCACAAAGGAACAAGTTGAACTCATGGCCATCTGTGATATTAGACAAAATGGTTTCATCAGCTTCTTTACCACTTAAAATTAGTTGAATTTGGGATTTTTATTGGAAATATTGATCAATCATTTTTTTTTCCTTTTCCAATTCTATTAAGATAGAATTGACATATAATGTTGCCTATGATTAATATATACAAGATTGGGGCTGAAGTAATAGTTCTCTATGTAAAGGGCTCATCCTGCCATGAGAACAGATCAGGTTCAAATCCTGGTACCACATGAGAAAGCCATAGCACAAAGAGGAGAGGGAAGGCTCCAGTGGTCCTGTGACATTTCTCCCTCTCTCTACCTAAATGAAAAATTTGACCCAGGGTCAGGAAGCCACGCATGCAGGGGGCATCTCAAGTCCATAAAATTAAGGAAGTAAAATGTACAAGATGGGGATTTGACTCACCCATAGATATTAAAAAATTACTCCCAATATAAGCTCAAGTGATATCTCCACCATCTCATTTAAATCTCATTTATTTACATCTTTGTGCTGATGATTTGTAAGATTGTACTCCTAGGAAATTTCAAATAATAATAATTGAAAAAAATAAATAGACTCATTCAGCCTTAGTACTCAACCTAAACTCTCCTGAAGAAAATACAGCCTCTTTAGTCATTCTAAAGTTCCCTGATCATCATAAGTGAGGGCATCTCTATATTAGAACACTTGCTTCTTCTAGGGAAAGTTATTTCGCCTGCAATAGTCTTCCTTTAATTTTGTTAACAACCATGTCCATCCCTCTTCACGTCTTATCTTCAATTTGAAGAAATCCTTGCAGAGGGTAAGCTATTTCTGAATTGATTAATAAAGTCAATTAGATCTCTAAATTTACTGATAATGTTTTTCAACACAAGTACATGATATAGTCTATTTAATTTTAGTCACATGCTATATATTAGTTCTTCAATACATTTTTATCACTTACTTGGATAATTACAGTCTTAGACCAACATTTCCTCCATCTTCTTCTCCAACTCAGTTCTTAGAAACCACCATTCTAGTTTCCATCTCTAAATTTGGATTTTTTTTAAAATGCTCTGCATATGTATAAGTGAGAACATACAGAACTTGTCTTTTCCTGCTTATGACTTCAAGCAGCATAATGCCCTAGAATTCTATCCAAGTTGCTGCAGAACGCAGGTTTCTTTCTTTTGTGGTTGAATAAATTTCCACTCCTTCCAATGAATGAAATTCCACAGCTCTTTGTACATTGCCCTATAGGTGGGTTATCTATTTAGAGTTTCAAATATACCAGATGAAGCTACCATTCAACTGAGAGATTTAACTTACCTTAAAGAGACAATGTGGTATGAAAGGTTAATAACCCTAAGCCTCAATTGCCATTGTCTATTGGAATCAATTTGGAAAATCTTTAAAAAGTACATATTCCAAAGCTACAGCCTTCTTATAAATCTATTTCAGCCAGCTGAGACTGGGATACAGCCATATCTACTGCTAAAAGCTGCCTAAGGGTCCAAGATATAATATAGTTCACTCCACAATGATAGTGTTATTGTCCATAAGGATCTAGTTTTGAACCCAAGCACCACCTGGGGAAGCATCCATGGATAGTGGATGAATGCTGTAATGTCTTGCTTTCTCTATTAAAAAAACAGTAAATATTTGATCTTACCATGATTTTTGTAATTTAATGCTATCTACAAATATAAATTATATAAAGATTTTAGTTTTTTAGTAAGTAAGGAGGAGAGAGAAGGAGAAAACAAGACATCACCCTGGTACATGCGCGTTTCTAAACAAGTTCCATCTATAGTCTGTAGGTTCTGAGACAATTATTCACCATGTTCTCATCAGGAGAACAACATGGAAAGGCTCCCACTATACAGACCCACTGCTAGGCCACCAAGGTGTAGCTCTTCTCCTGAGTTTCCAGGCCAGTTCTCTGTTCCCAGATGTCAGCACAAGGCTTCCCTGCTGCTGCTCCAGCCTCTGAGTGCAGTAGCATTGGATCGACCTTCCCGTGGTGCATCCCATGAGTATCCATTCATTGGGGAAACTGACGATCCTTCCTAACCGACTGAATCCACATGGATCCCAGTCACTTTCAAAGCCAGCAACAAGCAGCTCCTGACAGCTTTCAACCTGACCTGTTGACTGGCTACGGAAGAAGGGCAAACGCTAGAAGAAGAAGTGCAGTAGCAATGAAGACTCACAGTTGCATTTGTTAAGTCTTAGGGGAATCTTCTCCTCCCTTCAGCAGTCTTTTTCGTTGGTAAAACAGAATGATGCCTCAACTGGTAAACTGCCAGACTGTTTCCAGCCGCTCAATCTCTCCTTAGGCTCCTTTCTGTCCATGAGCCACACATGTTTGCACTCACCAGTGGCTTCCTGAAGTCAGTGTAGTCCTGCCTTATTATGGTCCCAGGTGATTTCCTTTGGTATTCCTAGTTGACCAGGGAGAGGAGAGGCTAGAAACACAGCTGCTGCTGCTCAGTAGCCCCACCTATGGAAGTTCCTCTCCTAGATTATTTTAATTTGGTGCAATATTCCAAGCTCAGTCCAAGTTCTGCTTTGCATTTCCCTTTCTATTCTTATTTCTCAGCTTCTGTTTATGAGTGAAAATATCCAATATCCATTCTTCTCTTTCTAGTTTATGACACTCAACATGAGTTCCACAAACCCTTTCCCCAGATGGATTTCCCCATAGTCAGGATGGGCCAAGACTTCTCTCAGATCCATTTTACCATCGCCACTGGTAACTTCCATCAGGAACATCATCAGACTCTCACTATAAGGTAAGAATGGTAAGGATTGACCCACTTTCTGAAGAAAAATTGCGTTATTCTACTCTACCAATACAGGAACACTGATTCTGAAATGAGTGCAGCTTAGAATGTTCCTAGCAGTGACTACGGACTGCAAACTCAACCTGACAGGGATGTAAATGTTACACAAGCTCCTGTGATAAAGTTGAATATATATGGGCTCTGTGTCAGAATGATGGGATAAACAGTTAATTGTGTTTATACAATTTTTTTTTCAAGTTTGGGAGCTACTTTCTTCTCTAACCTGGCTTTCTAATTTCATTCTCAACTCTGATGCCATCTTTTCCAGACAATAGTTTTAGTCCACCTACATATTAGTTATCAAGCTTAGGCAAAAAATACTAAAGTCATGGGTCACTTGGAACATACCTAAAGTGGATTTCCTATCTTCTCTCCACCACAAGATCCCTAATCTCATCTGCTCTATTTCTATTTTTTTGGTTCTTGTTTATTGAACACTTTGTCCTGCTTTGTATCCTATTGCCTTTCAGTCATCAGGTTTCAGATGCTGTCATTATTCCATCATTACTTCCCTGGGCAGAAGACCTCACCAGAAGACCTGGAGCCTTACCTCTCCAGAGCCCTACTCCACTAGGAAAAAGATATAAACAGGCTGGGGTATTGATTGACCTGTCAATGCCCCTGTACATCAGAGAAGCAATTACAAAAGCCAGTATTCCCACCTTATGCATTCCATACAGAATTCTTATCCATACTCCCAAATGGGGAAGAATGTTAGAGGAAGAATAACAGAAGGCTCTGAACTCCAATTCCATCAGGACAGGGAGAGAAAATAGGAAAAAAAAGAAGGACATTTGGAAGTGGGTATAGGTTTGACTTGAAGGGGAGCAGAAGGCAGGACCATGAAAAAAATGGGGAAATATATATAAATATAGGCAGATAGTTATAGAAATAATAGTTGACCCATGTATGTGACCTTGGGAGGGCTATGCAATTTCCAGTGGAGGGAATGGGGATTCAGAACTCTGGTGGTGGGAATGCTGTGGATTATACACCTGTTGTTCCATATTTTTGTAAATCAATATGAAATTACTGATGAAAAATAGTAGGTGACAGATGACAGATAGATAGAATATAGATAGATATATGATAGATAGATAGATAGATAGATAGATAGATAGATAGATAGATAGGAGCTACTCTGGTGATTATAAGCTATAGCCAGAACTCAAAACCATTCTATTACTATACACATTACAGTAAACAGAAGAAATGTGAACACAGACCTAATTGAGCAGATTTGAATTAAGTTATGTCATTGAATCAAGCTCCTACAGTTAATAAGTATTTTTAAAATGATCTTACTATATGAGGTTTCTAGGGGTCATTAAAGACCCCATTTCTGTACTATATCACTAACAAGTGACCTCAATCCTGCAAAGATGCTTAACAGTAAATAAAATTTGTTAACAATCAGAATATTCACAAAATAAAATGTTATGTTAAAGGCTTGTCTACTCTCTTTCTTAAGTATGTAAGTACTAAATCTTTCTAAAAATGAAAAAATAAATGCTATTCATTACTCTGAGTGAAGTGCACTTAAAGATACTAAAGAAAATGCCAAAGAGACCAGCATCACATATTAATCTCAAAAAGGGAAAAATAGTGATAACTTTTTCCTCCTGACTTCCACAAGATTTTTAATGAGCATCTAATATGATCTTAATATGTATGCTGAGATGCTCTATGTCACTATAAAATCAAATTAGTAATGAAATAATTTAATTATGACTATAACTGAATGTTTATAAGAAAAAAATGACTTTTGCTTTAAGAAATGATGGTAAAGGACAGCTTTGACAAAATAATGACATCCTATTTCTTGAATCTGTTACAGGTAGTCCACTAGCTATAATAATTATGATTCACTAGAGACTTAAAGTTAATAAGGAACTGTGAAAATATAAGAGAAGACATTTCCTAATCATGGCAATTACTCAGAACAAAATTCAAACTGACTTTGAAAGAGGAAAATTCTATTAAAAATTTATTTTGTCTAAGTATGCTGAAATATCTGGCCATCTGTTAATTTTCTTTATCTTTTTCTTTTTTAATTTATTTATAAAAAGGAGACATTAACAAAACCATAGGACAAGAGGGGTACAACTCCACACAGTTCTCTCCACCAGCTCTCCATATCCCATCCCGTCCCCTGATAACTTTCCTATTCTTTAACCCTCTGGGAGTATGGACCCAAGGTCATTGTGGGATGCAGAAGGTGGAAGGTCTGGCTTCTGTAATTGCTTCCCTGCTGAACATGGATGTTGAATACTCCCAGCCTGCCTCTCTCTTTTCCTAGTAGGGTGGGGCTCTGGGGAAGTGGAGCTCCAGCACATATTGGTGGGGTTGTCTGTCTAGGGAAGTCTGGTGGACACCATGCTAGCATCCGGAACCTGGTAGTTAAAAAGAGAATTAACATACAAAGCCAAACAAATTGTTGACCATTCATGGAACTAAAGGCTGGAACAGTGCAGATGAAGTGTTGGGGGGGGGGGGGGCGGGTCCTTCATTTTTTAGATACCTAGTACGCATATTTTAGTTATATTCCAAAGGGCCCGTGGCTATACTAATTTTTTTTTTCTCTTAGCCTGAAATCTGATATGCAGGTGGATCAAAGTTATTGTCTGGGGAGATGATGTTATGGCTAGAAAAAGGAACAGAAAGCTGGATCAGGGGAGAGAGTAGCTCCCTAATATGGGAAAGGGGTATAAATATTGTTGACTGTAAGCCCCATTGATTTGATTTGGTCTGAGGCCCATATTCAGCTTAGGAGCCTATGTGACCTCCGCATCCCTGTAGATCTGAGCTCACATTATGTGGTTATGAATAGGAACATTTCAAGCTGCCCCAATATCGACCCATCTTCCTTAGGTGTAGCATAGAGTATGCTGTCCAGTCTCCCTTTGAAGGATGGAATAATTTCTGTTGGTCATTATGCCAGGTTCCCTGCATTGCTTGATGCTGTGGTCTATTTACATAATCATTGTTTTGCCTGAGACCCACCCTGCCTGCAGGGTATTGGTTTAATCCTTTTTATAACAACTGCTATGGAAGCTTGCTTCCTTTGCCTTCTTTTTCTCCACCCCCTCTCCTAGCTATTTCCTTTTCCGACCTGCCACTTCCATTTCAAAAGATATAAAGATGTTTTCTCTGATCAATAAAGGCATTGCATTGCATTCCCGCTCAGCCACAAGTTCCTGGTCTCTTCCCTCCCTCTCCTAGCATTGTTGATCCAAGTTGAGGGAAAGGTCCTAAGTGGGGCCCACAAAGGGGTCTATTTTGTTGTTCCTGATAGAGATGACCTGTAACAATGGAGAGAGGTATTTATTTGAGGTCTTGGCCTTACATGTCTGGGAATTTCAGCACTCCATGAATAGGGCCCCAGCTGATGGAGTGCCCTGATAGTGACTAAAGAGTCATCCTTAAAGTATGCCAGTCTCTTCCCCTTATTCGGATTTTGCAGTCCTTGCTTTGCTAAGGTTAGCTTTGGAGCAAGTGAGAGAACTGTAATAGGAAGTAGGTGAGGAGGGTATCTAAGTCTAATTAGATACTATTTCATTAGGAATTTTATACTGACTCAGTGCAGATTATTGTGTACTTTTGCTTTCAGGTATATATTTTGCCCTAGTTTCTGGATACATGTGAACACATGCTCTATCTCATGGGGCCTGGTCTATATCTATTTTCTGTCATCAGTAACTTAATTTGGAGCACCTGGAATGCAGCAGTATTAGTTGATAATGTCTTCTGCAACTTAATGTATTATAATAATATGCTGTTATTAACAAATGAAAATAATTATTCAATAAATTTTTAGGGAAATTTTTTATATTTTTCCTTTATTGAGGAAGGAGTCTATTGGAGGCTTATACATATGGAATTTCACCACTCCAGGTTATTGTTTCATTCATATAGAGAGGCAGAGACGAGGAGAGACACTACAGCAATGGAGCTCTTCTGGTGCCATATCTCCCATGTGGTGCTACAACTCAACCCAGGACTACACATGTCAAGGAACATCTCTTACCTGGTGAGCTCTCTCTCATGCTCTGTATAGTTTCTTCTTTTTCTTGTTCTTCTTGTTCTTTTACTTGTTCTTGTTCTTCTTGTTCTTCTCCTTCTCCTTCTTCTTTACATATGAAAACTATAGGATTTGTTTAAGAGTGAAATTTTTAAAAAAGCAACACTTTTGTTTTTAAGGACCATTATATAAAATATACAGATGTTCAATACTTTTTTTAAATAGATTTAATAGTGATCAATGAGACCATAGGATAAGAGGGGTACGATTCCACACAATTTCCACTTCCAGAGTTCCACATCCCATCCCTTCCATTGGAAGAGTCCCTATTCTTTATTCCTCAGGGAATATAGACCCAGGATGATTATGGGGTACAAAAGGTGTTTCTCTTCTGGACATGGACATTTCCAGGTCAATGCAGCCTGTTTCTATCTTTCCCTACTGGGGCAGGGCTCTGGAGAGATGAGATTTCAGAACACATTGGTCAGGTTGTATGCTCAGGGAAGTCAGATTAGCATCATCATGGTAGCTTCTATAAGGTGATGGCTGAAAAACATTGAAATATAAATCAGGAAAAAATGTTTAATAATCAGGAATCTAAAGGTAAGAATAAAGCAAATAAGATTTGGGGTCTCCATTTTGGAAAAAAGCTAATATGACTATTTTAGTTATATTCCAAGGGGCCCAGGACTTTACTAGTTTTTTCCTGAGTCTGACAGCTAACATGCAGGTGGGCTAAAGGTATTGTCTAGGGAGATGTTGTCAGAGTTGGAAACAGGACTAGAAAGCTGGATTAGGAAAGATTCTCTCTATATATATATGTAGAGGCAGACACTGACTCTAAAAACTGGAGCTGAACTTGAAACATACCAACTTCCTTTTTCAGCAAAAAGGCCCTTATTACAAAGCAATTTTGTCACCTGCTAGATAACAGTGTTCCATAAATTTGGATTTACCAACACGAGATTGTAATGGGGAAAGTCATGGAGTTATTTATGTGCTTTTGATTCTGTGCTGATGCATTGTAATGAATATAAGCCATTCTGTCCTACTTCAAATGCTTCATTTTAAGTTTAAATGCTAGTTGTTGGGGTTTTTTTAATCACAGAAATAAAAGACTATCCATAATAAGCTAAATACAAAAATTAAAAGAAGAAAATGAAACATTATTAAAGATCTAATCAAAAAGTTGTAGTGCTGCCACACACTGCTGGTACTTTTATAGATCACATTTTATTTCTGGTTCCAGTCACTTCACCCACATTTTTTTATTTTTATTACACATTAAGCTATCCTGGGATTTTTTCTTGGCAGAAATATAAGTATCACCTTCTGAAGTTAGTCTATGTTGGACAATTGTATTTTTAAAAGCACCCAGATGACTCTAATAAGTAGTTAGAGTATAAACCATTGACTCATAGCATGTCATTGGTAGTATTTCTACAAAAGTGAAGAAACAATATTAATACAATAACCCACATGACCTGCAATACCAATATTAGGTCACCAACTGCTATGAGACTGCCTGGTGCAAAAATATCCATGATTCATCTTTTTCAGACTCAGTAGATTCTATAGTTATCTTTGTGACCTGGTGAGTTCCTGATTTAATGTCAGGTCATCTGTAGTCCACAAGATCTCATCTAATCAAGAAACTTTCAAGGGTATGGCTGTAGGATAGAGGATAAATCTGGTTGTAGTTAAAGGGCATTTTGTGTCCTACCCATGCTATATAAGGATGGTTCTCTAGAAAAAAAGAGTCTGAGAAATCCATATCCTACCCATCATTCATCCAGGAAAAAAGGACTAAAATTTTTTACAAATTAAATTAAAGTATAAACATGTCACAGATTTATACTATTCCCTCTTGCATACTGTAAGATTGAGTTAGATCTGATACCAAGAAAACATTTTTTTATGCTACTCTGTAAGTCTACAATTCAAAATCTGTGGAAAGTTTTGAGTTCTATTTCTTCATCTTTGCTACTTATATGTTTCTTTTAGATGTATGCATGTTGCAGTGATGTATTAAAGATTAAAGACTGAAGTGCAGAATAGAAGAATATGGAAAAGATCATACTGTATTCCAGAATAGTTTCTTTCTTACTCATTCCCCCCCCCCTGCTCTTTCCCCCTCTCCATCTCTTTCTCAGTAACAATAAAGTTGAAGGGTTAATTTCTTATTTTATTTCTGCTCATTTGTTTGTCTATAGCAAAAATCAAAGCAAGGACATCCACATGGAAGTTAGTTTCATGAACTGTTTTGCCAACTTTACTCCAAAATTACAAATATCAATACAAAAGTTTTTCCTAATGGTATCTGAGATGCATAAAGCAGCTTTGTTAACCATTAACTAAATTCAAATTTTGTTCTGGCATGCTGAGAATCACAGCAATTTTATGTCTTTGCCTTCTTTCTTCCTACCTCCCCAACTAGTGTTCTGTGCCTGTATCTATTTTGAAGTATCAAGAGTTATTTGTATCATTTCCACCCTTCCCTTCACTCCCACCTCATGTCATTATAAATAAGAGATCCATCATCATCAATATAGTGCTTAACCACAGTTAATTTTTCAAAGCCTCTACTTCACAAGGACTATATCTTTTCCTAGGGTCTGTATCTTACCTGCTGTTTGTATTTCCATTCTGTGAAGCAATAGAAACTATTTTCAGGACTTTAAATGTGTTACTGTAATTATATGGAAGAATGTCTATAGCATATTTTCAGATGAGTATAGTGGCAACTTTTGACTTAAAGACTACATTCTAAAATCTGAATTAATAGCACATACATACAACTTAAAAATAACTGAGTACTTAGATTTGCATTTTAAGTATCTGAATTTTTCATTCAAATTCAAATTTACACACATATAGTTTCAGGAAGTTTGAAATGTTTCAGTCTATCATATCTACTAAAAAAACTTCTAGTCTTCCAGGAGGTGACACTGTAGATAAAGCTTTGGACTCTCAAACATGAGATCCTGAGTTCGAGCCGAGACAGCACATGTACCAAAGTGATCTCTGATTCTCTCTCTCTCTCTCTCTCCCTCCTATCTTTCTCACTAATAAATAAATAAAATGTTAAAAAAAGGAACTTTTGGCATAGTTTTTTCTGGTTCTAATTTTCAGAATATTTCTAATGTTCTCTTGTTCTAAAGATAGTAATTGCTTTTTGTTTACTCTATAAAACTGATGGACTAAATTTAGAACATTAAGAAGAAATCTAGATTCAATGAATTTCAGAGGATCTACAATGACATCTTTACTTCTGATTTGAAAACTGCTAAATGACAGAATTAATCAGCTATTCTGTTTTGTCTGTATAATATAAGGTATACTATTAAGAAAAAATAATTATTTTTGAAGTTTAATAACAAATAAATGAAAAATTAATCAAAATAATCATTAGTATCCTAGTGAATAAATGATTTTATACATTATAACAATATTGTTAAAAGTAACACAAGTGGTAAGATATGTTTCATTAGAAGAATTTTACCATTTATAGCACACTTTCAGCAATTATCAAATCTATATCAAGTGAAGTCTATATGTCCAGCCACAAATTTACAGTAAGTATAGAAATATTATTATGTGGGTGGGGGAGACAGCATAATGGTTATGCAAACAGACTCTCATGCCTGAGGCTCCTAAGTCCCAGGTTCAATCCCCCGCACCACCATAAGCCTGAGCTGAGCAGTGTTCTGGTGTTTCTCTCTCTCCTCTCTTCATCTCTCAAAAATAAAATTAATTAATAAAAAAAATATTAAAAAAGAAATATTATTATGTATTACATAATGTTATGAGAATTAAAACAAGCAATCTCAATTAAGAACATTTATAGAAATTTTTTAATGGTTTTCCCTAACAAGCACAATAGAAAAGAGATCAAAAGAAAGGAAATATATAGTTTAACAAAAACTTATAGAAAGCTAATTGCAATGTGTAGACTTTGCTTACATTCTGAGTGAAGTTGCAGCAAAATAAAATGGAAATACATAAAGTTAAAACATATTTGTAAGTTTTAACACTTACTGCTAGAATAATTATAAAATATTTTATACTTCTTAAAATGGAAATTTCTCTGGTTGTCTAAAACAAAAATAATTTTAAATAGATGTATTGGTATATAAAGCTGAAAAGATTTAGTCATAGGAATATACTTCAATGTTGGGAAATTGTGCAGATGTGGTTGACTTAGGCAGGGCCCACAAACCACCCTATGCTAGTATGGCCAGTCCCTTCATCTACATACCAGTCTTCTGCTTTGTCTTATAAATGACTATAGGTCTCCTCCCCACCATGTTATCCCCTCAGGGTATTGCTAATTCCCACCAGCTGAAACTATAGCAACAGTAGCTAAGGAAGTTCCCAGCATGCCTTTTTCTTTTCTCCACCCCCTTTCCTAACCATCTCCATTCCCGATTTGCTGCTTCTGGTTTTATCCCATAAAACCCACTTCTGTTCCTGGTTTCGCTCTCTTCTCTTTTCTCTCCCACATCCTAACCTGGAGAAGGGCTGGTATGCAGAGAGAGAGGCAGCTATTGCGGTTTGGCGCCACATAGCTTAACCCGCTGTGCTCATGCCCAACTCTGGAGCATCCGCATGAATAAAGAATTGTATCTCCCATGAAGCTAGCCCAGCACTCCAAAATAATATTGGGTTGTTGGAATATATGTTGACATATTTTTTGTTTTCTATACAAAAATGTGTCATGACTTTTCCAACAACCCAACATGAAGAGTGAAGAAGTGGGAACAGGAATATATAAGACTTTACCATTGAGTTCCCGGAAGATGGCAGACTGAGAAGCTTCTAGTGGCTTGAGTTCTGATCACATCTTCTGGAAATGGTAGGATTTTCTGCCTTTAGTAGGCCAGTCAATAAGGGGTCCTAGCGGTGACACCAAGGAGGTGACTATAACTTAATTTGGGTTAATAAGTAGAGTAGAAAAAAAGGGAACAAAAATTTTTTTCCTTTTAATTATTAAGCACACTGCCTCCCCCCCCCCCCCCCCCCCCCCGCCGCTAACCAGTCCCTGGGGACCAGCTTCTAGCAGAATCCCCTGCTGAGCTTCTGTCTTTACCAAATTCCTATCCCACCAGGGAGTATCATTCATTCTAAGTCTATACCCTTCAGAAACCTCTGGCCTTTTTTCTTTCTAAGTAGCCAACCCCCCCCACCTCACCCCGCATAGCTAATTAAATAATTAAAAATAAATTAATTAATTTAAAAAACTCTTTCCTTTCACCGCTCTTTTATGACTGTTCTTTTTCTTATCTTTTTCTTTTTTCTCTCTCTCTTTCTTTTTTTTATTCTTTTTCTCATTCTTGTCATCCTTTCTTCCTTAATCCTACAGCTCCCAAAGCCACAGGCCCCAGCCCCCATGCCACCAAACAGTGTGCTTTTTTGAATTCACTGATACACATTTGGGAATTATTTTGGGGAAGAATTCTGACTCAGAGTGGACTCTCTATGTGTGTATCTCTGCTCTAGTTCCCTTTCCCCTCTTGTTACCCCTAGAATACACAGTGGGTAGTAGACTTGCATAACTGTCTATTCTTGCTATCCCTTCTTTTTTTTTTCTCTTTCTTCTTCACTGGGATTTGGTTACTATTCTTTCACGGACTGGAGAAATTGTTTGGCTAACTGGTAGTGATTAAACTGCTTCAATATTGCTTCAGTTGCTACTGTAATTCCTGAGGTTGGTGAGTGTAATTGTCATAAAGGAATTTAGTACAGTGTTGCTTGTACTCAAGACACAACAACTGAGGAACAACAGAGCATAAAAAAAAAGAGAGAGGAACACATAAATCAAAAAAATGGGTAGATCAAAAACAAATAAAACTGCTACTCCAATGAATGAAGACTTTACCATTCCTGGGTTGATGTAGAATTAGCTGATAGACACATATTTTTATAAAACATTTACTACTTTTATAAATGTTCTCCTTATAGTCTGTTCTGTTCACTATTACTCCATGGTCATGCCTCCTGGAACTTAAATGCCATATTTAGTATTTCACTCAAAACATACTGACACTAGGGAAAGAAATAAACAGATTAGGGGTATAGATTGACCTGTCAATGATCATGTCCAGTGGAGAAGCAAATACAGAAGCCAGACCTTTCACCTTCTGCATCACATCAAGAAAGGTAAATGTTATGTGTTAGGGGGAGATAACAAGAGGGTTCTGAACTCCATTTCCATCAAGATACAGAGAGAGAAAATGAAAAATAAAAATAAAAAAAAGAAGGGGTAGGAGAAGGACACTCAGAAGTAGTAAGTATGACTTAAAAAGGAAGAGAAGGTAGGGTCATAGAAAAAATAAGCAAATATATATGGATAGATAGATAGATAGATAGATAGATAGATAAATGATTATAGAAATAATAGCCAACCCATACCTGTTATCTTGGGAGAATGAGTGCAGTTTCCAATGGAGAAAATGGGGACACAGAACTCTGGTGGTAAGAAATGTGTAGAATTATACCACTGTTACCTTATACTTTTGTAAATCAATATTGAATCACTAATAAAAAGATACTGAATAAATTGTTCTGGGAGAAGCAATGCAGTAATTTATATAATGAAAGAAACCATACTATTTGATATTGTTTCATCATTTTATAATGTAGGCAAACTGTAATATTAGAAAGTATTAATCCCTATATTGCATATGTGGCCATGAAGTTTTTCCTAAATAACTTGCCCAAAGTTATTAGTTTTTCTTTCTAATTTACTCAACAACTTAAACTTTTCAATTGTTTTCCTGAGGTTATCTCTGCAAAGATTTTATTAATTGTTCTTCCTATTAATACTTACTGTGTATCTATGATATGCAGTATACTGTTCTAGATGTTAATATGTCCATGATGGGTAAGAACTAAGTATCCACTTTAAGTAAAGGTATAGAAGCTAAAAATACAAGTGAGGGGAGGCCGGATGGTAGTGCAGCGGGTTAAGTGCACATGGCACAAAGCGCTAGGATCTGTGTAAGGATCCCTGTTCCAGCCCCTGGCTCCCTACGTGTGTGTGTGTGTGTTTGTGTGTGTGTGTGTGTGTGTGTGTGTGTGTGTGTGTGTGAGAGAGAGAGAGAGAGAGAGAGAGATAGAGAGAGAGAGAGAGAGAGAGATCACTTCACAAGCGGTGAAGCAGGTCTGCAGGTATTTATCTTTCTCTCCCCCTCTGTCTTCCCCTATTCTCTCGATTTCAAACTGTCCTGTTCAATGACAGCTATAACAACAACAAAGGCAATAAGGACAACAAAATGTGAAAAATGGCCTCCAGGAGCAGCGGGTTAGTAGTGCAGTCACTGAGCCCCAGTGATAACCCTGGAGACAAAAAAAAAAAATACAAGTGAATCTAGTAAGTGCTAAGATAATGTTAGCATGGAGTAATAATGGCAACTTTTAGAAGGAGTCGCTGATGATAATGCTGGGGGAAGATTTTTTTATACTGGAACAATGAAAGAAAGAGACCAGAGCACAACTATGCTACTTAAAGTGGTTTCAGGATTACACTCAGAACCTCAGGTGTTACAATACAAGCATGGTTTGACAGCTTGCTCTTTCAGTTCTAAGGAAACCTTATTACAAGGTGTAATAGCTCATTCACATCACAAAAGTGTGTGTGTGTGTGTGCATGTGCATGTGCGTGTGTGTGTGTGTACAAAAAGAAATGATATTCTAGGGAAAGAAAGCATGCATAGGAATCTCACTGAGAAGAAGTTGCCTTTCTTTATAATAATAATAATAATTACCTGCAGCCCTACCTGAGGAAGATGGGTTCTGAAATTGGGGCAGCTTGGAATGTTCCTACTCATGACCACAGAATGTGAGCTCAGATCTACAGGGATGCAGAGGTCACATAGGCTCCTAAGCTGAATATGGGCCCCAGATAACATCAAATCAATGGGGTTTACAGTCAACAATATTTATATACCTTTCCCATAGTTGGGTGCTACTCTTTTTCCCTGATCCAGCATTCTGGTCTTTTTTTCAGCCATCTTCCCAGACAATAACTTGGGTCTACCTTCATATCAAATATCAGGCTCAGAAAAAAAAAAACAAAAACACTAGTATATTCATGGGCCCTTTGGAATGTAACTGAAATAGGCCTACTAGCTATCTACAAAGCAGAGATCCCCATATCTTCATCTGCACTATTCCAGTCTTTAGGTTCATGATTAGTCAACAATTTGTTTGGCTTTATATGTTAACTCTTCTTTCAGCCACCAGGTTCCAGATGCTATTCCAGTATAGAATAGTTGACACTTGCTTAACGTGTAATACTAAGTACAATGAATATATTCTATAATTTCATGTTGACTCCAGAAGCAATTTAACAGGTTGACTTTTAATTACATTATTTGTAGTGAGTTTTTTGTTAGTGATTTAATAATAATTAACTAGATTTTAGGATAAGAGTGGTGCAATTCCATACAATTTCCATCACCAGATTTCTTCATCCCATCCCCTCCACTGGAAGATTCCTTATTCTTTATCCCTCTGTGAGTTTGGACCAAAAGTTTTTATGGGGTGCACGAAGTAGAAGTTCTGGCTTGTAATTGTTTCTCTACTGAGCATGGATGTTGGCAGTTTGATGCATACCGCAGTGTATTTCTATCTCCCTAGTGGGACAGGGATCTGGAGAGGTAAAGTTTCAGGACACATTAGTGAGGTCAAATTATTAGAAAATAACATTAAGTTATATAGACAATATTTCAGTTATTTCAGGTCTATAAATGTGTAATATTCCATTTTGTATTTGATTATTAATTGTTCACAACAATTCATGATCTAAAATGAAATCACATTGTAAAAGCTTTTCTTCCACAACTTACAGGGCTGTGTTTATTCTTCTTAGACATTTTTCTTTTTTCCCTTTAAAATCATTATAGAACAGTTTCTTTCAGTATAAGATATGATAACAAGGGTGATCAATGATTAGATAAGAGAAAACATGATTCAGCATGAAAGATCTGAACATTGTATATCAAGTTCTGGGGAGAAACATAAAATTAAAGGTATGAAAGGATTGGCTGCAATTATAACAGAATAGTTTCAGTCGTGGCCTCCTTGGAATATGTCTAAAATAGACCTACTAGCTTTTTCCAAAACAGAGACCCCAAATCTTCATCTGCAATATTCTTGCCTATAGGTTCATGACTAGGCAACAGTTTGTTCTGCTTTATATCTTAACTTTTTTTTCAGCCACCAGATTCCAGATAATACCATGATGCCAACCTGACTTCCCTGGGCAGACGACCCCACTATGGGTCTGGGAGCCCTGCCTCTTCAGATCCCTGCCCCATTAGGGAAAGAGAGAGACAAGCTGGGAGTATTGATCGACCTGCCAATGTCCATGTTCAACGGGGAAGCAATTATAGAAGCCAGACCTTCTTTCTACCTTCTGCACCCCACAGTGATTCTGGATCCAAAGAATAGGAAAGCTATCAAGAGAGGGGACTGGATATGGAGCTTGGGGGTGGACACTGTATGGAAATGTACCTCTTTTATCTTATAGTTTTGTCAATATTTCCATTTATATATGAAAATTAAAAAAAAGAAAAGTCATGAATAAAAAAATTGAAATGGGAAAAACATTCAACTTTATTCTGCAAGCATAAAGCCATGATTTCCTGTTCTGTCAGTGAGTCATTAAAAAATAGATAGAAAAGAATAGAATAGAATTATACACTGTCCTCCCAAAAGTTAATACTATTTAAATGCTTCAATCTGGGAAATAAAAACTGGTATTTGTTTCCTTATGTTCTCCTGTGGGATTTGTGTGTGCTTGTTTATATAGTCATTGTTCATCTACCTATGTGTTACTAATATTCTATCATTTAAATCAAATTCTTACAAATAGAATTTCTCTTGAAGATTATTTAATAGCAAGCAGCAATTTGTGAATGAAAATTGGTTTAAAATCAGTCACTAAAAATCCTCTTATGAATCATAACTGAATTTGTAAAAGCAATTGGCTTTAAGATAAGATGACATTGCTATAAGAATCATGGAAAAACTAGCAATGACTCATATTATAGTTTAGCATCTAAGATAAAACAAAAAAAAACTTAAGCTGCATGCCTCCTATATTTGAAAAATCACTCATTTGAATATACATATAAAAATGTATACATACATTTTTTCAGATTGACTTTCCCAGACTCAGAGCTAACAATTTACAAAAGATACACATGTTCTATCAGGGTCAAAAACCACTATAGAGGGAGTCGGGCTGTAGTGCAGTGGGCTAAGCGCAGGTGGCGCAAAGCACAAAGACCGGCATAAGGATCCCAGTTCGAACCCCAGCTCCCCACCTGCAGGGGAGTCGCTTCACAGGCGGTGAAGCAGGTCTGCAGGTGTCAATCTTTCTCTCCTCCTCTCTGTCGTCCCCTCCCTCTCTCCATTTCTCTCTGTCCTATCCAACAACAATAATAATAACTACAACAATAAAACAACAAGGGCAACAAAAGGGAAAAAATAAATAAAATTAAAAAAAAAAACCACTATAGGGAAGGTAATACGTAGAGTAACTGGATCTCTTCAGACCCCATGGGGTATTCTGAATTTCATAAAATATTGAACAAAACCCTAGCCAAAAGCTACAAATATTTATTTGTAACCATAAAATACTCAGAATCATCAAAGCAATCTTGAGAAAAAGGAAAAGAACAGGAGGCATCACCCTCCGAGATCTCAAACTATATTATAGGATCACTGTAATCAAAACTGTCTGATATTGGAACAAAAATAGACAGTCACCAGTGGAATAGAATTTAAAGCCAAGAGAAAAGCCCCACACTTAGGTGCACCTAATTTTTCACAAGGGAGCCAAAAATATTAAATGGAGAAAGGAGATGTGTGTTGAGGAAATTAGGTTGAAATGTGCAGAAGAATAAAACTAAACCAGTAAAAAAAGTAAAACTCCACACAAAAGTAAACAAAAGTAAACTCCAAATAGATCAAGAACTTGGATGTTAGACCAGAAACTATCAAATACTTAGACAAAAATATTGGAAGAACTCTTTTCTATCTAAGTTTTATAGGCGTCTTCAATGACACAAATCCAATTGAAGACTAAAGCAAAAATAATCCAGTGGGACTACATCACACTGAAAAGATTCTGCACAGCAAAAGAAACTACCACCCAAACAAAGAGACTTCTTGTTAAATGGATGAAAATCTTTAAATAATATGGAATAATATGGAAAAATAAACCAATAATGCATAAATGAACTACAAAAAACTGATAATATAAAAGAGAGTTTATAGAAGCAAATAAGTAGTCCTGATCCTGGTATAAATTCTGTTAGGTTTTTAGCTTAGATAATACAAACCAACTTTTATGCCTCACTTTAAAATTCTGTAAAATTATAACTAAAATCAACAACTAACTTATGTGCAAAGGTAAACTTAATGTGATTAGTTAAGAAGAAATCAGATGAATAAGATCTCTAATAAGAGAGACTAATAATGTTTGACCTGTTAATTATTGTGTGTGTGTGGCAAAGGTTTGCTTTAAATGTATCAAGAAACTTATTCAAGAGAGAACTAGGGTTATTCAAACCAAGAGATAAAGAGGAGATGATAAGTTTGCAGTGTTGACAGCATGGCAAAACCCAACAACCAACCATGAAGTTAAATGAGTCAATGAGACATTGGACATTAAAAAAAGGGGGGGGAAAGAAAATTACTATGTCTAGGGAAGGACTCAGGGGGGCACACCTGGTTGAGCACACATGTTATAATGTGCAAAGAGCTAGGCTGGATCTTCTACTCCCCACTTTCAGGGGAAAAGTTTTGTGAGTGGTGAAGCAGAGCTGCAGGTGTCTCTCTGTCTCTCTCCCTCTCTATCACCCATTTCCTTCTTGATTTCTGGCTGTCTCTACCAAATAAATAAATACAAAAGAGAGAGAGAGAGAGAGAGAGAGAGAGGAGAAGGAGGAGGAGGAGGAGGAGGAAGAGGAGGAGGAGGAGGAGGAGGAGGAGGAGGAGGAGGAAGAAAGGTTCAGAAAAAAAAAAAAAAACTGAAGAAGTTGATGGATGCAAAATGGAGTAGTGAAAAAGACCCAGAGTGGAAGGTCAGGGATGACATCTAGGTCAAAACTTTTTAACTTCAAGAGTTCCTTAAGTCAGAATTTTAAAACTTAAGATGAAATTCCCAAGGAATCTTTTGATAATCTTGCCACAATATACCAAAATAAGTCCAGAGTGTTTTTCTGAGATTTTGCATTTCTAAGAAGTTTCCATCTGATGTTGATGCAGCTCTTTTGCTTATGACAGTTTAAGAAAAATCAAAGCCACTATTTCTCAATTTTAATGAAGATTGAAATCATATATATATATATATATGAGATATATATATATATATATATATGGTTTCTGCCCACAAAGATTCTGAAGTCTTTATTTTAGTAATGTCTGGAAGCTGAACATTTTATGGTCAAAGTGATTATAATGTGGAGCAGAGTTTGAGAATCCATGATCTAGACCAAAAATAATTTAAAAAAGAATACAACACACCTTTTTGGGTAAAGAAAAAAAGATAAAGACCATTTAAAAAAGAGTTATAACAGTGAGTAGATATGGGAAGGGTAGAATGATCATGATGGTCACATTTTTATCAATATAATATGTATATGTATTCTCTCTCTCTCTCTCTCTCTCTTTCTCTCTCTCTTGCCTACAGGGTTATTGCTGGAGCTTGATGCCTGCACTAGGAATCCACTGCTCCTGGAGGCTATTTTTTTCCCCTTTTGTTTTATCATTGTTGTGGTTATTATTATTGCTGTTATTGATGCCTTTGTTTTTGGATAGGACAAAGAGAAATCGAGAGAGGAGGGAAAACAGAGAGGGAGAGAGAAAGATAGACACCTGCAGATCTGCTTTACCGCTTGCAAGCGATCCCCCTGCAGATGAGGAGCTGGAGGCTCAACCAGGTTACTTGCTCTGGTCCTTGCGCTTCGCGCCATGTGTGCTTAACCCATTGCGCTACTGCCCGGCCCCTTATGTATATGTATTTTTATGGAGGTCTCGTCTGATAATTACCTTGATATGCCTAAATATCTTTTCACATTTTTTTTTACTTTTCTGCATTTTTTAATTGCCATAAGGGTTATCACTGGGACTCTGTGCTAGCACTATGACTCTACCACTCCATGCAGCCATTTTTCTTTTCTTTCTGTTTTATTTGATAGGACAGAGAGAAACTGAGAAACAGAGGGAGAAGAGGAAGAGAGAAAGACAGACATCTGCAGACCTGCATCACAGGTCCTCTCTGCTTGTGGGAAGCAGGAGCTCAAACCCTGGTTTTGTCATGTGGTATTGTATCCTTTCAACTGGGTTCTCCACTGCTCAGCTTTCCCACTCCCATTTCCCATATTATTTGTTCAGTATTGTTCCTCAAATATCTGATTGCTATCAATTTGTCTTAACAGAAATATTGTAAAGTTTTTTGTAGGTGTACACTCATGCTTTGTATGAATATGACTGGTAAGCTAGTGGTCATCACCAGCAGTGTGGCTGGGCAAAAACTCAAGATTTTTGTTGGGAGGGTCCAAATATCAGAAGCACTGTGTCTGTCATGTCAAATATATCTTTATGTAATAGATACATGTATATATATATATATATGTATGTATGTATATATATATATATATATATATATATAGAGAGAGAGAGAGAGAGAGAGAGAGAGAAAGAGAGAGACTGTACCTATAAATCTAAAGCTAAATACCTTTGGGATAATCTGTTTATCTGAGGAAGCTATTTATTTCTATAAAATATTTTCACTCCACATTCAGAATTGAGGAAGCTAACAAGCTGGAGAAGACTATGGATAGGAGGAAAGGAGTGATAATGTGTGAATGGGAAAGAATTTTTCACATTTTTTATGGCTGTTTTAATCCAATGAATTTTATCTCCTTCTCAATAAGGGTATATTTGTGAGCCTAATTCATCCTATTTCTACCTAATTCATCCTATTTCTAGCAACACTCAATTTTTTTCTAGATTATTCGATTTAAGTTCTGGATCATTTTGATGTCTGCAGTGTGAATAGATTTGTTTATATGCTTACTTTTAGTTTCCCTTTTTTCTTTTCCAGCTAGTCACTTAGATTTTGTTCATCTATACACATTGTTTAATCTATTCTCTGCCTTATAACTCTTTGATGCCATATTTCATCCACTGTCATCTCTTCTATTTCTTTGATTTTAATAAATTTTATTTCTATATTTATACTTCTATTCAAATTTTAGAAACATGACTAGAATAAAATCAGGCAAAAATCTTATTTATGAGAAACTTTTTGCACATTTAAAGAAAATAAGCAAACACGTATTGGATGAGGAACATGGAAAAGATAGAAGACAAGCATAGTGTTATAGAGCATTTCAGAAGAAATATGCCTGTTATCTCTATAAAGGACTGCACAATTTGAAAACATTAAATGTCAAATAAGATTCCAACATACAGTTTTGTAACTTGTCCTGGCATCACTCAACAGTAGAAATCTCCTGGGAGATAACACTGTTGTGAATGGAAAGAGAAGTTTAGGAATGAAACAATACTGGACATGGATTTTTGTTTTAATTATATTTCTGTGATAAAAAGAAAATTGTTTGTTCTATTTCAGTTTTAATGCCTTCAACTTCATAATGAAAATTTAAAAATGAACTCTAGGCAATAATAGTAGGGTTTAGAAAAAAAATCCTTACTTACTGTTAGTATATGGGTGGAGAACTTTTTAAAAATTTTTAAAATTTATTTTCCCTTTTCTTGCCCTTGTCGTTTATTGTTGTTGTAGTTATGATTATTGTTATTGATGTCATTATTGTTAGATAGGACAGAGAGAAATGGAGAGAGGAGGGGAAGACTGAGAGGGGGAGAGAAAGAGAGACACCTGCAGACCTGCTTCACGATCTGTGAAGTGACTCCCCTGCAGGTGGAGAGCTGGGGGCTTGAACCGGTATCCTTACACCCACCGGTCCTTGTGCTTGCCAGTTGCCAGGATCATGAGAACTAATGCCTCTCAGAGTTGAGAGAAAGTTACTTCAATCATATGTGTATCTTCTGGAGAGATCTGGAGGGACACACATACAAGGCACCCCAAGACGGGGCAGTGCCAATTGTAAGACTCCATCGCAAGCTTCTCTTAGAGTATTTATTGATAAAGTTATGCATTGAATTACAAAGGAACAAGGAAGATCAAAGATGTTTTTTGGGTAAAACATACACCAGGGGTAAATGTCAGGGCAAAATGTCAGGTGGCTAAACATCAGTATTAAAAAGTCAGAACATATTTCCATGATGGAAAACATCAGAAATGTAAGTACAGGGTGTTTTAAACTGCCATTGTCTGAATGACATTATGCCAGGTACCTTCTTTTGATACCATAAGATATTGAATATATTCCAATTATTCTATACACAGTCTCCAAATCCTTAGGGCAGAAGCCAGACATCAGGGTTATGGGTAACTGTGATGTGTACATTACCACTATGTTGCCTGTGGGCTAGTAAAATCTCCAATATATCCAGAATTTTCTCTAGAGTAGGGTTCATGCAGTAATGAGACAGAGCCTAAAAAACACAAGCCTCATAGTAGTATTAACCAAAGGAATGTACCTGGCATATATTTTGTAAACGTAGATAAAAGGTAAAAATCAGTAAGATTTCTAATAACATGAATCAGGAAGTCTGGGATCAGAAAACTCTTCAACACTTACTACACTGTGTAGTAAGTGAATTTTCAGTAACTATATTGACTAAGAGGATATTGGGTAATTTGGTGGCATTTGGAGCTGTCCAGCAATAGAATATTCTAATCAACTCAGGTGAAAATTTAAGGAAGCAAAGAAATTGTAGACATGTGTGGGTGGGGGGAACAGTTCTAATTATACTATGTAATTTAATTTTAATAATTTTTTATTATCTCTATTTATTGGACAGAGACAGAAGAAACAGAGAGGGGAGGAGGAGGTAGAGAGGGAGAAAGAAAGACACTGGCAGCACTGCTGAATCATTTGCGAAGCTTTCCCCCTGAATGTGAGGATAGTGGTTTGACTGGTGGATCAGAGCACATTATATAGCATGTGTGCTCACCCAGATGTGCCACCTCCCAGTCTCTGTACATTATGATTAATAAAACGAAGTTACAAAGAGTTTAAGAAGAGAAAATGAAAAGTGATTGCTGTGAATGTGGGAATGAGACCACTGGAGAAATGGAGAACAGAGTTAGGGATTAGCATCTTTAAGTGCTTAAGATTTCATAGATGCCTCAGTTTTGTGACAGATCAAGACAGTGTATAGAGGGCTGGGAGATAGTGCATCTGGTTAAACACACATAGTATTACTCACAGGATATGTGCAGGGAAATGGGTTCATGCCCCAGCTCCCCACCTGCAGCCAGACGTTTCATGAGTGGTGAAGCAGGACTGCAGATGTCTATCTGTCTTCCTCCCCTTCTCTCTATCTCTCCCTCACCTCTCAGTTTCTCTCTGTCCTATAGAATGAAAAGGAACAAACAAGCAACAACAACAAAAAGCTTAGTGAAAGACTTAGTGTATAATAGTTGGAGAAGGCTGGAAAAATGTAATGATGATTACATTCAAGTACCACAGAAAAAGTATTTTTTTTGACCAGGTATACCAACCAGCTGTTTTAGATACTTAAACATCTCATTATTTTGACTGAAATTAGCTAAAGGGTAAATCCTGAACATTTATATATAAATGAAAACACTTATGATCTCAATGAAGTTTTTTAACCATTCAGTTTAATTCATTGATCTAGTCTGCATTTTGTAGTGCCTTTTAAAATTCTGTAATTTGTCTAACTTTAGTTATACACACAGAGAGAGGCAGAGATGCCTTCTTCAATTCTGATCAACTGCTTTAGATTTAATATTTTTAGTAAGATCATAGTAATATAGCATTTTAAATTTGAATTACAATAATTTAGTAATTCTGATTAGATTCCTCAAGTACTAAATTTTAAGATACAATTTTTATTGGTGGGAATTAGACAGTCTGTCAATTCTTACCTATGTGATAAAGTAAAACAAAATTCATATATTTTGCATGGTTCTGGTTGCAGTTCACTTATAATGTTCTGTTCTGTCGCTGAAATGAATGTTGAATTTATGGAGGCTACAAATCTGGCAATATTTATGAATTAAGACTTTATTTTCAACAATATTGTAGTTATAAGGGTTGAATTTAAGTACCATCTTTTTTAAAACACTAATTTTAATTTGAAAGTGAATTTTTCATGATATAACCTATTAAGAAAAATGAAATTTCTTAAACTATTTTATTTTTTAGAGATTAATTTTATTTTGGAATCAAGAGATCAGAATACTGCTCAGGCATATGTGGTGTCAGCAAAATGTAGACATATAAATCAGTAGTTAATTAATATGAGAGGGGGAAATCAATTGTATGTCTCAAAGTTTCTCAAAAGACAAACTGAATCTTTTTAATATATAGGCTATGTATTTGATATGCGGACTCTCTCAAAAGCCTAGACCAAGTAGATTAGAAGCATCCAATAGCACAGCTATATACAAGATACTGGGTACTGTCCAGCAAACCATAACAAAGGGACTTTTCAAAGTTAACCCAATCAACAAATAATGTGATGATAATATTAACTATTGATTGTCTTTTTGAACCCTAAGACAGCAGGAACCTCACATCTTCACTATAGAGCCCCTACTTCCCCCAGTCCTGGAACCCTTGGATAGGGCCCACTTTCCCGTATGCATCTCCCAATCCAAAACAAATAACATTGCATCTGCCGATCACAACCTAACCAAAGCAACGATTGCTACCTCAACATGCTTCACCTCAGAACGTATCCAGAGACTTCACGTGTGGAATGACAACCCTTCAGCTTCATTACTCGGGTGAGACCTTTCCTAAAACATTTAAGTAATAAAGGCTTATTTGTTATCTAGGATAGAATAGAATATGCAGTTAGGATGGAAATGAGATAAGACAGAAATGCATTTATGTCAATTTTATACATTAGGCCATTAATGCTTCATTATTATTCTCTTGTTTTTATTTTAGATAAGAATTTTTAAAGATTAAGTGACTTGCCTTTGATTACTCCAGCTATGCAAGTGAATATACCAGACTGCCCACCCAAATACTGGCATATCTTACTCTGAAGAGCATGCTTTTAATAGCATGCTCTGAGTAAAGACACATTTGCTTAAATTATTTAGATTTGGAAGCCAAGATTCTTTATTTGTTTGTGCTATGGTTCAGAATTAGTGTAAAAGCTTCAGTTTTTCACTATAACATTTATTTGCAGAGTTTATACATAAATGTTTCTTAGACTGTGGGACTTATATATTATTATTTCCTATATATTTTTGTCTAGTTGTTAGTATAAGTCCTATAGTTATGAGCTTAGAAAACAAACTTTGCATTTAATGATTTAAATTTTCATGTAAACTTAACATGCTTTGAATGTTTTTTTTTTTTTTCAAAATGTTAAGATTTTATTTACAAAGCTTTGTTGTACAGAAAGTAAAAATGCTGTTACAATCTTGGTGTAACTGGCAGCCACAGATGGTTGGCTCACCAATCACAGCTATCCACGCTACAGCCGGAGTCTTACACGGAAACCTAACAATGCTTACAATTTGGTTGGGGTGATGTCCCCAAAGCTTGGTGGTGGATTATATTCATATTCGGTTCATTCAGGCAGCATAATTTAGTGTTATAGGAACCCTTAGAAATAAACAATGTGCTAATGAATTGCTTTTGCAGTATTGGTAGGAATCTATATGCTATATCAAAGGTTCTGAAGTGAATTATTGGTCTAGTGTAAGCTTATTTTAGTAATCAGAGACTTATTTTCAGGTAAATTGCTATTTATTTAGCATGGCATATTCTGAAAAGAAAAATTGCCAGAGATATTTCAGGAGATTAATTAAGAGTAATTCTCTAACTTCTTGGAAATTCAATACAAAGTTTCTGATAGGTTTCCAGATAAAGCCCAACAACTTTCAGTTCAGAAACATAATAGCCAACAGTCTAGAATTTTCTATCAAAAAGAAAAGTGGTCACTGTATTTTTCATTTGGAAAAAATAAAGTTAGTTCTGGGAGTTGGGTGGTAGTGCAGCGGGTTAAATGCACAGGGTGCAAAGCACAAGGACTGGCCTAAGGATCCCAGTTCGAGCCTCCGGTTCCCCACCTGCTGGGGAGTTGCTTCACAAGCAGTGAAGCAGTTCTGCAGGTGTCTATCTTTCCTCCTCTCTGTCTTCCCCTTCTCTCTCCATTTCTCACTGTCCTATCCAACAACAATAGCATCAATAACAACAATAATAACAACTACAACAATGAGAAAACAACAAGGGCAACAAAAAGAGGAAAAAATAATAAAGTTAGTTCCAGAGAGTGGAAAGGGGTGTTTTATGAGCTTCATTGTATAGGAGAAATATTTAGATGATGCCCTACCCCAAAAGGAAAGACAGAAACAGGCTGGAAGTGTGGATCGACCTATGTTCTGTGGAGAAGCAATTACAGAAGCCAGACCTTCCACCTTCTGCATCCCACAATGACCCTGGGTCCATGCTCCCAAAAGAGAAAGAACAGGAAAGCTTTCAAGGGAGGCGGTGAGATATGGAACTCTGCTGGTGTGAACTGTGTAATTGTACCCCTCTTATCCTATGATCTTACAGATACTTTTTAATTTATAAATAAATTTTAAAAAAATAAAGAGGAGAGATTAATTTCCATCTGATTTTAACTCAGATGATTTTGAAAATCCCATTGGTAGTTTCTTTCTAAATATCTCTGTTTTATATTAATTCCTTGGTAATATCAACATGATATCAAGTATGAAACATCTAATTAAAAAGTGAAAAGTTCTAACAAAGCTATATATTTAGTTTTCATATACAATACATGAAAGTATTTAACTAAAATGTATTATTATTTTCTTTACCTCCAGGGTTATTGCTGGGGTTCAGTGCCTGCAACACGAATCCACTTCTCCTGGAGGCTATTTTTTTCCTTTTTGTTCCCCTGGTTGTTTTATCGTTGTTGTGGTTATTATTTTTGTTGTTATT
The DNA here is from genome assembly GCF_950295315.1 of Erinaceus europaeus. Taxonomy (NCBI): domain Eukaryota; kingdom Metazoa; phylum Chordata; class Mammalia; order Eulipotyphla; family Erinaceidae; genus Erinaceus; species Erinaceus europaeus. The sequence goes on along the minus strand of NC_080162.1, from coordinate 168,054,439 downwards.
TATGTCATTGTCGTTAGATAGGACAGAGAGAAATCGAGAGAAGAAGGAAAGACAGAGAGGAGGAGAGACAGACACCTGCAGACCTGCTTCATCTCTTGTGAAGCGACCCCCCTGCAGGTGGTGAGTTGGGGACTCGAACATGGTTTCTTTCTCTGGTCCCTTGTGCTTTGTGCCATGTGTGCTTAACCTGCTGCGCTACCGCCTGACCCCCCTAAAATTTATTTTTAAGGTGAGTCATCTTGGGAATATTTTCCTGAATATTTATTCTGAATGCATTTATATATAGTTGTATTATAAAAGCAAAGGTTTTTTTTTTTCTCTTTCCTCCTTTCTTCCTTCCTTCCTTCCTTCCTTCCTTCCTTCCTTCCTTCCTTCCATTCTTTCTTTCTTTCTTTCAGTATGAGAGTCTCTTTACATAACAATCATGTTAGTCCACCCACCAGGTTTTGCTTTCTTTTATTGGCCAATATGACAGCATAGAATTATGTAGAGAAGCTCACTATAATTTCAGCTTTAAAAGTATCACTGAAAAGAAAATTATTTTAAAATAAAAATCTACCACTACATAGCTATTAAAATTACCAAAATCTTTAACATTGAATATTAAATTCTGGTAACAATGTAGAGCAGCAGGCATTCTCCTATATTGTTACAGAAATACAAACTGCACAGTTATTATAGAAGACAAATTGGCAGTATCTTACAGTACTAAATATATTCCCACCACATATTTCAGTAATTATACTGCTTAGAATTTACCCAAAGGAATTGGAAACTTATATCCATCAAGAAACCTGAGAGATTCTCAGTCTCATTCCCAAAGTAGGCCAGTGTATACTCTACTAGCATTTTCTCCGTATTTATTTGTACTTTGGGGATTAAAAATGCATTTAATATACGTATTCTTCTATTGGGAAGCTAATGGATTACAGTACAGTTGTTGCTGTTGGCATATTAGTATAATTTCTCATCTCCCCATGATAGGTATTTACAGATCACTCTCACACCCAACTTAGGTCCTTTTCTACCAACATATAATAGGATCCCAAATTCACCCTAGCCCTTTGTCTTCCCCTCCTTCTCGAGAGTCCATTGCTTTGGTGCAATATAATATACCATGCCCAAATTTCAATTTGTGTTTTCCTTTCTCTCCCTGTTTCTTAAGTTACATCTATGAGGGAGATCACCCTATGTATATAATTAAAATACATAATATAAATATAAACATATATATTTGTACTTTTTATGCACCCCATAGTAGTTTATATCTGATATATTTTTACAGTACAACTGAGAATAGAGTAATACATAAACATTTAAAGTATATTTGAAATGAATTATACAAAGGTGATATTAATCTATCTAAATAAAGATGATTAGTGAATCCTTTACCAGTACAGTATATTATTCCTAAAATACTGGTAAGAGGTGGCACCAGGCTTAATGATAAACTGACTAATCACTTGGTTTCTGGAAGGGAACTGGGTCACAATGTGAGGACTAAATGTAAATTATTTTAACTTTTAAATGAGCAGTATTTCAATGCAGCTTTTCAATGCAGTTTTTTATAGTGTATTATTATCTTCTAAACATGAAAGACATTTCAGTAGAATGAAAATTACTTTGATGTAGCACTTTGTTAAGATGATGACCTTCAGTTAATAATTTTTGCAATTAAATTAGTGTTGCTATATTTCATATCATGTTAATATGGAATATATATGAAAGAATGTGAGATTCAGTGATGAATTTGTAGAAGATATTCATTCATGCATGGACAAAGAGATTATACTAAGAATATGTCCAAACAAGTTTTTAGCTATATGACACAATGCACTAAATCTATTGCCCCTAGGAAATCTATCAATTTCTAATGAGAATGACCAAGATTCCATATTATATAATACCTTCAGGTCCTCCCACTTAAATATATATAAAAAAAAAGAAACTAAGGCATTTAAATAAATCAGAATATTCATGACTGGTCTCTAGTTGATCTTAATAGAATGAGGAAAATTATTTAAGCCATTTCTAATTGTATGTCATTTTACTGTCAGGAAATACATCTGTTGTTTATTCGTAAAGAAGTAATACTTAGGTGGCTAGTTGGTGGCACACATACACTTTTGCCCTGTCTCTGTTATTAAGGAAGGTGAACGTAGAAAGCTATCACATAGGCATTGCTCAACTATGTTCTCCCATGTTTTACAAGGTACAAGGCTAACAAGATCTAGTGACACATGGCATGTGACCAGACACCTACTAGTAATTAGAATGTCTCTGCATGAAAGGATAACTTACATCAGATACAAGGCAAGGGACTACAGAGCTTCTTTCCCGCTGACACATTATTCTTCAGAAACACTAACCTCAACCTAAGAGTTAACAGTTTTCTGAGATGTGAGTCTATCACTTCTCAGTTTGGCTTTTATCTCATTCAGTCTGCTTTTCCTAACACCAACCCATGCTTATTAATTAATAAACCCAGGGAGTCAGGCTGTAGCGCAGCGGGTTAAGCGCACGCAAAGCACAAGGACCGGCATAAGGATCCCGGTTCGAACCCCGGCTCCCCAACTGCAGGGGAGTCGCTTCACAGGCGGTGAAGCAGGTCTGCAGGTGTCTATCTTTCTCTCCTCCTCTCTGTCTTCCCCTCCTCTCTCCATTTCTCTCTGTCCTATCCAACAACAACAACAACAATAATAACTACAACAATAAAACAACAAGGGCAACAAAAGGGAATAAATAAAATATATATATAAAAAAAATTTTAAAAATAAACCCTTTGAGCAGTAAGCACTGAAGCTTGATATATATTAATAGGAACAAGAAGATGTGCATGTTCTATATTAAGGTTACCTAATATTTAAGTTTTTTTTTATTTAAACACATAAAATTATTTTTAAATTTTTCAGTTGGGTTATCATAAACTAATATTAATAAGTACCAACCACAATATTTTTTTAAAAAATTTTTATTTATAAAAAGGAAACATTGATTAAATCATAGAATAAGGGGTACAAATCCACACAATTCCCACCACCAGAACTCCATATGCCATATAGTCCCCTGATAATTGATTACCTAAAATCTTGAAATCTATGTTCTAATTTTTAATGTTATATAAAATTGACTTACTCAATTTTCAATCAAACTATTAGTAGGCTACAGTTTCTATAATCAAGGGATATAACAACTCTTTTACATATTTTGAAAATATGTAACATGCTTGTAAATTGTGATATGATCATTATATTAAAAGGTGTAATTCAGTAGTATTTCAAAGATAATTATTCCTGTGGTTATGCAACATGGCACACAGGCTAAGCTTCACCTATCTATTATTATTGTCATTGGAGGTTAAGGTGTAGAATGAAAACCACAAATGCCCTTTCAAATGATAATCTTTTCTCATTAAAAATGTAAGTTGGATTTGTAGATATGCCTTCTTCATAAGAAACATGTAGTTTTTAAAAAAATTTTCTAAAAGAGAGTAAAATAATCATTATATAACACTAATGATGCCTTCTGATTTAAATAAAAGAGTTGTACTCAAGATTCAAGGCACGGACACGCTCCCAAGATATAAATAACATGTCATATGTCATGACCCAGGCAAGAGCAATATCCTAGATTCAGACTGCAGGCAAGGAATTTTTTTCACCTCTTTTGGGCATCACTGAAGAATTTTAAATTAAAATCATAAATCATACATTGTAGTTTACAGCTCACATATGATTTGATCTCTAAATGTTTTCTTGGCATCAGAGCCAAGTAATACTAATTCAATGAAGTGCTGAAAGCATTTTATTTCAACAATAAATGTGTATTCTTTGGTCCACAAAAACTTCATCCCATCTTCAATAAAAACATAAATTATTTACTCAATTAAAAAAGAATAATTCAAATTCTCCAATGACACACTCTGAACAAGATACATTCTGAAATAAGGACCTGGAAATTTGGTCCCTTCCCTGGTACTAATTAACCTTACAGATATCTCCATGACTTCTCTGCTTACAGAAATTGTAATATATATATATATATAAATTCCAAATTGGAATATATATATATATATATTACCTTTACTCTTTTGAAGATTCACAATAGAAGAGTAATACACTAATAGTAAATTGAAGTTTACATTGAGTTTGGTTTCAATAAATCACAAAACTCTAGCCATAAAATAAAACAGTATTAAAGATAAAGAGGAATATAACTGAAAACATTTTCAAATTCTTTTAACTATCACACTTTATTTTAATTCTTACAGCTTTTTATTCTCTCTTTATTTGTATTAATATTTTTCTATTGCTTAGACAAACAATTCATTCTGTCTGGATTCATGGTAAAATGATCCTCAACATATTTGGACTCTAAATGCCTTCTCAGAAGAATACCTTTCCTGGGGATTGAGTGTCTTACTCCTAGTGATACCTTCTACTTTCCTCTCACATAGATCCTCCCCCCCCCAAAATCACTTTATGAGATGAAATAAGGGCTTACAAAATAGTTGGTAAAATAAGTATAGTTTCTCATCTCCTTGTGTTACGTATCTATGAGCCACTCACACCACCACTGCATTGTGCTATCACTATCATGCAATGTGTCTTCCTGCTTTTTTCAACTCCTTCTTTGCTCCCTCCTTTTGAGTCTAGTTCTGATATACTAGACCACAGCTATACTTCCCTTTCTTTGTTTCTTAAGTTTTACCTATAAACAAGGTCACCTGATATTTGTCCGTTTGATTTATCTCACATAACATAATTCCTTCAGCTTCTACCAAAGATGTAGTAATGAGGAAATTTTCACATAGAATTCTTATGCTTTCTTATAAGTCATTAACTTATTTTTATTTATTTATTGCTGTGCCTGCTTCTCTTATACAAGATTCCATTGCTTAAAAGTAGATGTTTTCATCCTTTCCTTTTTATTTCAAACAAGAGAAAGAAGCACTATATCATTACTCCACTATCACTCAGTTTATCCCAGTGCCACAGTGCTTCCATGTAATTCTGAGACACAGACTTAGAGTTCATACATGGCAAGACAGATTCCCTAACCTGGTGAATTATCTCTGCAATTCACTTCTGCAGTCTTTAAATTATATTATGCACAACTTTACCTCATACTTTATATTGTTTATAGTAATTATTTGTTTATTATTTATCATAATGTACCTGAAATCTATTTCATTGCTTTTGAACTCTATAGAGGAGGGAAAACAATAAATCAACAAAAATTAGTGATTGGCTAGAATTTATAATCCCTGCTTTCCTATTGAATTATTAAAGTTGAACATAATGTCTTTGTTCCATGCCCTGTAGACAGTTACTATAGATGAAATTTTGTTGAACATTCACAAACCATCCTCTTTCCCAGATGTCTCCAGTTTTAGTAACAGATTAAGCTTTTAGCTTTTAGCTTTTAGCTCATAGCCTGTTCATTTCTATATATACAAAAAACATTTGAAAAATCCAGGAATTACTTATGATCAAAATTCATAACAAATTTGGTATAAAAGGAACATACCTCTGAGGGTATGCAGTGGCATGCCTGGTTGGTCACACATGTGACAATGCTTAATCCCATTGGTCCCCACTTGCGGGAGGGGAGAGCTTTGCAAGCAGTGAAGCAGTGCTGTAGGTGTCTCTCTCTCTCTCTCTCTCGTTCCTCCTTCCCTCTCCATTTATCTTTATCTCTGTCCATTAGGTAAATAAATTAATTAATTAAATATATTTCAAAAAAGAATAGATTTCCATTTAACAGAGGTCATATATGGCAAATCCACAGATAACACTACATGTGGCAATAAAAAGCTAAAATGCTTCCCCTAAGAGTTGGAACAACACAAGGTTTCTCACTCTTGTCACTATTATACAATATAATACTAGAATTGTGGGAGCAATTAAGAAAAATGAAATTATATTAAAGGAAATAAAAAAAAGAAAAGGTGGGGCCAGGCAGTGACCCACCCAGTTGTAAGCACACAGTACCATGCTCAAATGGTAAAGCAGGGCTGCAGGTGTCTATCTTTGTATCTCTCTCTCCTCACTCTTCCTCCCCTCTCAAGTTGTCATTGCCCTGTACAATAAAATAGAAATTTAAAAAAAAAATGGTCTCAGCCACCAGGTGCCAGATGTTAGCATGATGCCAACCAGACTTCCCTGGACAAACAACCCCACCAATGTGTCCCGGAGCCCCGCTTCCCCAGAAAGAAAAGAGAGAGGGAAAGAGAGAGACAGGATGGGAGTATGGATCAACCTGTCAATGCCCATGTTCAGTGGGGAAGCAATTACAGAAGCCTGATCTTCCACCTTCTACACCCCATAATGACCTTGGGTCCATACTTCCAGAGGGATAAAGAATAGGAAAGCTATCAGGGGAGGGGATGGGATACGGAGTTCTGGTTGTGGGAATTGTGTGGATTTGTACCCCCTCTTATCCTACGGTTTTGTCAGGAGCTGTGGATCTGTAGTGCCAGCTCCGAGCCCCAGCAATAATCTGGGGCAACAAAAAAGAAAGAAGAGTCATCTACAAAAAAAGTAACAAAACTATTGGGTTGTCAGAAAAGTTGTGACATATTAGTCTGTTTTTCTATACAAAGAATTTGTCATGACTTTTCTGACAACCCATTATGTGCAGAAACTGACAGATGTAGGTGACACTGTGGAGAAAAGGAGACTTTGTTGCAGTGTAGGTGGGAATGCAAACTGGTGCAGACCCTTAGGAAGAACCTACGGAGAATCCTTACTCAAATGAAAATGAAATGTCCTTATGATCCAGTAATACCACTTTTAAGTATTTATCCAAAGGATATGAAAACACTAATTTTAAGAGATACATGCACCACAATGCTCATAGCTTCATTATTCACAATAGCCAGAGAGTGGAAGTAACCTAAATGCCCATCAACTGATATCTGGATAAAGAAGAGATTGGGTATATACACTATGGAATTAGACTACTTTAAATAAAAAAGGATGATATTGTTTCCTTTGGGACAAAATGGATATGCTTAGTGAAATAAGCAAATAGGTAAAAGACAACCACTGGGTGAATTATGTGGAATATAGAGCACTGAAACACATGAACCTGCAAAACAACACAACAAACATAATAGAAGTAAACAAACTACCTCTAAGACTTTGTGAGAATATGGTGATTATAACTGCCACATGTATGTTCTCCCAGGTGTGCCACTGACATATCCCATTTAAAAATATTCTATTTATTTATTTAACAGAGCTAAAGAGAAACAAAATGAGAAATATAAAGAGAGTATGTGATTAGCATATGCCTACAAACACAATCTTGTCATCTCATGGCCAAAGAGGTGAACAAATAGGATCATAAATATGAAATTCCTATGTCTTACCATACAGTATAACAAAAGAGCACTTATGAAAGGGGCTATGGACTATTCAGTACTCCAGAACAGTGTCAGCTCGGGAATAAAACCCTGGATACCTAGAGAACTGTCTATGCAGTACTGTTATGCCAAGGATTGCTAAGAGATAATAATACCCAGTAACTCAAATACACAAACCCTACGACTAAGATTTGGATCAGAGTTGACCCCTATTACTGACACTTCTAGTGATTTGATGATAGAAATCTTTGTTTCTAGTCTTTTAATTCTCTGAAACTCCTGGGTCAAAAGTCCTAATGCTTGCATATTTCTGTAAAGATATAACCTGTTTGATAACACCTAATTTAACTTTTGCTTTCTCTCCTATTGATCTCATTTTTCTTCCCCACCCAATTCTTTACTGTCTTGACTGTAACCATAATAAAGTCCTCAACAGTAAATATGTCTCTCCATCCGTTTTCTAGAGAACCCAAGCTCAGAATTCCAGGTCTACATGTCCTTTAATAACTATCTCAAACTGTTTGCTGCCAGCAGGGGTAGCTGCTGAACCTCTACTTAAGTATTTGGTGTTTACAAACATGTTTTACAGAATTATGTACTTGTTTCTCAGACAACACTGAATCTTATCTAGAAGAGAAATCATGAAAAGTCTCCAAAGCCCTTTTGAATGGGCCTAGTAGAACTTGTTTTTCATCTAAAGAAAGAAGTATTTCCAAATATGACACAATAATGTGCAGACATATGAATGTTTGGCATACATGTTTGTCAAGGATTAGTAGGTGAAGGAAGGAAGATAAATAGATTGGCATTAACATAATACCATAGTAAACACTAGTTCATTAAGTCTCAAGGATATAAAAAAAACAGGAATTTCACTATAAAATATTTAAATCTGAAGAATATGCAACCAAGAAAGGAGCAAAGTACATATTCTGAAAAGTTTTGACAGACATTATAAGATACAGAAGGTAATAAAGATAAAGAAAAGGAAAGTATTTCTCTTTCATATATATCAAAAAATTTAGAACTGATTTTGAAAAATAATGCATAAGACTTCAGTTATTTTTATTTAAAGTTTTCTAGATAGGTCCCCTCCCCTCCACAAATCTGATTAATTTGGGTACTCTGAAAATGAAATAGGTCCTGCCAAACGGACTCAATCTATAATCAGTACTGACAATATTGCATTAAGTCTTTTTAATACTATAGCATCTGCCAAACATTTTAATACATATTTAATTTTTACTCATTTTACTTGGGAAATAATAGAATACAAGACTATTGTTGATATGTGGTAAAACTTCTTATCTATCTATGATAGGTGCCTGCACACTATATCCACCATCAACTCAAGTCGATCTAACAGAGTCAGAGTATCTGACATTACCCTTCCACCACATGAAATCTTAGAGATAATTTATTTGTTTTGTTGCAATACACTTCACCCAGTTCATGATTTTCCATGTGCCATTTTAAAAAAAAATTTAACCAGAGCACTGTTCAGATCTGGCTTACGGTGGTGCAGGGGATTGAACCTGGGACTTTGGAGACTCAGATATGAAAGACTGTTTGCATAACCATTATACTATCTACCCTCTGCCCCATGTTCCACTTTTATTCCCTGGCTTCTTAAATTCCAGCGATATGTGAAATCATCTGGCATTCATCTATCACTTTCTCTAGGGGTAGGAAGAGGGGAGAGCAGAGTACATTCAGGTCCTGGTGCATGATAGTGGAAGATGACCTAGGCTGGGGGTGAGAATGCTTTTCAGAAAACTGAGAAATTTTACTTATGTACCAACAATAATATTTACTATAAACCATTAATCCCTCCAATAAAAAAAGATATGGAAAAGTCGTTACACAGTTATTTTATTATTATTATTTTTTTTTAACCCTGGTCCTTTGCATTGTGTAACATGTGTGCTCCACTGGGTGTGCATCTATTTCTTTTTTTCTTTCTTTTTTTCTTTTTTTTTTAATTTAAGAAAGGATTAATTAACAAAACCATAGGGTAGGAGGGGTACAACTCCACACAATTCCCACCACCCAATCTCCATATCCCACCCCCTCTCCTGATAGCTTTCCTATTCTCTATCCCTCTGGGAGCATGGACCCAGGGTCATTGAGGGTTGCAGAAGGTGGAAGGTCTGGCTTCTGTAATTGCTTCCCCGCTGAACATGGGCGTTGACTGGTCGGTCCATACTCCCAGTCTGCCTCTCTCTTTCCCTAGTAGGGTGTGTCTCTAGGGAAGCTGAGCTCCAGGATACATTGGTGGGGTCTTCAATCCAGGGAAGTCTGGCCGGCATCTTGATGGCATCTGGAACCTGGTGACTGAAAAGAGAGTTAACATACAAAGCCAAACAAATTGTTGAGCAATCCTGGACCCAAAGCTTGGAAAAGTGGAGAGGAAGTATTAGGGAGGTACTCACTGCAAACTCTAGTGTACTTCTGCTTTCTTACTTTGGTGCCATACTCCAAACTCAGTTACACAGTTATTAAGAACTCAATATGTTAACAAATTTGCATTATACAAACTTTCATTTAGTTAAAGGGGAAGTACAAAGTCAACAGGGTTTGTATTACTGACTAAAGAACACTTGATGAATACAGTTTGCCATACATGAAGATCCAGGTTGGAAATAATGGAACCATATGTCACATCATGTATGCCACCAAGAAGTTTTATGAACAGTGCAGCAGGGCTATGGTATCTTTTCTTCTCTGTCTCTCTTTTTCTCCTTCTAGTTGAAATTTTAAAGGGAAAAAAATCCATTGGGAGCAGTGGGATAGTGCAATCATTATACCCTGGTGATAACACGTACACACCTACATATCAAAGGTCTATAAAAAAGCCATTATTTTACAATTCACATGACTGCCCGGTTAGTCACCCAATCCAGGAGTTTCTACTTCCTCTAGGTTATAAATACAAATACATTGTATTATACCAGAATAAACATCCTCTATCACAATAGTCACATCAGACACCACTCCTGGTACTGGCTTTCCTCTGCACTGCACTCTCCTTAGCTGCAGAGAAGTAGATTACAAAGAACACTGACATATAGCCCAAGGGTTAAAACATTACGTATATTTTCAGCAGCTGCAGAAGGTAGTTCAGCAGCAAAAGCAGGAGGCCGATTTGCATGAGGCCTTGAATTAGATCCTCAGCATCAAATATGGGAGCAGTTTTCTCTCCTTCTCTTTCATAAGATAAAGAAATGTATGTTAAAGGTAATATTTTCACACATTTTTGTAAGAATACCAGTTACCTTTTTCAAAAAACATTTGATTATAATTTTAAGTACAAAATTACCAGACTAATTAGACCATCTACTCGTAACTAGTATCAACTACAGATACAAAGATTCTAAAAGCAGCTGATAGTTTATTCATTAATTCAGATATTTTAACTACGTATTTGTGTTTGAAAGTATACTTTGAGGGGCCAGATGGTGGGACACCTGGTTGAGCACACATGTTACAATGCTCAAGGACCCAGGTTCAAGCCTGATCCCCAACTCAGGAAGAGAGCTTCACAAGTGGTGAAACAGGGCTACAGGTGTCTCTCAGTTTCTCTTTCCCTTTCTTTTTCTTTTTGGTATTTTTTTCTTTATTGGGGGATTAATATTTTACTGTATCCAGTAAATACAATAGTTTCTACATGCATAACACTTCTCAGTTTTCCACATAATATGACCCCCCACTAGGTCCTCTGTCAACCTTTTCCAGAATCTATACTCTCCCCCACCCCAGAGTCTTTTACTTTGGTGCAATACACCAACTCCAGTCCATGTTCTGCTTAGTGTTTTCTCTTCTGATCTTGTTTTTTAACTTCTGCCTGTGAATGAGATCATCCCATATTCATCCTTCATCTCGCTTCCTCTTTATCTCCCCCTTCCTTCTTGACTTCCAGCTGTCTCTATCCAATAAATAAAGATAATAAAACATAATAATAAAATAAAATTATACTAAAAAAGAAAGCATACTTTGTTCTATGACTACCATATTAAACAAAGTGGTCTATTTCTTCCACTCAGAGAAGTTACAGACAAGAGAACCATACCAGGTTCCATCTATTATAAAAGAACAAGCAGTGACAGCAATCAGCTACTGTAGTTGTTTGAATTTGGGGCTGTGCTTTAAAACATAGTCCTTTTTAGAATGCTTCTTTCTATTTATTTTTCTTAGCCATTGTAGTCCTTCACTACTCCATTGGATCTTTTTTTAATAAATTGAAAGGGAGAGACAGAGACGATGAGGGAGAGACAGCACAGTGCCAAAGCTTGCTCCAGTATCCTGAAGCCCAGAGACTCAATCTGGGTTGCACGCACGGCTAAGTAGTTGTCTTTTCAAATGAACTATTTCACTGAAACTTTTACAATGTTTAATAATAAATAATGAAAAGACAGAATAATGCTTATGCAGAAGATGTTCTAGCCTGAGGCTCTGAGGTCCAGGTTCAGTTCTGAATACCACCATAACGAGCAGGAGTAGAGCAGCCCCTCCCCATATAAAAATATTTTTTAAAAGAACGTTTCTAAGTGTAGTTTAGAACTTTATATAGAAATTGTAAGAAATCAATTATTTAATATATAGACAATCCCAAACGCACTATTAAGTTACTGTGTATTTGGGATGTCCAGGAGGCATGGCCATGGAATAACCACAAGCAGACCAGACTCTTTCCCAGAATAAATACCTACAACTGTAAGACTTTAACAGAATGCGCAGACTACAGCTGAGACATCTGCAGAAACAGTACAACCTCAGGAGGGTGCTCACATGACTCTTTGGGCGTGAGAAGGGGTGTGAGACTGAAACCAAACACAAAAGATTTTAGAGAACATTAACAAGGATCAACCATATGCTGGGTCACAAAGACAGCTTAAATAAATATGTAAGTGTTAAAATTACAAAATGCATCTTCTCAGATCATGATGACATGAAGCTAGAAATCAACCACAAAAAAAAAAAGGAAAGAAATTCAAAGTCTGGAGACTAAACAACAATGTTCCTGAATATCAAATGGATCATAAAAAAAAAACAATATTATGTCAATACCAATAAAAATGAAAAAAACAGCTAACCAGCTATCAGATCCTAAGTGATCTCTATCTCTCTTTCTCTGTGCATGGATAGTTATAGAAATAATAGTTAATTTATGTCTCCAGCTTTGGGAGAACTGCTGTAGCTTGCAATGGAGGGAACTGGGATACCAAACTCTGGTGGTGGTCGGGGTGTGGAATTATATCCCTGTTATTTTATCATTTTTAAATCAATTAGAAGTCACTAGTATAATAAAAAAATACTATGTATTTCACCATGTAAAGTACTATATAGAATATAAGGTCTCTAGTTAAAACAGAGGTCTAATGAATGTACTACTGAACAAATGTTCTGTGGTTCATTTACTATTCTAAACAGCTTTTTCTATATATGTAGTAAGAATATAATGTTGAGAAAAACTAGGAAAGTGAATTACCAATTAAAGAGTTGATTGTGGTTTGTGATGAAAAAAATATTAATAAGGATAAGTAAATATTTTCCCTAAATATTTTTCATTGATAGACTTCACAGAGAAAAAAACTTAACATCTTCATATTTTATCTAATTTTTTGTCTTTCACTGAGGATGCTGAATATGACACTTCAATCTGAAAATCTTTTATAAAGTTTTATTTTATTTTATTTAACGTTTTTCCTTTATTGTGGGATTAATGTTTTTTATTTAATTTTTTATATTTATTTTTCCTTTTGTTGCCCTTTTTTATTGTTGTAGTTATTGTAGTAGTTGTTATATGTTGTTATTGTTAGATAGGAAAGAGAGAAATGGAGAGAGGAAGGGAAGACAGAGGGGGGAGAGAAAGACACCTGCAGAACTGCTTCACCTCCTGTGAAGTGAATCCCCTGCCGGAGGGAAGGGGGGTGGGGGGGGCTCCAGCCGGGTCCTTATGCCAGTCCTTGAGTTTTGAGACACGTGCACTTAACCTACTGCTGCTACCGCCTGACTCCCAGGAGGCATTAATGTTTTACAGTCGCTAGTAAATACAATAGTTTCTACATGCATAACATTTCTCACTTTTCCACATAACAATACAACCCCACTAGATTCTCTGCCATCCTTTTCTAGGACCTGTATTCTCCCCTCCACCCACCCCAGAGTCTTTTATTTTGATGCAGTACACCAACTCCAAGCCAGGTTGTGCTCAGTGTTTTTTCTTCTGATAATCTGAAAATCTTTTTTCCCTCATCTGTGAATACTTGAAGAACTTGTGCTCCTGCTGCTAAGCCAGGAATTTAATCCCCTTCCTACTTTTCTGAAGGTCCCACTAATTGCAAATCCATGAACTTTTAACAATGAACCTTGGCAATTTCAAAGTATTTTAGCTTCTGCATAGCCATGTCTCTATAATTTTTAATTGTAAACAATATTTAAGTTATTTTTAATAAAATTATTATTATCATTATTATTATTATTTGGCCTCCAGGATTGTCACTAGGGCTCGGTGCCAACACTACAAATCCACTGTTCCTGGAGGGATTTTTTTTTCCACTCTTATTGAATAGGACAGAGAGAAATTGAGAGTGAAGGAGAAAACAGAGAGAGAGAAAGATAGACACCTGCAGACCTGCTTCACCACTTGTGAAGCACCCCCCCCCCCAGCAGGTGGAGACTCTGGGACTCATACTGGAATGCTTGTACTAACCCTCACAATTTGTACTTATGTTCGCTTAACCCGGTATGTCACTGCCCAGCTCCCTAAAAGTCATTTTCATTTTTACCTTTATATTGCATTAATAGACGTGTATTGTTAAGTAGTTCTAATTTCACTGTCCTTCCAACTTTATTCATCTTCATTAGAATTCATCTTTTTATAATTCTACATGTTGAAAGAGTTGTATTGGTTTCTGCTTTTATTTCTTTGTGATAACAGAATTATACTAAATCATTATCAGCTAGATTTCTCAGTTATTTAAATCTATTTTTAGTTTTCATTTGGTTTCTTTATAATTCTATTACAATGCACTATATTTTCCTATTCTAGTTTTGTTCTATTTTTCTATGAGACAGCAGGCAAAGTACAGAAAATATGAAGACAAAATATAATCATAAATAATCTGAAATCACCATAAAATTTTGTTTTGTAATGCTCTGAGAAATATTATCTTGTTTGTATATATATATATATATTTATATATGTGTGTGTTACTGATATGTATATATGTGTGAATATGATATAGATATGATATGAATATGCAATGACTGATATATATTCATAAATGACTTTCTAGTATAGATAATCAGAACTCCCAAGTCAGAAAAACAACCTATTACAAATCCATTTTCTGTTCACACTAAAACATCAATGCTTAAGTTATATAACATTTCTTATTTATTTATTTATTTATTTATAAAGGAAACATTGACAAAACCATAGGATAAGAGGGGTACAACTCCACATAATTCCCACCACCAGAACTCTATATCCTATCCCCTCCCCTGATAGCTTTCCTATTCTTTATCCCTCTGGGAGTATGGACCCAAGGTCATTGTGGAATGCAGAAGGTGGAAGGTCTGGCTTTTATAATTGCTTCCCCGCTGAACATAGGTGATGACAGGTCGATCCATACTCCCAGATTGTCTCTCTCTTTCCCTAGTAGGGTGGGGCTCTGGGGAAGCAGTACTCCAGGACATACTGGTGGGATTGTCTGTCCAGGGAAGTCTGGTCGGCATCCTGCTAGCATCTGGAATCTCGTAGCTGAAAATAGAGTTAACATACAAAGCCAAACAAATTGTTGATCAATCATGAACTTAAAGGCTGGAATAGTGCAGATGAAGAGTTGGGGAGAACTCCATTTTGTAGATAGCTAGTAGGCATATTTCTTTCTTTTTTTTTTTTTTTTAGGAGTTGTCTATCTTTTTTTTTAATTTATTTTTTATTTAAGAAAGGATAAATTAACAAAACCATAGGATAGGAGGGGTACAACTCCACACAATTCCCACGACCCAATCTCCATATCCCATCCCCTCCCCAATAGCTTTCCCATTCTCTATCTCTCTGGGAGCATGGACCCAGGGTCGTTGTGGGTTGCAGAAGGTGGAAGATCTGGCTTCTGTAATTGCTTCCCCGCTAAACATGGACGTTGACTGGTAGGTCCATACTCCCAGTCTGCCTCTTTCTTTCCCTAGTAGGGTGGGTCTCTGGGGAAGCGGAGCTCCAGGACATATTGGAGGGATCATCATTCCACGGAAGCCTGGCCGGCATCCTGATGGTCTAAGATCTAAGTCTTTGATCCATTTGGAGTTGATTTTTGTTTCTGGTGAGATAAAGTGGTTCAATTTCATTCTTCTGCATGTTTCAACCCAGTTTTCCCAGCACCATTTATTGAAGAGAGCCTCCTTCTTCCATTTAACACTCTGGGCCCCCTTATCAAAGATTAGATATCTATAGGTGTGGGGATTTATTTCTGGGCTTTCAATTCTATTCCACTGCTCTGTGTGTCTATTTTTGTTCCAGTAACATGCTGTTTTGATGATGATGGCCTTGTAATATAGTTTGAGATCTGGGAGTGTGATGCCTCCATTTCTGTTTCTTTTCCTCAAGATAGTTTTGGCAATTATAGGTGTTTTCAGGTTCTAGATAAACGATTGTAGTGTTCGTTCTATTCTCTTAAAGAAGATTGGTGGAACTTTGATGGGTTTTGCATTAAATTTGTATATGACTCTGGGGAGAATATTCATTTCGATATTTATTCTTCCAATCCATGAGCGTGGGATTTCTTTCTATTTATTGATATGAGTTTCTATTTCCTTGCGTAGTGACTCATAGTTTTTAGTATACAAGTCTTTCACTTCTTTGGTCAACTTTATTCCTAGGTATTTGATTGATTTTGCTGAAACAGTAAATGGGAGTGATTTCTGGATGTCTTCTTCTTCAGATTTAGTGTTTACATAAAGAAATGCCACTGATTTTTGTACATTGATTTTGTAGCCTGATACCTTGCTATATTGCCTAATAACGTTCAGAATTTTTTCTGTTGGATTCTCTAGGTTTTTCTATGTATACTATCATATCATCTGCAAATAGTGAGAGCTTGACTTCTTCCCTTCCAATCTGTATTCCTTTGATTTCTTTCTCTTGCCTAATTGCTATGGCAAGGACTTCCAATACTATGTTGAAGAGTAGCGGTGACAGTGGACAGCCCTGTCTATCTGAGGGAGAATGCTTTCAGCTTCTGTCCATTGAGTATGATGTTGGCTGTAGGTTTGCTATATATAGACTCCACTATCTTGAGGAATTTCCAATCTGTTCCCATTTTTTGTAGAGGTTTGAGCATGAATGGATGTTGAATTTTGTCAAATGCTTTCTCTGAATCTATTGAGATAATCATGTGGTTTTTGGCTTTGCTTTTATTGATGTGGTGAATGACATTGATTGACTTACGAATGTTGAACCATCCTTGCATTGCTGGGATGAATCCCATTTGGTTGTGATTAACAATTTTTTGATATGCTGCTGTATCCAGTTGGCCAAGATCTTGTTTAATATTTTGGCATCTATATTCATAAGAGATATTGGTCTGTAGTTTTCTTTTTATGTTGTGTCCCTATCTGCTTTTGGTATCAGGATGATGTTGGCTTTATAGAAGGTGGAAGGGAGTATTCCTGTTCTTCAATCTTATGGAAAAGCTTAAGAAGTATGGGTACTAAATGTTTCCTGAAGGTTTTGTAGAATTCGTTTGTGAAGCCATCTGGTCCAGGACTTTTGTTGTTGGGGAGATTCTTAATGATGGTTTCAATTTATTTGTCTGTGATTGGTTCATTTAGGTTTTGTAGTTCTTCTTGGTTCAGTTTTAGAAGGGCATATGTGTCTAGGAATTGTTCCATTTCTTCCAGATTCTCTAGCATAGTGATGTATAGTTCTTCATAGAAATTTCACATGACTTTCGGCTGCTGGCTATGATAACATCACCCCGGAACTCATTCTTAACTTGGGCCCTGCGGCAAAGAAGTGGCTCACTACATTCCTGTCCCACATCTTGGAATCCGAATCTATGTCCAAAATTTGGCGTCGTGCGAAGATAATAGCAGTTTTGAAACCAAAGAAAGACCCAACACTGGCTGCCAGCTGTAGACCAATTTCTCTCCTCTCCATGTGTTACAAACTCCTTGTGAAGCTGCTTCTGTCACGAATTTCTCCTCTTACAGAGAAATTCCTATCAGCAGCCCAAGCTGGATTCCGCCCAGGAAGATCTACCTGCAAACAAGTCCTGGCCCTCTCAACTTACATTGAAAATGGATTCCAGAAGAATTTAAAGATGGGTGCTGTCTTTGTTGATCTCACAGCAGCCTATGACATGGTCTGGCACCGTGGTCTCCTATTCAAGATCTCAAGATGCCTGCCTCCATGGGTGGCCAACACTATATCGTTTCTTCTCCAAAACAGAAGATTCCGGGTGCCTCTGGGTGACAAGTCTAGCAGATGGAGACTTGTCTCAAGTGGCCTCCCCCAGGGCTCTGTTCTGGCTCCTACGCTATTTAATATTTATATCAACGACCTCCCAGTAACTTCTTCAAGGAAGTTCATCTACACCGATGACTTCTGCTGTGCAACTCAGGCATCCAAGTTCGACATCCTCGAGGAAACAGTCACGGAAGACATGTCTCTGATATCTGATTACTGTAAAAAAAGGCGACTAATCCCTAGCACTGCAAAAGCGGTATCATCTGTTTTCCATCTACACCATGCCTCGGCCTCGCGTGAGCTTAATGTGCAGTTTGACGATACGAGAATCTGGCATGAAGCCCAGCCAGTCTATCTTGGCGTTACTCTCGATTGCACTCTGTCATTTCACAAACATCTCATAAAAACTGCAGCAAAGGTGGGCGCGAGGAATAACATCATTGCAAGACTGGCCAGCTCCTCATGGGGCGCGAGCGCTTCCACATTACGATCATCATCTCTGGCATTATGCTATTCCACTGCAGAATACTGTGCACCAGTATGGTTCCGTAGCCCCCATGTTCACTTGGTCGACTCCAAATTATATTCCTCCATGAGGATAATTTCTGGAACCATCCATTCTACCCCGGTTCCATGGCTGCCAGTTCTTAGCAACATCGCCCCGCCAGATACTTGTTGGGATGCAGCATCATCTAAGTTCATTTCCCAAGTCTACGCTCGACCAGACCTGCCAATATACGCGGATATCTTCGCCCACCCTGTCCAACACTTGACATCTCGTCGTCCAATCTGGTCTCCTACACCTACACTGAACTTCTCTGTTCCAGACTCTTGGAAACAGAGTTGGCAGTCAGCTGAGGTAAAGAACAAACACCTCATCACAGACCCCTGCAAGCGTCAACCCGGCTTTGACCTAGCACGTTATGATTGGGCCCTCCTCAATCACTATCGAACAGGCCATGGCCGGTGTGCTACTATGTTCCATCGCTGGGGAACCAGAGATGACCCTAACTGCCCCTGCGGCTATAGACAGACTATGACCCACATAGTCCACGACTGCCACCTCTCCAGATTCAAAGGAGGTCTATAAGCTTTAGATCAGGCTCAGCCTGATGCTGTTGACTGGCTATGGAAGAAGGGCAAATGCTAGAAGAAGAAGAATGACTTTCTGGATTTCTGTGGTGTCAGTTGTGATATCTCCTCCATCGTTTACAATTCTATTAATGTGAGTCTTCTCCGTTTTTTGTTTGGTGAGTCTGGCTAGGGGGTTGTCAATTTTGTTTAATCTTTCAAAGAACCAACATTTGGCTTCATTGATCTTTTGTATGGTTCTCTTATTTTTGATGTTGTTTATTTCTGCTCTAATTTTAGTGATTTCAGTCCTTCTGGTTGCTTTGTTCCTCTTACTCTAAGTCCTTGAGGTGTGCCGTAAGGTCATTTATTTGACCTTTTTCTTGTTGTTTAATATGTGACAGTGTGGCTATAAGTTTCCCTTTCAATACTGCTTTAGCTGTGTCCCAAACATTTTGATAGGTTGTGTCTTCATTTTCATTTCTTTCCAGAAACATTTGAATTTCTTGCTTGAGTGACTCTCTGACCCAGTGGTTCTTTAGGAGTATATTGTTTAGTTTTCAAATTCTGTGACTTTTAATAATTTTCTGTTTGTTGTTAAATATTAGTTTTACTCTACTGTGGTCTGAGAAAATACTTGGGATGATTTCATTGTTCTTGAATTTTTGATGCTGTCTTTGTGGCCTAACATGTGGTCTATCCTTGAGTATGTGTTATTTGGATTTCAAAAGAATTTTTATTCCAGTTTTTTTGGGTGAAGGACTCTGAAAATGTCCAAGAAGTCTAGTCTGTCAATCTCTTCATTTAATTCTCTTGTATCTTTGTTGATTCTCTGCTTTGTTGATCTAAGTGTGAGAGTGGGGTGTTAAAGTCTCCCAATATTATTGCATTACTATTGTTGTATTTTTGAAGTTCTTTCAGTAGGTGCTTGATGTATTTAGATGGTTCCTCACTGGGTGCATAGATGTTAATAATTGTTAAGTCTTCTTGGCTGATTGATCCTCTAATCATTACGTAATGTCCTTGCCTATCTTTTATTACTTTATTTAAAATCTATTGTGTCTGAGATGAGAATGGCTGTCCCTGCCTTTTTTTGTGTTCCGTTAGCCTGTATGATAGTTTTCCATTTTTTCATGTAAGTCTGTGTTTATCTTGTTGTGTCATATGGGATTCTTGAAAGCAGCATATGGTTGGGTTATGTTTTCAGCTCCATCCCCCCCACCCTGTGCATTTTGATAGGTGAGTTTAAGCCATTGACATTTATTGATATTATGTATTTAATGTATTGTAGTGCCATTGTTCAAAAGAAATTTTTGTTAGCTCTGATATATTGCAAGTATTATAGTGATGTTCTTGTTTATAAGAGGTCTTTTAGAACCTCTTTCAGGGCCTGTTTGGTGATGGTTGCTTCCTTTAACTGTTGTTTGTCTAAGAAGGTTTTGATCCCTCCATCTAGTCTGAATGAAAGTCTAGCAGGATATATTATCCTTGTTTGAAACCCTTTTTCATTCATGGCTCAATAGATATCTTGCCATTCTCTTCTGGCTTTTAGAGTTTGAGTGGAGAAGTCTGCTGATAGTCTTATGGGTTTTCCCCTGTATGTGACTTTTTGTTTCTCTCTTGCAGCCTTTAGGATCCTTTCTTTATCCTTACTCTTTCTCATTGTGACTATGATGTGTCTTGGTGTCTTCAGGTCTGGGTTGATTCTGTTTGGAACTCTCTGGGCCTCTAGAATCTTAATGTCCTTTCTGTTATTCAGGTCTGGGAAGTTTTCTTCTATAATTTCCTCTAGAATGTTTGCTTCCCCTTCCTCTCTTTCTTCCTCTGGCAGGCCAATTTCACAAATGTTACTTCATTTGAGATCATCCCATATGTCTCTGCTGTTGTTTTCAGTGTCTCTCAATCTCTTTTTGAGCTCTTTCACCTCTTTCTTAGTTTTCTCTAACTCATCCTCTGTCTGATTAATTCTGTTTTCTGCTTCTGTTAGTCTGCTTTCTCTTCCCTCAGCTTCTTTCCTCATTTCAGCTATTTCAGCTTTCAGTTCTCTAATTGCCACAAGATAATCAGTATTTTCTTTGGGGGTCTCAACTTTTGTTTCCCTAATACTGCCATTCCTTCCCTCCAAAGTTGTTTTCATCTCTGTGATTAATAAGTTTATTATTGCTTGCATGCTTTTTCTTATCTATGGTTACTTCTGGCTGATTTGTTGTTTCTCCTGGGCTCTTGTCTTCATTCATTGTAGTGGTAGTTTTATTTGCTCTTGATCTACCCATTTTTTTTATTTATGTGTTTCTTATTTTTATGTTCTGTTGTTGTGTTTTGAGTACAAGGAACACTGGACTAAATACCTTTATGACAAATGCAATCACCAACCTCAGAAATTACAATAGCAACTGAAGCAAGGTTTGAAGCTGTTTAATCACTACCAGTTAGCCAAACATTGTCTCCAGTCTGTGAAAAAATAGCAACCAAGTCTAAGTGAATAAGAAAGAGAAAGGAAAAAAGGGATAGCAAGAATAGACAATTATATAAATCTACTATCCACTTTATATTCTAGGGGTGGCAAGTAAAGAAAGGGAAGTAGAGCAGAGATACACACATGGAGAGTCCACTCTGAGTCAGATTTCTTCCCCAAAATAATTCACAAATGAATATCAGTGAATTCAGAAAGCCAAAGAAGAAGGAAGGAAGAAAGAAAGACAAGATTAAAAAAAAGAGAAATAAGAGAGAGAAAAGAAAAAAGATAAGAAAAAGAGCCATAATAAAATAGCAGTGAAAGGATATTTTTAATTGATTTATTTAATTTTTATTTAATTTTATTTTTTTAATTAACTAGGAGGAGGGAGAAGGGGAGAATGGGTAGAGGAGGTATGAGTAGTGAAACAAGTTTCTCTTGCAATGAATAAGATGTCCAGTCCCCTAGCAATGGAAGACACCATAAGAGTTAATTCTGGTCAACCTAAAGGGGGGGGGATAGACACACCTTTATATAATATTAATAATAAAATAGAGCAGGGTAAAAAACCTGTTCCAGATTGCCTCAATTCTCCTGAGCAGAGGCAGCTGATTGTTAAAAAAGTAAAACAAATAAACAAACAAACAAAAAGTGGGGAAAAAAATCCTCAGGAATAGATAAGAATAAACAGTTATGGAAATCTACTATCCACTGTATATTCTAGGGGTAGCTAGTGGAGAAAGAGAAGTAGAGCAGAGATACACACAGAGAGAGTCCACTCTGAGTCAGATTTCTTCCCCAAAATAATTCCCAAACGTGTGTCAGTGAATTCAGAAAGCTGAAGGAGGAAGGAAGGTTGACAAGAAAGAGAAAAAGAAAAAAGAGAGAAAATAAAAAAGATAAGAAAAATAACAGTAATAAAAGAGCAGTGAAAGGAGTTATTTATTTATTTATTATTTAATTAGCTAGGTGGGGGGAGGGGGAGGTAGGAAGAGTTAATCAAGTTACTTTAGCAGTGGATAAGACACTCAGTCCCCTAGCAATCGAAAATACACTAAGAGTTAATTCTGGTCAACCTGAAGGAGAGGGAGAAAGGGATACACTTTTATCTAGTATTGATAATAAAATAGAACAAAGAACCTGTCCTATCTTCAGCTTGGATGGCTCCAGATTGCCTCAGGCCCCCTGAGCAGAGGCATCTGATTGTTTAGAAAATAAAGCAAACAGACAAACAAACAAACACCTCTGGAGGTCTTTCCCTGTCTGAGTAAGGCTCTGCTTGGTGGAATATTTGTAGCTGGAATTGGCCACTTAGAAGGAAAGAAGGCCAAGGGTTTCAGAAAGGAATAGAATTGGAATTAGGAATGACAACCCCTGGTGAGACAGGAATCTTGGTAAAGAAAGAAGCTCAGCAGGGGAGCCTGCTAGGAGCAGATTTCTGGCAATGGTCAACCTGAAGAAGGTGGATGGAAAAGGGACACATGTATATAATAACAGTAGTAATAAAATAAAATAAAATAAAATAGCATAGAAAACCCCTAACAGTCAGTCTGCAGTTTGGACCACTTGATTGGCTGCAGGAAGTCTGAGCAAATACAACCAATTGAAAAAAAAAAAAAACCTCCAGTAGTCTTTTCCAGGCAGGGATGAGGCTCTGATTGGTAAGGTATATTTTCACTCAAATAGAGCTCCAGCCACTTAAAAGAGAGAGAGAGAGAGAGAGAGAGAGAGAGAGAGAGAGAGAGAGAAGTTAAAGGAAGAGGCTTGGAATGACACTACTGATGAGCCAAGAATATTCTTAAAGAAAATAGCCCAGCAGGGAGCCTGCTAGGAGCAGCTAAGCTGCCCCTGCTGGCAGGTACTGGGGTGGGGGGGCGTGGTGGGCTCAGAAATAATTAAAGGATTTTCCTTTGTCCCCTTGACCTCTGTTTTTCAGCCCGAGATAGTTATGGGACTGTATTTTGGTATCACTCTGACCAGCCCATGTTCATCCTCCTACAGACAGCCCAATATCCTACCAGATCCAGTGGATTCCTGGTTGCAAGCTGCTGCCTCTTGGAGCTCATGGAAGCTGTGGCTCCAAAGTCACCATCTTGGCTCCACCTCCAAGAATAATTTTTTTTTATTAAATTTACCCAAAGATATTGAGGATATCTTACAAAAATTATAGTTTGTCATGATAATTTTGTTATATTCTTACATCCTCAGTCTCTCAAAATCATATTGTATCTCAGGGAGCATCTTACTTGTGCCTGTTCAGCACAATCCTGTTTTCATCTTGACACTAGAAAAACAGAGTGTAAATGTTGTGCCTCACAGTGAGTCCTTCATTTTCAACATGTTTTTGTGTACTGTTTCCTTCAGAGATGCACTGTTTCTGGCCCCTCTCAATGCTGTGATTTCTCACCATGGCTTCTCAGCTCCATTTCCTCTTGCACAGCTTCTGCCTAATTCCAACACTGTTGGCATCTTTCACCTTTAACGTAAAACCTGGGGATTGCAACATACTCTTTTAGTTGAATATGAAGTTCTGATAGTTTTTGGTGTTGAATACTTTCCAAGGAAAAGAAGACAAAGAGTTATTGATTTATTTGATTTCATCTACTAGAAACTGATCTCTTTAACATGTTTGATTCTTATTTGTAGATTTTTCATTTTTAGAAATAGTTTGTGATTTCCTATATGGTAGAACAAATTCAGACATTTTATCTCTAAATCCAAACAAAGACAAATTTTCTGTTTCTTTGATCCTCCCTGCTGACCTAAATTATAATGTTAAGTTATCCACATATTCTAAGGTGATAATAAAATAAGCATATGAGCATTACGCTCACTAACATACTAGTAAAAAAAAAAAATCCTAATTATGTTTCACTTTTTTTCTTTCATTATTTTTTTACTTTGTTTACTAAGCAATTACCACTATTCACTTCCAAATATCTAGTGTGATTCTCTTCCCTATACATACATGAATAGATGTCAGTTATTTTTACAAAAGCATGTCTTCTCTATTCCTCTTTCCACTCTGTTATTTGTACGACCTTTAAGCCTCTCGGTTATATATGATTAACAAATATAGTTTGTGTTATTTTGTTTTCTACACTTTTTTCTTAGAAATTTTTGTCTGTTGGAATTTTTCCTCTTTTTTTGGTAATATTATAGCATTTTTCAGTAAATAGTCATTTTTTACTATGAATTTATGTTTAATGGTGAAGTGCTAAACCTTTTATTTGAAGCTCCTGAATCTGAAAAGAGGCTTTTAGAAGGTATACTAGCCATGGACTAGTAAAAAGCTTATTACTAGAGTCTTTTACATGCCACTAACTTTTAGTTATTTCTGTTGTGCTAGTTTTTCCAGAAAGAAATCACAAAGAATTTTATAAATGTAATATTTTGTAGAAAAATTTATGATATTTTTTCAATTTTATTCAATTTTATTTTTTTCAATTTTATTTTTTTCAATTTTATTTTTTATTTTTTATTTTATTTTATTCAATTTTATTTTTTTCAATTTTATTCAATTTTATTCAATAAAATTTTTTCAATTTTATTCTTTTAATTTTAAATTTGATATCCATTTAGAATGTTTTGTGTTGAATTTTAATACCTTAGAAAAACTACTTTAACTATGAAGATATTTTCAGATTACATATATTTTAATATATAATCAAAACAGTTTTGTAGCTCTTTACTTATACACTTAAAATGTTGGGGATAAGGCCCCTCAAATTCATGGTATTCAAAACACAATCCAATATTATATTATAAATATACTTTGTTTCATACATTTTCTAGTTCAAAGTGGGACACAACAACTACCCAATTTTTAAAGCCATAAATCTCAGTCTCTCTAATTTTTCCCACCTAGAATCTAAATACCAAGAGTTTACTTACTTTTAGCTTGGTTCTTCAAATTTTTTAGAATTGTCTCTTCATATATCTTTCCTGGCCAGCCTCTATAAAATCACCTCCCCTCATCCAGTATCACCTTACCATGATTTAATTTATTCCTGTACTTATTAATTTAGAAATTACTATATTTAAGTATTGTTCTGTGATTTGTCTTCACTTCTTGACTGGATAGTAAGTGCCAAAAATGTTTATCTATCCCATAGTCTTATTTAGAGTATCTAGAACAGTCTCCAGAACACGATGTTCATTCATTAAATATCTTGTTAACTTAGTGAATAGATTTTCTGTGTACAATGAAAAATGTCGTTATTACTCTTATAGATGTGTTGAGAATATTTGTTTCCTGCCTGTTCAGTGAAACAGTTTCTTAAATAACTGTGTTATCTCAGCGGCAGCAGTGACTAATGATTCACTGTGCAAGCAAACGTAGTGACAAAGGATGTTCGAATTCTCTGAAAATTCTCTCTTCTGGCAATTATTTGGATTCACTTCATTCTTGAAAAACTACTCACTTTTTAAAAGTAACATATGATCATTACTTTTTAATGAACCTTTTGTTTTTTAGCACTATTTCATTCTACAAGATAATTTCTTATTAAAGACTGGAAAATAATCTATGAAATCTGCAAATAAAGGCATTCTATAAACTAATGCATTACTTTCAAAATTATTTCATCTGCATGATAAATTTTTTTTTTTAATTTGTGAATGTATGCCCTAGTGTTTCTTGATAGTGGTAAATAGACACACTAGGCCAAACAGTGTCCGAGTTATTCCATGTCTTATGCACAACCTGGCAATGATATGTTGACTAATGCAGGTGTTTATAGACATTTGTAATCTAAGAGTTTCTCCAATTAGATCCTTTTATCAGAACTGAAGAGTTATTAACATTTCCAGTGAGAAGTTTTTTCCTCTTTTCCATAGAGAAAATACAGGATTTTTTTTTTTTTATCATTTCTTCCTTGGGCTGCATTATTTTTGTCTCAGAAACAGATGGCTTTCAGATTATTGAGTTTGCTCTTGAGAAATGTCTTTGGGAAATGCAAACTTAGTCTAGAAAAATGTTAAGCAATTTTTCACATGGCTTTCATAGAATTAATCCAGAGGAACAATTTTTGAAAACGTGTAATATGAATCATAATTAACATAGTATAAATATAACAACATCTACATTTTCCTTAATGAGTAAAATATTTTAAAGGTAATCTTTGAAAATATTTAGATATCCTAATAGTATATTAATAAAGATAAAAATTGTAAATGAATTTAATTTGGAGATGCAGAGGAAAATCATTGATTCTAATTCTCATCAAGTCATTCATTCTGCTGTAGTTTCTTAACAAATTACTTTAAGATTTTGGAAATAAGTTTGTTACAATCATATCTAAAAACTAGAGAGGTTCGTGTTTCTACACTTAACCCTGTTCTGGTCATTCCTTCAAATGCATACACATCCATTACTCTGAAATTAATTTTGATTATGCTGCTGTCTTGATTTTAAAAAATCTTAGAAACCTCACACTTGATGGTACAGTGAAGACAACAAACATTATGTGACTTTTCAGGTCTTGAGATAATCTCAAAAGCTTTAAGAGGTTATGCAAGAGTTTCATACCTGGGAATCTGAGGTTCCAGGTTCAATCCCAGGAAAGAGCATTTTTCTGTTTATTTATTCTTTAATAGAGAAACAGAGAATATAAAAGAAAGAAAGAAAGAAAGAAAGAAAGAAAGAAAGAAAGAAAGAAAGAAAGAAAGAAAGAAAGAAAGGAAGAAAGAGGGAGGGAGGGAGGGAGGGAGGGAGGGAGGGAGGAAGGAAGGAAGGAAGGAAGGAAGGAAGGAAGGAAGGAAGGAAGGAAGGAAGGAAAAGACACATTTGAACTTCACCTTTGCAAGTTGAGACCAGAAATTTGAACATAGGTTTTCATGCGATGTGTGTGAAGAGTTAAGAAACTTTCAGGGAGTCTGGCAGTAGCGAAGCAGGTTAAGTGCACGTGGCGCGAAGCACAAGGACTGGCTTAAGGATCCAGGTTTGAGCCCTTGGCACCCACCTGCAGGGGTGTCCCTTCACAGGTGGTGAAGCAGGTCTGCAGGTGTCTATCTTTCTCTCCCTCTCTCTGTCTTCCCCTCCTCTCTCCATTTCTCTCTGTCCTATCCAGCAACAACAACAACAATGATAACTACAACAATAAAACAACAAGGGCAACAAAAAGGAATAAATATTTTTTAAAAAAAGAAACTGTATTTCAAAAATCCTAAAAATTCCAAAATGTAAGCAAGAAAAATAAATATTTAAGTGTAAACTACATGGCATAGCATATATAAAAACTATTTGTCTTTTAGGAGAAGCAGAGAAATTAATAAATTTTAAATGATTTTTCAAATATTTGAGTTTGTCCAATAGGTCAGCTTTACTATATGATAAGTTACCTATTATAAGGTCACTTATTTTTATTTTTTAAAAAGATTTTATTTATTTGTTAATGAGAAAGATACGAGGAGAGAGAGAGAGAAAGAACCAGATATCACTCTGGTACATGTGCTGCTGGGGATTGAACTCAGGACCTCATGCTCGAGAGTCTGATGCTTTATCCACTGCACCACCTCCCTGACCTCAGTCATGGTCACTTATCTTTAAATATGTGAAAGTTATCACATAAAAAAGTGACTAGGAGAATAAGAAGGAATTTAATTCATGTTATAGTGGAGACATTGGAACTAGCTATGACAATTTCTTTTTTTTTTTTTTCCATTAACTGATCTTGTTGAAAAGTCCTTTCATGTATTTCTGTATAACAGTCACTTTATCCAAGGTGCATATCCAGCTATCTGAAATGGTATATATATGTTTCTACTTGGTAGTGAACACAATCTCCAACACACATAGACACACACACACACACACACACACACAGACACACACACACACAAACACACACACACACACACACACGATAGCCTAGATCTTAAATGTAGAAATTTTGAAAGATCAAAATCCTTGAAGTCTAGGGGTCAGGCAGTGATAGACCTGCTAGAGCACACAATTTACTATGAAGGAGGATCCATGTTCAAATCCCTGGTCCCCACCTGCAGTGGTGAAGTTATGTTTCAAGTGTTTCTCTTTCATTCTTCCTTTCTTCCTCCCTTTTTTTTCTTTTTTCCTCCCTTTCTTCCTCCCTCCATTTCTTTACTTATTTCTTCCTATATCCCTTTCCTTCCATAGTCTCTCTGTCTCTATAAAAAAAAACAAAAATAAAAAAGCAATATCATTGAAGTCTAATATCCCAAAATCACAATCCTGAAATATCCAACCCCCAAATTTTAAGTCCTTAAAGCTAAAATAAAAAACTGGTTTTAATTTTATTTGCCTTCAGAAAACATCTTTCTTCAGAGAATTCAACAAATCCAGACACTTGTTCCAGTCTACAGTGATATATAAATTATTAAATGTGAACTATTCTTGTTTATGTATCTGACTAGTGAAGAGCATAAACATCAGATGTTCACCACTAAATCTAACAAAGGAAAACTATTACATGCTTCACATTTGATAAATAGAAAGTATTTTCAAAATTACCTTTAATTTTGAACATACAATCCTTTCCCCTCCTTCCACCCTACCACTGATTTAAAAAGTCTAGAGCTTATCTCCTCTTCGGTAATAGTGAATGGAAAAAAGCAAAGTACATTATAAGTGCTTACTTGAGGATTTGGTGAACTTCTAACTTCTAACAAGGTCAGCAGAAAATAAATTTCCCAAACCATAATGATAGATTTGAAATTGCATGCAATCAAGACTTCTAAAAGTGAATTTTAGGTTTTCTCCAATAGTCTGTTCTTTTTTTTTTCCTTCCATTTAACCTAATGTATTTTCCAGAAAAATTTAGAGGAGTGTATTTACTAGTCATGCAATATGATGACAAAAACTTCAGTTTAAAAAAGCACCATCTGTATTAGTGCTACTCTCCAGTTGATGAAATTTCAGGAGCTTTTCATGCATTCAGACTACATTTGCCTCTGGAGATTAGAAAAGTTACTGACTGGTTTGAAAATGATTATGTGCACAGTAGGATAAGATACTTAACAGTGCTAATGTGAAAGCACCAGTATTGTTTCCACCAACTTTGTGGTTTGTATCTGAGCACATGAGGAATAGATTTCTCATCCCCCAAATAACATAAAAACATGGCACAGAACAGTAACTTTAATGGAGAATGTATTTCTTGTTTTGTATCGAAATAAAAAAGTATTTAATAAAGACAAAATCCAGGTGGAAAGCTGATGCAGTTTTTTTTTTTAGAAAGTCATACCTTAAGAAAAAGAGAGAACAGCTTTTCTTTGTTATAAAAGATTATGAAAGATAATTAAATTACAACAGTTGACCAGTTTTTATAAACCACCTGTATGCAACTGTCCATAACCTATTTCTATAATTTGACATTTCTTTATAGTTAATTTTCTTTTTTCAGACAATTTAATTGTCAACAATATATTTTATATTTATCTATGTTATTTATTTTGTCTTTTGCATCATTTCCAATGCTTGGTTTATAAAGTGTTTAAAGATTTTTAGAGTTGATTGATTGATTGACTGATTGTGTGTGTGTGTGTCTGTGTTTGCAATCTTGATTCTGTAAAAGTACTTTTGAGTAGGATTCAGAAATTATACTTCTATCATAAAATGTTTAAATTTCTTAAATACATAGAAATATCTCTCTTAAATCTGCAGTTGTTAAAGGTTAGATTTCTTTTGACAGGGTTTAGGTGGTGGTGCACCTGGTTGAGTATACATGCTGTAATGCACAATTACCAAGGCTCAGGTCTCAGACCCCCACTTATAGGGTAAGCTTAATAAGTAGTGAAGCCGTGGGACAAAATGTAAAGAGATGAAAGACAATTACTGAATGGTTTCACTCATTTGCAGAATCTAGAGAACTGATACAAAAGAACTTGCAAGAAAAAAAAAGCAAAAGCAAATAAATTGTTTCTAAGACTTTATGATAACTGGTTCTCATATCTTTCAGCGAAGGGAGGGTAGTGATGGGTGCAATGTGGAACTACTGTCTGTAATCTTGGAATCTTGTAGCTCACTATTAATCATAAGTTTAAAAATAGAAAATAAAAAGTATATAATTATATATTTTAAAAATATTTAAGTTATAAACAAGCAGCCAATAAAAATTATTTTAAAAATTTTAACTTATTTTCCCAGAATTATATAGTCAGAATTCTTATCTTTTAGGTTTGTGATTCTTAAGGTGTCAGATGCTAGAGATTTTGATCATTCTTGGTGTTAACATTCAGGATTATGACATTTTGGATTGTTTATTTTAACTGATTATAACTGAAATTCACTTTTTTAAACATCAAAATGAACAATTGCTTTCTTACTACTCTAGTAAGACAATTACATTTTAAGAGATGTTAATTTACTATTGCTTAAAATAAAAAAAAAACATATCCAGAGTTTTAGTACAGCTAACTGATAAAGCAATTCCTTAGTTCTCTTATAACTGTATAAAATCCTCATGTTCCCTATTTAGGTGATTAAAAAAAAGACATTTGGGAAAATTATGCAAATGTCAAGTAAACACAACTGAGATTGTGTATGTTATTAATATTCTACATAGAAGCAGACTTCAGTATTTCTGTCTTAAATATTACATATTTTTCAATTCAGTATGTCACCTTTTCTTCCTCATTTTCTCATTATGATCTATGAGTTCTCTATTTGTTATCTACAAACAACAGACTTTACTCAAACATCTAACACCCAACAGCTCTAACAGCTTTCACTAAAACTCAAGGTAACAGGGTAAATTGGCAAGTGATACAGGTAGATGATCTTCATAATTTTGACCTGTATATTCCAGTATAAAATCATAAGTTAACTGTTTTTTTAATTAGTGATTTAATAATGATTGGCAAGATTGTAGGATAAGAGGGGTCCAATTCCATACAATTCCCACCACCAGAGTTTCATAAACTGTCCTCTCCATTGGAAGGTTCCCTATTCTGAAGAAGAAGGGCAGAAAGATGGTTCCGGTGAGGGAAGGTGGGGAGGGATGGCAGTTCCTGATGCATGATGGAAGGTGAATTAAGTCCCACTAGGAAAGGACAGAAAGGGCTTAATACTAGCTGACAGCACATTTTCAACTGTAAGAAATTTAGTAGATTGGTTGAGAATGAAGTACACTGTTGCCTTCTGCATCCTTTAACACTTCCTCTTCGATTTTATTTTTAGTACTACTTTTATCACCATCACATCCAAGGGTTGAAGTCTCCATTGCTCCCTAAAATGAGTTAACGTAATAATAGCTGGCTCCATATTTTAGCTGCAAGACAGTGATTTGAATTCTACTCAGCCTCTTTCTACCTATACCATCCTTGGGTAAACTAATTAAAATTTGTGACATTTTCTCATCTTAAACATAAGATGGAACAGCGCATACCTCAAAGGATTGTTGGAACATTCAAATGAATTAAAACACCTAATTTAGTACGAGCAACCGTCTGGTGTAAGATAATGCTAGTTTCCTTTTCTCTGAAGGATTCCAGTGTCTATTCTTCTGAAGACGAAGTGCCGTTTCTCCCTCTTGCGAAATCGTTTCCATTTTATCAATCTAGTCATCAGGGATGCCTTATATCCTCTATTTTCAGGTCTTTTAATTTCATGCCTGAACTATTTCAATAGTCTCTTAACTTGTCTTTGATCTCCAGATTCTTCCCCTCCCATCCCTCTTGTTCACTATTGCCAAACTAATCTCTCCAAAGCATCATTCTGACCCTGTCATTCTGCTGCTTTAAAATATTTAAAGAATTTCTAGCAGACACATGGAAAATTCAGAACTGCTCCCTGAAATGCAGGGAGGCTTCACACTAATACAAACTGGCTAGCATTTGTTTCTTAGTATTGGTTAAGTTCCAGGTGTTTTGCATGTATTTCTCTAATTTTTGCAAGAATATGGCAAGAGTGGCACTATTCTGGTTTTATAAATGGAGTCAGAAAATCATATAGGTTTTGAGTCTGGCCAAAATTCAGTAGCTATAATGGAAGAAAATCTGAACTTACATGTGTTTTTGTTTCATTGTAAAATCACTACATACTACGTGCCAAGTATTTGTACCTTACTTTGTCTATTTACCTATATTTCAAGTTTTTAATTACTTGCTTAGAGTTGACATGTTCTAAGAATGTAGAGGTTCTTAAATGGAAAAGCTATGTCTTTTCTCAGTATTTCTTAGGCTCTGCATGGCATAAGAGAGGCTTAGTAAAGAATATACATTTTTCTGTTGGCCCATTGGATCTCTTCTAATTTGGATTGAGTTTGGTGTATTTCACCAAAGCAAAAGATTCTGGAGCAAGAGGGCAAGAAGAGAGTTAAGGGACTGAGGGGAGGAGAGGGATGGGTGGACCAGATGCATGATAAATAAGAAAAGAATGAAAAAGAATTAGGGCCAGGCTGTAGCGCACCCATTACTATGTGAAAGGATCCAGGTCCAAACTACCACCACCCCAACCCCTACCCCTGCTCCCCACCTGGATGGGGGAAGCTTCACAAACAGCAAAGCAGGTCTGCAGGTGCCTTTCTTTATCCTCCCTCCCCTCTCCATTGCTCTCTATCCTATCTAATAAAGAATACAAGAAAGGTGGTCTGGGAGGTGATAGTGCAGTGGATAAGGCATTGGATTCTAAAACATGAGTTCCTGAATTTAATCTCCAGCAGCAGATGTACCAGAGTGATGTCTCCTTCTTATTTTTATTTTTATTTCAGACCAAAAAATCTGAATACAAATTTACCTGTGTATTTGTGCAATTATTTTTCTAAAATAGATCTTTAAGGAAAGTGCTGTATAAAAGGATATAATATAGGGCAAGGTGGTGCGTTTTCAATAGAGCACATGTTGCCATGTATGAGGATCAGTTTCAAGTCCCTGGTCCCCCCCCCCCCCGTTGGTGAAAGAAGCTTTATAACTAGTGGAGCATTGCTGCAGGTGTCACTGTCTCTTCCTATCTTTCCATTTATGTTGAAAAAAAAAAGGAAAGAAAAATGACCACTGACCACTGAGAACAGTAGAGCTGTCATGCCCCACAGGTGGTAGTCCTGATAGAAAAATAAATTATAGTTATCCATAGTGAACTTACATTCATTAACATTGTTTTTATACCATTGCTATGCTTGGATTATTAACTGAGAAAACCTGATAATTGAAAATAATTATTTTATTTTCCAGCACTGATAATCGAGGTTGAGCATTTTCATATATTTTTATATGTTTATTATGCTAACAATCTGTTCATATATTCTTTGCCAGTTTTTACTAATATGTGAATGCATGTGAATGTGAGAGAGACAGATATTCTTATTAGGTATTTGAGAACTGGTTAACATTCACTTCTGTATTTAGCATATATGGGATTGTTTATAAAGAATGATTTCATGCCTGAGAGTAACTCAGTAAAAAAAAAAAAAGGTTTAATCAAATTAATTTAACTGACCCTTTGTTTCTCTAATTTGAAAAGAATAGCTTGGCCCAAATGGACTTTCAAATCTAACCTCTAATGAAAAGAAAATTTATCAGAGCTTTAAAAATATGCAGTCATCCATTAGTAATTCCTGGGCCCTGGCTCCATCACCACTGAATTTCAATGTTTGAATAATTTCTCTACAAATGTCCATGTTTTTGCATTTTTCAAGAATATAAGTTTCTCTTGCAGGAGAGCATTGGCAATAACTCCCCTCTCCCCCCACTATTCTACACTTTTCAGCAGTACAATGATTAGCGGAATTAGCCAAGTCTGCTCTTGAAAAAAAAAAATTAGTACTTAAACATCAGATAAGGAGAAACTGTTGGCATAGGTTAAATTGAAAAGCAGTTCCATAGCCTTGTAGACTCATTTAATTGGAAATAAAGTACAAAGAAAGAAGATGTGAAAAAACAAAAGTCAGATGGTAACAGAATAGCAATACTAGAAGTAAAGGACAGCTTCAGTGTTTATTGGGACTCAGCAATTCAATTCCAGACACTGAAGTTTGGATTATTGATTAATTTTCTATCAGAAGAGAGTAAATAACTAAAGTAAAAGCACACAAAGCAGCAATAGCTATTTATCATGACTGGAAAAAAGAATTTCATTTATTTTATTAAGTAAGTCTTCGTTCTCTTTATGAAAGATAAAATGTGGCTGCATTGCTACATAATTGATTTTGGCTGCTAGCCACCTGACAAAAAATAATTATTGTACTGCTGTAGCATGGTCCTAGGAGAGATTTCAATCTATAGAATTTAGTTTTAAACAACTCTGTCAGGTAGCAAGAGGGAGAATGAAACCTTTATGCTTCCATTATGA
The DNA here is from genome assembly GCF_950295315.1 of Erinaceus europaeus. Taxonomy (NCBI): domain Eukaryota; kingdom Metazoa; phylum Chordata; class Mammalia; order Eulipotyphla; family Erinaceidae; genus Erinaceus; species Erinaceus europaeus. The sequence goes on along the minus strand of NC_080162.1, from coordinate 168,019,809 downwards.
AGAGATATAATCAGTTTTTACTATGGACCAATGAAATGTATTTTTGCATTGAAAATATGTTCATTTTCTCCCTTAAAAAGATAATTTTTAATATTCAAAAGTTGCTTTCTGAGATTATAATCATTTAAATATATTAGAAGTACTTTCTTGTTTGGACTATGACAATTTATATTTTGTAAAGATTTAATTATTTATCTTTTGAGAATGAGAGAACAGAGTACTTTTTAGCTCTGATTAATAGTTGTACCAGGAATTGAACCTAGGGCCTCTGGGATCTCAGGTCTGCAAACGCTGTTCTCTAACACATTACCTCTCCATTTCTGAAAACCTAATCTTTCTAAAAATAACTTAGGTCTTATTATTAGTGCCTTAGTTCAATAAAATTATGTGTTTCTGAGTTTCAAAGAGGAAAATAGACTTCATGGTCTGGGAGATGGAGCAATGGACTCTCAAGCATGAGGTTCTGAGTTCAATCCCCAGCAGCACATGCACCAGAGTGATGTCTGGTTCTTTCTTTCTCTCCTCCAATCTTTCTCATTAATTAATAAACAAAGTCTTTAAAAAAAACAGATTCTACAGACAATTTATTTTTGCCAATTTCTTTCTTCCTTCTTTCCCTTTTTTTTTGGTTCCAGGGTTATCGCTGGGGCTCAGAGCCTGAACCACAAATCCACTGCTCCTGGAGGCCATTTTTTTTCCATTTTGTTTTTGCCATTATTGTTATTGTTGTCGTTGTTATTGTTGGATAGGACTGAGAGAGTAGAGGAGACAGAGAGCTGGAGAGAAAGATAGACACCTGCTGACCTTCTTCACAGCTTGTGAGGCGACAACCCTGCAGGTGGGGAGCTGGGTGCTCAAAGGGGGATCCTCACATGGTCCTTGCACTTCACTCCATGTGCCCTTAACCCTCTGTGTGGGTAGCCCAACCCCCGCCAATTTCTTTCTTTTATTTTCCTTTTGGCTAATTTCTTTTTAACTAAGAAAAATTTAAAAAAAAACATCATTAAACAGCTACCCCCAAATAATGATAGTACAGCTGTTTACATGGCTTGACCATACAATTTTCTCATCAAATATTTGTACATTTCATAGTAAAAGTAGATAGCATATACATTAGCATTAACTATATGAATATTCCTGTTTGTATTTCAAAATAGCCAAAAGCACCATTTTACAATTTTTAATCTATATTTACTAAGGGTTAAAGGAGAAAAAAATACCCTTAGTAAAATGATATGTACAGATAGTTTAAGTTTCCTTTTAGGATTTTTTTTTTATTTCTGAAAGCTAGCATAAATATACAATTTCATGAGACTTGATGCTGTGAACAAATTGCCCCCTACATGTTGGAGAGATATCTATCACCACTGGGTAGTGCTCTGCAATTATTGTCTATTTATAAATGGCCAACTTTCCCACATTGTTTGTCATACTTTTGTGACAAGTTCTATTTTTTAAATTTTTTATTTATTTTTCTCTTTTGTTGCCTTTTTTATTATTGTTGTAGTTATTCTTACTATTCTTACTAATGTTGTCATTGTTAGATAGGACAGAGAGATATAGAGAGAAGAGGGGAAGACAGAGAAGGGGAGAGAAAGATAGACACCTGCAGACCTGCTTCACCGCCTGTGAAGCGACTCCCCTGTAGGTGGGGAGCTGGGGGTTTGAACCGGGATCCTGATGCCAGTCCTTGCACTTTGTGCCACATGCACTTAACCCACTGCGCTACCGCCCGACTCCCTGACAAGTTCTATTTTAAAGCAAATAATTTTTCTTTACTCATGGGCTATCTGTGTATACTTGCTTTTTATTTCAATGACAGCAGCATGTACAGTATGTATGTGGTTCAACCTTAAACCATTCTCCATTAAAATTTAAATGTCAGGGAAGGGGGAGACAGCATAATGGTTGTACAAAAAGGTTTTGATGCAAACTCCCAAATTCAATGCCCTGTCCAGATATATGCCAGAGCTAAGGAGTACAATGGTAAAAAAATAAATAAATACCCATTTGTCATGGGAATAAGACAAGTGATTGATTATATAATCTATTAAACCAATTTGCACTACACTAATACATAATTGATATTGCATTTGTCTTCCCAATAAAAAGAAAAAAAGTGTGTTAACATATACTTTAATGGCTTATAGCAAAGCAGTGAACAAGTCAATGACATTCTTCTTCTAGCGTTTGCCCTTCTTCCGTAGCCAGTCAACAGCGTCAGGTTGAGCCTGATGTAAAGTTTCGAGACGTCCTTTAAATCTGGAGAGGTGGCAGTCGTTGACTATGTGGGTCATAGTCTATCTGGAGCTGCAGGGGCAGTTCGGGTCATCTCTGGCTCCCCAGCGATGGAACATAGCGGCGCACTGGCCATGGCCTGTTCGATAGCGATTGAGGAGGGCCCAATCATAACGTGCTAGGTCAAAGCCGGGTTGACGCTTGCAGGGGTCTGTGATGAGGTGCTTGTTCTTTACCTCAGCTGACTGCCAACTCTGTTTCCAAGAGTCTGGAACAGAGAAGTTCAGTGTAGGCGTAGGAGACCAGATTGGGTGACGAGACGTCAAGCGTTGGACAGGGTGGGGGAAGATATCCGCGTATATTGGCAGGTCCGGTCGAGCGTAGACGTGGGAAATGAACTTAGATGATGCCGCATCCCGACGAATATCTGGCGGGGCGATGTTGCTAAGAACTGGCAGCCATGGAACCGGGGTGGAACGGATGGTTCCAGAAATTATCCTCATGGAGGAATATAATTTGGAATCGACCAAGTGGACATGGGGGCTACGGAACCATACTGGGGCACAGTATTCTGCAGTGGAATAGCATAATGCCAGAGATGATGATCGTAGTGTGGAAGCGCTCGCGCCCCTTGAGGAGCTGGCCAGTCTTGCAATGCTGTTATTCCTCGCGCCCACCTTTGCTGCAGTTTTTATGAGATGTTCGTGAAATCACAGAGTGCGATTGAGAGTAACACCAAGATAGACTGGCTGGGCTTCATGCCGGATTCTCGTATCGTCAATGACATTGAACACTGATAAGTCTGCTTATGAGAGATCTTGAGTTGAAAGTATTTTATCACTATCTCCATATAAAACTTTATAGACATTTGACTACCAATATACAATCAGGCTTATAATTATTTATTTCATAATATTTTTTAATATTTTATTTATTCATGAGAAATGATAGGAGAGAGAGAAAGAACCAGAAATCACTCTGGTACATGTGCTGCTGGGGATTGAACTCAGGACCTCACGCTTGATAGTCCAATGCTTTATCCATTGTGCCACCTCCCAGACCACAGTTATTTCATAATGTTAACAAGATGTTCCACAAATGTGATTTATTTCATCCAACCTATTTACAAAGAAATTTAAAAGCACTGGTAATGTAGATGTTTCTTCAGAGTTATCTCAAATCTATCTGTTCATAATCCTCTAATATTCTGGGTTATTAATTAGATCTTTCTTTGTACATATTATTGTGAATGATTTCTACATCTTAAAAAACAGTTCCAAAATAGAACTGCTTGAAGATATGAACCGGAAAAATGTATTCTGAGCATAACAAATAAGATGATATATTATTAGTTTTATAGGACTATATAAGTATCATAATAAAGTTCCATACACAGGATGGTTTAAATAACAAAAACTTATTTTTTTCTTAATTTTGAAGGCTAAAGGTTTGAGAACAAGGCATTAGCAGTTTCATTTGTTTGGCTGGCCTCTCTCCTTTACTGGTAGATTCCATTTTCTCCTGTATCTTTACATGATCTTCCCTCTCTGTGAGATGTCCTAATCTCCATTTGATTTTTTTTAATAGTATACAAGTCATATTGGATAAGGATGTCCAATAATGATCTTAATTTAGGTTAATTACCTCTTTAAAGACACTTTTAAAAAGTCACATTTAGTCTTACTGGATTAAGATTTCAGCTAATGAGTTAGGGAGAATGACACAATTCAACTATCCTCTATAATAAACTCTTGTGATTTCATTTGAAAACCTTTCTAATTTCATTCTCAGAATTTTCAGAAATAGACTAATGCACTCTGAAAAACTAAAAAGAGGCTTATTATTTCAAAGCCAAAGCAATACCACCAGCGTATTTTCTACTATTTCTCATATATAAGTTATTTTAAAATTTGGTTCATATCTCTGAGACTTTATGAGAACTAAAGTGGTTATCATTTGGGTGATTGGGCTAAGAACTTTGGTGGAGGGTTTGGTATGGAACTATAATTGTAATACTTTTAATACAGTTAGATATATAGCTTCAAAATTGTTTTTGTATGGGAAAATAATCTAAATTAACCAGAAGACTTCTATATATATAGTCTATATGTATGATGCATTTTCTGTTTGGCATTTGACTTAAAGCAAGAAAGCATGCTAGGTTAGAAATAACTTCAGTGAAAATGAGTCTTAGATTTCAGTGTTACCCTTAAGGAAACGCTAGTTAAAACTTAACTTAAACCTTAGTTTTCTTATCAAAAAGAATGATGTTCAGTGCTAATGTTTTTTGAGGATGTTGTTAGAAGAACTAAATTACTGAACACTTTAGGGTTTCAGGAATCAAAATAATGCTGGCTCTCTTCTCTTTCTTTTTTAAAACTTAATTTGGAAAATATCCCATTGATCTTTAAATACTAAAAATTTACTTTCAAAAGATATCTCTTAAAAAACAAAGAATAACACAGGCCTTGAGAGAATTGACACAGTTAATACAATCTAAATATTCTACAATATAGAGAACATAAATGTATTTTATTGTTTCTCCTTTGAAAAGTAGAAACATTGCCTGTTTTTATGTTCAAAATCTGACAGTTTTTGAGTTCAAAAACTCAAGGTCAGGATACACTTTCATACAGATCACAAATAAGGAAATTAAGTGCAGTGTTACTACTATTTGACAAGGTCACTCAGGAGTCATAAAAGCAATGAACATTCTAGAATGTTCACAATCACCCTTATTCTCCTGCAGGTAATGTGACCAATACTTAAGGAAATGGCAGTTTCTGATTATCCACAAATACTGGGTCTGTGTGGTAACTGTCTCTACAGTTGATAGACTTGACAGATTCAGTTTCTGAAAAGTTGGGAAAAAGATACTCATATTGCAATGCTTAGTATCCATGTCCATCTCTGAGGATCATGCCAAAGAAATGCAGGAGGAATCCCCAAGCTTCAGCTTTACTTGCTTTACTCTTGAGGCTATGACTTGTAATTACTACAGAACTGTGTTAGTCACAAAGAAAAAATATTTTTTGATTTAAGACCTAAAGTTTGAGTACATTATATTAGCTAGAAAAAAAAGCAAATGTGAAATATTTGCTATTGCTATTATATTGATGTTATTATATTTGTCATAGTATATGACCATACTACTAAGTCACTTATTCAGAAACATTTGACTATTAAAGTTACTTACTGCTGGACTAGGGCAGAGAGTAGCTCCCAAACTTGAAGAAAGAATAGAAATACAATTAACTGTTTAACCCATCGAGCTGACCCTCTGTCGTAATCCAGATTTCTACTATTCTCAACTTGGACACCATCTTCACAGACAAGTATTTTTAGGCCACTTGCATGTTAGCTATCAAGCTGAGCCAAAAATTACTAAAGTCATGGACCTCTTGAAACAAACTTGAAAAAAAAAAAAAGAAACAAGCCTGAAATAAACTTCCTAGTTTCTTTCCACCCCAAGATCCTTATTTCATCTGATTTATTCCTACCTTTTGGTTCCTATCTTTTTTTTTTTTTAATGTCCTGCTTTATATTTTTCTGCCTTTCAGCCACCAAGTTGCAAGTGCTACTATGATTCCATCCAGATCTCCAGGGGCAGATAACCTCATCAATGTGCCCTGGAGCCTCACCTCTCCCTAGCCCTACCTCACTAAGGAAAGATAGAAACAGGGGTACAGATCAGCCTGTCAACACCCATGTCCATCAGAGAAGCAACTACAAAAGATAGAACTCTCACCTTCTGCACTCCATAAAAAAAAAAAAAAAATGTTAGTCCATAATCACAGAGGGGGAGAAATGTTAAGGGAAGATGACTAGAGGTATCTGAACTCCAATTCCATTAGAACCCAGAGAGAGAAGAGGAAAAAAGGACATTCAGAAGGGAAGTAGTAATAGGTATAACTGTGACTTAGAAAAAAAGAGAAGGCTTGACCATAAAAAAGGGCGTGTGTGTGTGTGTGTGTGTGTGTGTGTGTGTGTGTGTGTGTGTATTAATAGTCAACCCACATATGTAACCTTGGAAGAACTACTACAGTTTCCATTGGAGGGTATGGGGATACAGAACTCTGGTGGTGGGAAATTATATTGCTGAAATTATATTGCTGTTATTCCATAATTTTGTAAATCAATATTAAATCACTAACAAAAAATAAAATTTAATTTTAAAAAGTTAGTTAATGCTTAACCTTACACATAGTGTAATCTGACATATGCCTAAACTACTTGTTTTGTTTTACCACCAAAGTTATCGCTGGGACTTAGCGACTGCACCAGGAATTCACCACTCATGAAGGGCATTTTTTTCCTTTCTTTTTTTATTTTTATTTATTTATTTTTGCTTTGTTTTTTTTTTAATATTTATTTATTTCCTTTTGTCGCTCTTGTTGCTTTATTGTTGTAGTTATTATTGTTGTTATTGATGTCATCGTTGTTGGATAGGAAAGAGAGAAATGGAGAGAGGAGGGGAAGACAGAGAGGGGGAGAGAAAGATAGACACCTGGAGACCTGCTTCACCACTTATGAAGCGACCACCCTAAAGGTGAGGAGCTCGGGCAGAACCAGGATCCTTATGCTGGTCCTTGCAATTTGCGTCACCTGCACTTAACCCGCTGCGCTATCTCCCAACTCCTTTTTATTTTCTTTTAATATCTTTCCATTTTGTTGCCCTTGTTTATCGTCGTTGTTATTATTAGTGTTGTTATCGCTGTCGTTGTAGGATAGGACAGAGAGAAATGGAGAGAGGAGGGGAAGACAGAGGGGGAGAGAAAGACACCCACAAACCTGCTTCACCGCCTGTGAAGCGAACCTCTTGCAGGTGGGAAGCCAGGAGCTCGAACCCGGATGCACTTAACCCGCTGGGCCACTACCCAGCTCCTTTTTTGTTTTTTTGTTTTTTTTGTTTGTTTATTTGACAGGACAGAGAGAAATTGAGAGGGGAAGGAAGATAAGAAGGAGATAAAGACACCTTCAGACCTGCTTCAGCACTCATGAAGCATTCTCTCTATAGGTGGGGAGCTGGAGCTTGAACTGGGTACTTGCTCATGGTGATATGAACGCTTAACCGAGTACAACACCGCCCAGCCCCCAAACTATTTGTTTTAATAAGCTTTCTGTTTGTATGATGCTGCACAGTGCATTTTTATGTAAGGATTCTCTCTTTTTCAGTCTTAGATAGAATTGCCTATAATTATTTTATATGTACAAGTTTACTGCCTTCAGTTTTTCTGAAAGATTTTTTTTCTCCCCAATGGCTTAATAATGATTAACAAGATTGTAAAATAACAGAGGTACACTACCACATAGTTCCCAACATCTGTTCTGTGTCTCACCCCTCTACTGGAAGCTTCCTTTTTTTTTTTTTAATCCCTCTCTGTGAGTATGGACCAGAATTCTTTATGGAGTGCAGACAGTGGAATGTCTGGCTTCTGTAATTGCTTCTCCACTTAACATGGTTATTGACAAGTTAGTCCATACCCCCAGCCTGTTTCTATCTTTCTCTATCAGGGTAGTGCTCTGGAGAGGTGTGGTTCCAGGGCACATTAGTGAGGTCGTCTGTCCAGGGAGGTCAGGATGGCATCATGGTAGTGTCTGCAACTTGGTGGCTGAAAGGTAGTATGATACAAAGCAAATTGTTCAATAAACTGGCACCCAAAGGTGGGAATTGGACAAATGAAACTAGGGGTCTTCATATGGGAGGAAGCTTGGAAGTCTTTTTTAGGTATATTCCCTATAGTCCATGACTTTAGTAATTTTTGCCTGAACCTGATAGCACATGGGTGGACTAAAACTATTGTTTGGGGAGATGGTGACAGAGCCTAGAATAGGACTAGAAAACTGGATTAAGGCAGAGAGTAACTCCCAAATATGAGAAGAGTACATAAGAACCATTAACTGTTAAAATCATAGATCTGATCCATGGGTCCATGTCTATTCATGGACAAGAGCCAGTGTAACCTCTGAGTCCCTGCCAGTCTAGGCTTACAGTCTATGATCATGGCTAGGAACATTCTGGGCTACACTCATTTCAGGACCAGTCTACCTTCAGAAGAGTGGGACAATCCCTACAATTGCTGTTCTGTAGTGAAGGCAAATCCTAACAATGGGATTTATTTATTTTTTTTAAAGTAAACCAAGCTCCCAAATAAATTGGTTATAATGATAATTATTTCTTGTCATCTTAAACTTTAACACAGCAAGGAACTTTCCTTATTCTTTTTAAAATCTGTATTTCCCCCAGTCTTGGAACCTCTGGGACTTAGCTTGTATTTTTTCATGCTTGTCTTCTTGATCTCCCCACTCTGTGATACTGCCTCAGCTGACTTCAACTAAATCTATGTAACCAGTGCTTCCACACCATGTTTTACTTTTGATTATAAGTTTCAGAGATGTTGAGCCTGAGATGTCAACTCTCCAACACCAATAATCTGATGAGACCTTTCCTAACTCATGGGAATCCCTAGTTCTATTTCAAATGGTGCATTCACTAACAAAGTCACAGACTCTAGATATAGAACAGGGCCTAAGGGCCAGAGTGCATGTGCACATATACCCATAAATTAGGGGAAAATATGTACCTCAAAATAAAATAACTCAGTCATCTGCTGTAAATAGACTTAGACTCAATAAACTCATCAAGCAAGTAGAAAGACATAAAGAAGACACCTAAAGTACCTAATCAAATATTTACTACTTAGGCCTAGAAACCCTCCTCTCTTATCCTCTACTTCACTTCCATCAATCACTTTAACTCTCACCTCATCAGATAAAGTAAGGACTATAAAAACTGGATAAGGGCAAGAGACAGGCATACTTTAAAGATGGCCTCTTTGGTCAATTCCAAGCCACCCCATCATTTGGGTCTCTAGTTAGGGCATCCTTGGATTCCTACATAGTTATGATGGGCTTAGAACTCTAATAAACCCCTCTCTTCACCATCACTGGTCACTGCCATCAGGAATGTCATCTGAAAGATTTTTTTCCATGTCTAGAAAAATGCTTTTGAAGGTAGATAGCATAATAGTTATACAAAGAAACTCTCATGCCTGAGGCTCCAAAGTCCCAGGTTCAATCCTCTGCATCACCATAAGATAGAGCTGAGCAGTGCTCTGGTAAATAAAAAAATTAAAAATAAGTGCTTTTAACATACTTTTGTGGATGTTCCTAAAGGTCAGAGAGTATCATTTATCTCTGGCACCAAGCCTGAGTGATAACCTTGAAGGCAAATAAATAATTAATTAAATACAAATAAATTAGTGTGTCAAAATAACAATGTGCTAGTGTTTCAGTTATAAATCAACTTAAAGATGCCATAATTTTGACATCTAAGGGAAATTTACAAGAAAAGATCATTAACATTTCACTACTCACATTTAAGGTATAATATATTCCTCTAAAAAAGATTAAATGGTTGTTTTGTTGTTCAAATGTAATAGCATTTTATTGAAAAAATTCTGCATTTTTTTATTAACCTTGCTCTATGGAGAGAAACATTTACAGTTGCTCTTCATAATTAACAGGTACCCAAATTATATAAATAGTTAAGGTTTAACTATTACAAGCTGAATTTTACTTATACTTCAGGCACTAGCATAGTAATGTTATAAATATAAAATGCAAAACACACACACACAACAGATTCACAAAGCCTAGAAATCAAGAAAAATAATTAGAAAGCAATTAAGATATTTTCTTCGTTTGTATTGTCCTCTTGTTCTTTGATTCTGGGGCAACAGCAGCAGTGTTTTTGATGGGAAATTTCTTTGTTTTCAAATGTATGTTGGTATTATAAGAGACACCTGGAAACACAAGGTTTATAAATCCATGCTTTCACTGTACAAGTATTTATTGAAAGTTTGCGATAAACCTTTGCAAGCACCACCTGACTAAGCACAGACATACACATGTAAGTGTATACAAGCAACTTTTGCTTTAAATTTCATTATAAGTGGTTCAGTACTAATATGTGTCTATTTGTTTAATAATACAACTGACTAGAGAATAAATTTCTGGAGAGGAAGAAATTATTTTTCATTCTGGTGACTTATTTTTGTTGTCAAGGTTGCACTGCTGTAAGCTAACTTTTTCAGATAAAAAGACAGAAACACAGAGAGAAAGATACTACAACACCCATAGCTTCTCCAGTGTGGGTGGAAGACTGGGTTCAAACCTGAGTCACATACATAACAAAGTAGGGTGATTCCCAGATGAGCATCCTATTGATTCAATATGTAACTATTTTTTAGTATACTGTGTTACAGTTTAATGATGATAGAATCCACCATGGAACAGAATACTTGAATTCCTCTCCCAGTCTTTCCTTCTCTCAACACATCATATATATATATCTTTGCAACACTTGAGAAGGTGGCTCAGCATGTATATTACATGATTGACCTAAATTCAATCCCTCATACTGCACATGACAGAGCAGTATTAATTGATGTTTTCTTTTGTGTTCTCTCTCTCTCTTCTTCCCTTCTCTCTCTATACATATATATACCTCTCTCATAAAATAAATATGTAAATAAGAAATATATATATATTCACTTGTAATAATGAAAAACATTTTTTTAACTCATAAGAGCTTTGGTCACAAAGCATGAAGTATCCCTTGTAGGTCTACATGTCCCATCTATTATCTGGAAAGAAATTGATGTGAAAGGCAAAATGTCAAAGAAGAGGATATGCTTTTCTCTATGTTTTCACAAAACAAACCAAATATGAAACAAAAATCTTTGACCTCTGTGAAAAATGTAAGGACATCTCATCCCAGCTGTCTGATACAGATATTCCAAAGGTTAGAAAAGTCCACAGAAAGGAAATGGTAGTTTCCTTTCAGGAAAAGTCATCTAAATAACAGGCCATTGCATAAAGATATTACAATCTGTAAATTTATTCACTGACAGCAACCATAAGCCAATAGTATTCTGAAATCTTATTAATTCTTCCTTAAGACCAGTTTCTGTGAGAGAGAGCTTATGTTCACACGTATCCATAAACTACTACAAAATATATACCTGAAAGCTGAAGTACACTAGAGTTTGCAGTGAGTACCCCCCTAACACTTCCTCTCCACTATTCCAAGCTTTGGGTCCATGATTGCTCAACAATTTGTTTGGCTTCGTATGTTAACTCTCTTTTCAATCACCAGGTTCCAGATGCCACCAGGATGGTGGCCAGGCTTCCCTGGATTGAAGACCCCACCAATGTGTCCTGGAGCTCAGCTTCCTCAGAGACACACCCTACTAGGGAAAGAGAGGCAGACTGGGAGTATGGACCGACCAGTCAATGCCCATGTTCAGCGGGGAAGCAATTACAGAAGCCAGACCTTCTACCTTTTGCAACCCTCAGTGACCCTGGGTCCATGCTCCCAGAGGGATGGAGAATGGGAAAGCTATCAGAGGAGGGGGTGGGTTATGGAGATTGGGTGGTGGGAATTGTGTGGAGTTGTACCCCTCCTACCTTATGGTTTTGTTAATTAATTCTTTCTTTAAAAAAAAAATGAGTGCTTTTAGAGAATGTTCAGAAAATAATAGATTGATGATGAATCTTGAGATTATAATCATCTAAGAACCAATAACTAAAACATTTATTGTGATATTAAAAAAAATAGCATGAGTAAAGTAAACAAATTCAACATCCCTTCTTAAATATTATATGTTAAAATAGTTTTAATATATTTACTAATATAATAATCATTGATGTATATTAAATATTGTACCTTATAACTGTATAAGTATATTTTTATTATTCAAAATTTATTTCTTGAATGTGTTATAATAATTTAATATTCATTTGTGTTTTCCTTTTGTCTCGTTCAGTTTGCCTGGTTCTGTTTAGTTGCTCCAGTAGATTTTGAAGACTATACACTCTCCCAACAGGATAAATCAACCATATGGTAATATTTTCTTATAAAGTTAAAAAATTAGGGATAACTCTTTCTATATATCAATAAAATATATTCACCTGAAACTATAAAGAAAATAAATTTGGGGTAGGTACGATAACTAGCTAAGTAGAGTACACGCTTTACCAAATTTATTCAATCCTATGTGAATCCAGCAATAAGTTATAGGTTTCATGTAAATACATATCCACAGTGGTTAAATCTCATCTTCATTAATGCCAATCACCAAGAGTCTATCATTTCTTGCCTTTACTGGTATAACAGATTTACAATTGACTTCATGGCTTTCATTCTTGCTATTTCAAAATATCTTTTGCCAATAACTATCATAGATTTACTTATTTCTATCATTGTTGAGTTCTCACCATTTTAGGGCTTACTTTTTCAGACAGAAAGAGATAACGGAAAAAATACCACAGTACTTAAAATTTCTCCCATGTACTGGGTACCAGGCTTAAACCTGGGCCACGCAAATGCCAAAGCAGGCATACTAATCAGCTGAGTTATACCACTAGCCCACAGCAAGGTGTTTGGGTTTTTTTTTTTTGTTTGTTTATTTGTTTTTTGCCACTAGAGTTATTCCTGGGGCTCAGTGCCTGCATATAACACCACCATTCCCAGAGGCCTGCCAGCCTCTCTCTCTCTCTCTCTCCCTCTCTCTCTCTTTTCATAATTGAGAGACAGAGAGAGAGGTAGGGAGAGAAACTAGAAGAAAAGGATAAACACCTGCAATACTGCTCTACCACTTGTGGTACTCTCAGAAGTTGTAAACTAGGAGACTGGGGGGTTGGAAGGCTTGAATTTAAGCCATCATATATGGTAACATGTGGCTCAGAGAGAATTATTTAAGCATTGGCTATATATAATTACTTTCTTCCTCAAATTTCTTCAATGTTCAGAATAGAACGAAATTAATGACCCAAAAGCTTCTATGTGATCTGACCTGTTGATATTTCCCTGGCTTGTATCTGAATGTTTCTCTCAACATTCATTCTACCCAATGCTTCTTGAGTGTGCAGTTTGTACTGTTTCAGAGTTTTTTTAACCTGTCATTCCTTCTGCTCTAATTCATTTGATAAACTCCACATGTCTCACTACTTACTACTCAGGTTTTCTACAATGCCACTTTCTCAGTAAGAATTTTTCCAGACTGCTTTATAAAATTATCTCCCCAGATACTCCTTAGTTAGACTTACCTTTTATTTCTGCTTCTTTAATAATACTACATTGCTTTTTTGAACTTGATCTGACTATTGTTATATAAAACTCTTGTGTCTTTATGCTACATATAGTAGCCACTAAAAGGAGTTACAACAAAATGAAGATCAACTTCATATACCATCTTCATCACTTTACTATTACATTAAAATGATATCAATTTCTGCCACTCATCAAAAACATTTATTAAACAGCCATTAGCAAGCAAGCAACAAAATAATGTATCAATTATGCTAGAAACCATGAAGTCCCAGCTGTTAGTCCTTTCAGGTAATTAGATACTTATCTTTTTTAAAAATTTTTATTTGTAAAATGGAAACACTGACAAGACTATACGATAAGAAGGGTACAATTCCACACAGTTCCCACCACGAGAACTCCATATCCCACCCCTTCCCCTGACAGCTTTCTTATTCTTTATCCCTCTAGAGGTATAGACCCAGGGCCATTATGAGATGCAGAAGGTGTAAGGTCTGGCTTCTGTAATTGCTTCCCCACTCAACATGGGTGTTGATAGGGCAGTACATACTCCCAGCCTATTTCTCTCCTTCCCTAGTGGGGCAAAGCTCTGGAGAAGCAGGGCTCCAGGACAAATTGGTGGGATTGTGTGGCACTATGTGAAAGCTTGGTAGCGCTTAGGGAAGCTCTCCCATCCTTGGATGGAGGTCTTGAAGGACACCCCACTTGTTAGCCTCTCTCCTTAGAGAAAAGCCAAAAGGGAAAAGTCACCCAGACTCAGTTTCTCCTTGTTAGTCTCCCAAGCTCACAGAAAGCCTGCATGCCTCTCACACTTAATTTCTCCCTGCAAGCAGGCCAAATGGCTCCCTGCTTTAGGGTTCACTCAAAGTTCGCACATCCACTTCACCTTTTGATCACAAAGGAGAACACACTCTATCATACACCCCTTAACACCAGACAGTGAAAAGTCCCCAAATCTTATTTCCTTGTCTCCTTTGATATCTATGATTTACATCAAGTTTTGTTTTTCTTTTTTCTACCTCATCTTACTGGTTTAACCTCTATGCTTCTCTCAAATGCCTTTGGATAAGTAAAGTGTCTGCATCATGAAGACTAATTGTCTTGACCTTTATGTATCGTATCAATTCTTGTCATACTAGCCACCTACCTTAAAGAAACCTGTAATTTCTGACATATCTGAAAAATGTTCTTTGTTTAACTCTCTATATAAACCTGTACCCATCCTCAAATAAAACAAGTGTTTGTACCAGAATACTCCATGAGTCCTCCTTTCTGAATCACATGGTCCCTAAGAGCCATTGAGGGAGGATCGAACACTTGCCCCTGGCTGGATCCACCCTCCACAGGAGTGCCAGCAGGATTGTCTGCCCAGGGAAGTCCGGTCCATCATGGCAGCATCTGGAGCCTGGTGGCTGAAAAAAAAGTTAACATATAAAGCCAAACAAATTATTGATTAGTATATTCAAACTGGCCTATGACTTTACTAGTTTTTGCCTGAGCCTGACATCTGATATGCAGGTGGACTCAGGTTGCTGTCTGGGGAGATGATGTCAGGGCTGGAAAAAAGGACTAGAAAGCTTCATCAAGGAAGAGAGTAGCTCCCAAATATGGTAAAAGTATATAAATATTGCTGACTGTAAACCCCATAGATTTGATCTGGGGCCCATATTTAGCATCCGAGCCTATGTAACCTCTGCATCTTTGTAGCTCCCAAATATGGGAAAGTTGTATAAATATTGTTGACTGTAAACCCCATCGATTTGATATGATCTGGAACCTATATTCAGCTTAGGAGCCTATGTGATCTCTGCATCCCTGTAGATCTGAGCTCACATTCTGTGGTCATGAGTAGGAACATTCCAAGCTGCTCCAATATCGGCCCATATTCCTCAGGTGTAGCATAGCATAGAGTATGTTGTCCATCATCCCTGCGGAGGATGGAACATTTTCTACCCTTGTTGATCCAAGTTGACGGCAAGGTCCTATAGAGACCCATAAAAAATTCGAGACATACAATTAATTTCCCCCCTCTCATATTAATTAACTAGTGATTTATATGACTACATTTTACTAGGAGTGTACATAAACACCATTCCCACCACCAAAAGACTGTGACCCATCCCTCCCACCCACTCCCACCCTGGGAGTTTTAGTGTTTAGTGTTTAGTGTTTAGTGTTTAGTGTTTAGTGGGTTTTAGTGTTTCAGTGGAGATGTCTGCAGATAATCTTATGGGTTTTCCCCTTTATGTGACTTTTTGTTTCTCTCTTGCAGCCTTTAGGATCCTTTCTTTATCCTTACTCCTTTTCATTGTGACTATGATGTGTCTTGGTGTCTTCAGGTCTGGGTTGATTCTGTTTGGAACTCTCTGGGCCTCTTGAATCTTGATGTCCTTTCTGTTATTCAGGTCTGGGAAGTTTTCTTCTATTATTTCCTCTAGAATGTTTCCTTCCCCTTCCTCTCTTTCTTCCTCTGGCAGGCCAATTATATGAATGTTACTTCTTTTGTGATCATCCCATATGTCTCTGCTGTTGTTTTCAGTGTCTCTCAATCTCTTTTTGAGCTCTTTCACCTCTTTCTTCATTTTCTCTAACTCATCCTCTGTCTGACTAATTCTGTTTTCTGCTTCTGTTATTCTGCTTTCCCTTGCCTCAACTTCTTTCTTCATTTCAGCTATTTCAGCTTTCAGTTCTCTAATTGACTCAAGATAATCAGTATTTTCCTTGGGGGGTCTCAACTATTGTTTCCCTAATACTGCCATTCCTTTCCTCCAATGTTGTTTTCATTTCTGTGATTAATAAGTTTATTATTGCTTGCATACTTTTCTTATCTATGGTTACTTCTGGCTTATTTATAGTTTCTTTTGGGCTCTTGTCTTCATTCATTGGAGTAGCAGTTTTATTTGTTTTTGATCTACCCATTTTTTTGATTTATGTGTTTCTTATTTTTATGCTCTGTTGTTCCTCAGTTGTTGTGTCTTGAGTACAAGCAACACTGGACTAAATATCTTTATGACAATTGCACTCACCAACCTCAGGAGTTACAATAGCAACTGAAGCAAGTATTGAAGCAGTTTAGTCACTACCAGTTAGCCAAACAATGTCTCCAGTCCGTGAAAAAATAGTAACCAAATCCCAGTGAAGAAGAGAGGGAAAAGAAAGAAGGGATAGCAAGAATAGACAGTTAAGCAAATCTACTATCCACTGTATATTCTAGGGGTAACAAGAGGGGAAAGGGAGGTAGAGCAGAGATACACACATAGAGAGTACACTCTGAGTCTGATTTCTTCCCCAAAATAATTCCTAAATTCAGAAAGACAAAGAAGAAGGAAGGAAGAAGTGTATGACAACATAAAAAAAAGAAAGAAACAAGAGAGAGAAAAGAGAAAAGATAAGAACAAGAGCTGTAATTAAAGAGCATTGAAAGGAAAGTTTTTTTAATTACTTTATTTTTAATTTAATTTAATTGTATTTTATTTTTTTTAATTAGCTAGGGGGAGAAGGAAGGGGAGAATCTGTAGAGGAGGTAGGAGTAACGAGACAAGTTCCTCCCACAATAGATAAGATGCCCACTACTCTAGCAATGAAAGATACCCTAAGAGTTCATTCTGATCAACCTAAAGTGGGGGGGAGATATATGCTTTTATATAATATTAATAATAAAATAGAGCAGGGTACAAAAAAACCCTGTCCCAGATTACCTCAAACCTCCTGAGCAGTGGCAGCTGATTGTTAAGAAAGAAAAACAAACAAACAAAACCTCAGGACTAGACAAGGATAGCTGAAATAGACAGTTATGCAAATCAACTATCCACTGTATATTCTAGGGGTGGCTAAAGGAGTAAGGGAAGTTGAGCATAGATTCTCGCAGTGAGAGTCCACTCTGAGTCAGAACTCTTCCCCAATATAATTCCCAAACGTGTATCAGTGAAAGCACACTGTTTCATGGTGTGGGGGATGGGGCCTGTGGCTTTGGAAGCTGTAGGATTAAGGAAGAAAGGATGGAAAGAATGAGAAAAAGAAAAAAAAGAAAGAGAAAAAAAAGAAAAAGAAAAAGAACAGTAATAAAAGAGCGGTGGAAGGAAAGAGTTTTTTATTTAAAAAATTTAAAAAATTATTTAATGAGCTATGCAGGGGGGGTGGCTACTTAGAAAGAAAAAAGGCCAGAGGTTTCAGAAGGGACTAGACTTAGAATGAATGATACTCCCTGGTGGGACAGGGATCCTGGTAAAGAAAGAACCTCAGCAGGGGAGCCTGCTAGTAGCTGGTCCCCAGGGACTGGTTATGGGGTGGGGGGAGGAGGTATGCTTTGGACCTAATAATTTAAAAGAAAAAAATTTTTCTCTCTTTTTTTCTACTCTATTTTTTAACCCAAATTAAGTTATAGTCACCTCCTTGGTGTCACCACTAGGATCCCTTATTGACTGGCCTACTAAAGGCAGAAAATCCTACCGTTTCCAGAGGATGTGGTCAGAGCTCAAGCCACTAGCAAGCTCAGTCCTCCATCTTCCGGGAACCTTTACAAAGTTTTTATCTTTCATACATTTAAATAAAATAAATATACTGTCTGCATATTTGCCTTTAGCAAATTACAGAAGAATTTATATTACCATCAAAATAAGCAAGAGTCTAATTTAGATCATTTTGATTTGAGAATCCCATAGTCTTGTAGAAAAAGGTTCTTAGCAGCCACTGTCTAAACTTTATGACTCCGAGTTGATAAATTGATCTCCCAGTATATAAGAATACACAGGAGAGAGTATTAAGCAACATGGCTCATATTTCCTGAATCTGGTTTCATATCAGGGAAGTGAAACAGTTATATCAGTGAAAATATATATGATCCTGTTTTTCAGAAGTACTAGTATGTAGTTATTTCAATTTATAATTTTGGCCAAACTTTGTTTCCTTTAAAAAGTAACTTCCTTTTGTAGAGATCAGGTCATTCAATCAAATAAAACACTAAGTGTTTAGTTCCTGGCAACCTCTTTTCTAATATTTGTTCCTATGATTTCATCTATTATGCTACTAGTCAATTATTCTTGCTTTATTGGGTATGACATTTATTATGACATTTTTTAATTCTCAGAAAATGTAATGATTATGTTCTTCAACAATAAATTTGTATATTTCATATGTGACCATTTAAAAAGATGTGCATATTACTTAGTAAGCCTCATTTTGAAGTTGTTCTGGAACATGAGATATAGTAAGAAAGATTAATACATATATATAATAGTACATAAACAAAAACCACTAATAATCCTTTACGTTAAATAGAGACAAATTATTTCCAAAGAGCAACAAAATTGATGAAATTAATGTGAATATACAGGTAAGATACTTTCTTTTTACTACCTTCATGGTTTATGCGTAGAATGAGGATAAAATTGGCTCCCTGGGGTTGGGCAGCAGCACAGCGGGTTAAGCACACACAGTGAAGCACAAATACTGAGGTAAGGATCCCAGTTCCATCTCCCAGCTCCATCTACAGGTGAGTCGCTTCACAGATAGTGAAGCAGGTCTGCAGGTGTCTTTCTCTCCCCTCTCTCTGTTTTCCCCTCCTCTCTCCATTTCTCTCTGTCCTATCCAACAACAATAATATCAATGACAAGAACAATAATAACCACAACAATAAAAAATAAATAAATAAAAACAAGGGCAACAAAAGGGGGAAAAATGGCCTCCAGGAGCGGTGGAGGTGCAGGCATTGAGCCCCTGGCAATAACCCTGGAGGCAAAAAAAAAAAAAAAAAAAGATTGGCTCCCAAGACCTTATCTTATGATAAAACATATAGTAAAACTGACACAAAATGTTTATTCATAGTATTAATTGATAGATGGTTTATTAGAAAGATTAATGAAGGGGGTCGGGTGGTGGTGCAGTGGGTTAAGCGCATGTGGCGCAAAGCGCAAGGACTGGCCTAAGAAAACCGGTTCGAGCCCCCGGCTCCCCACCTGCAGGGGAGTCGCTTCACAGGAGATAAAGCAGGTCTGCAGGTGTCTATCTTTCTCTCCCCCTCTCTGTCTTCCCCTCCTCTCTCCATTTCTCTCTGTCCTATCCAACAACAAACAACATCAACAATGGCAATGATAATAACCACAACAGGCTACAACAACAAGGGCAACAAAAGAGGGAAAAATGGCCTCCAGGAGCGCGGATTCATGGTGCAGGCACCTAGCCCAGCAATAACCCTGGAGGGAAAAAAAAAAAAAAAAAAGGAAAGATTAATGAAGTATCTGTGTAACGAATAGGCAAGATAGTTCTGGATTCTGTACCTGCTTTGCCGTACACACTACCCAGGTTTGGGTCAAACCCAACAGTACTGGAAGAAGTTTTGGTGCTACAGTATTTTTCCTTCTCATCCTCTGTTTCTTTGTCTCTGCCTATGCCCCTCTATGTATTAAGATGTGAACTCATCGTGTTGAAGCCCCAGTGACCACACACACATGAATCTCAGAATCAAGTGGCAATTTTAAGCTTGAAAAACTAGGGAAGGGGACAAAAAAGCAATTGCATACGACTCTAAGAGATCATATAAAGCCCTCTAACATCTATGACTGTTCAATTTTCTTCTAAGAGAAGATTTTTCTTCGGTTAGAGAGACAGCATAGTGGTTATGCAAAGATGTTCATGCCTGTGGCCTGAAGTAGCAAATTCAGTCCCCAGCACCACCATAAGCGAGAGCTGAGTGATGCTCTAGTCCCTCCCTTCTTTTCTTCTTTTCTTTCTTCTTTCCTTCCTTCTTTTCATTCTTCCTCTCTGTATCTAATTCACTAAAATAAAATAAGTACGATTTAAAAATATTTCCATAGAAAAGACTCATATATGAAAGAACATATAAGCACACAAGCATATATATATATATAATCATAAATCAAATATGTGTGGACATCAAATCAAACTTTTATCACCTGAAATTAAGATTATTTATATTAGAGTATTTATTCTTCATGGGATGTGAGAATGTATAATATGCATCATTTCTCTCCCTCACCTAATTTATTCAATACTCAAGTACTCACCAAAAATATTTGAACACTTAAACATAATGCACTATATCCATGCAATTTTTAAGTTTAAACATCTTTTGTATTTCAGACATCCATCATTTTTCTGCCTTCTGCTGTTTCTCTCTTCACCTCAGCATATGCACTAACCTTACTGCCTGGCTGTCTTACACCACCTAGTGAGAAAGACATAGGGAACTTTAGCCTTCAAACACTTTCTGTAAACCTTCCAAGTTTTTTCACTTGGATTTTTTTTTTAATAACAACATAGTCAAAATAAAGGTCATGTTTGTCAAGATATAGAAACTTATTCAAACACTCACTGAAAAGTAAGTCTTTAAAACCTTGACTCACTATAAAAATTTGGCAAGAATTGCATAGACTCTAAAGCTTAGTAAACATTATCTTGAGCCAATATTTACTTTCTTGAACTCTAAGAAATGTATTTCTATTTGCATATACACTTTGAAGTCTGCATTTTTATTTTGGATTTAGTAGACATCAACTTACACTTACTTCCTATTTTTAAAGAACTCTTTTGATCCTTAAATTATTAATAATGATCCCTTCTCTTAACTGGTTCCTTTATATATTTGATTGTTCACTGTTTGATGAATATTTTTTATTTATATGACTACAAGTTAATAAAAGTGTATATAAACACCATTCCCATTACCAAAAGGCTGTGTCCCACCCCATCCCCCCACCCGCAATGATGCTGAGCATCTACTCTCACCCTCCACCCAGAGATTTTAAATTTTGTGCCCTACTCCAAACTCAGTCAGGTCTTGCTTTGAGAAGAAGAACAGAAATGATAAATATTTTTAAAAGACATTAGAAGAAAAAAAAATCTCACATTTGAACTTGAACTTGTTCAGATGATTTTTTTTCAGTAGGCTTGAAACAATAATAGGCTACTGAAATACAAACTGCAAATGGATTGACTTTTGTCAAGGCTCTATACTTACTAAGATATGATTCAGAAGCAATTCAACATGGAGCACCAACTAATCAAACTAACAAACCAAATGAGGTCATTTTATAGGTTTCCTCATTATCGTTCTGCATCTTATTCCTATCTTCTAAGACAGCATCAATTGAAGATACATCATTTCCATCTAACATTAATGGATGTTTTAAAAAGATACTGCCAATTTAAAAGATCCCTGTCCGTTGGAAGATGAAATCTGACTTTGTTTATGTTAAAGTTGTGGGGGGTGGGGTGGAGGAGGAGGGTAGTACATAACTGGAGGTTAAGAGTATTCTTCATAATAAAGTGTGTATAGTTTTCAGGCATTAAAGTCCTAACAACAGCAGAATTTCATGTACTATCCCTCATATTTTCTGTAATAGCTGAGCAACTACCAAAGTACTTTTGTACCAGAAATGCTTATTCTTATATAAGAATTCACTTTTGTTTTGACTATACTATACAAAAACAGCTACTGTAGTAATTTTGTGAAATCTATAGTTATAAAGATAAATTATTTAAGTAAAATTTATAACCTTTGAGATTGCTTTTTGAAGCCAATTTTCTAATTTATCTGAAAGCAATATATTTTTTAAAAATATTTTTATTGGGAGAAATACGGTTTTCAGGATAGTTGTTGACACATGGGGATCTTTTCTTCAGGAAGAAAATAAATATTTAAAGTTAAGTAGAAGGAGCTGGGCAGTGGTGCACCCAGTAGAACACACAGATATTACCAGTGCAAGGACCTAAGTTCAAGTCCTCAGTCACCAGTTGCAAGGGAAAGCTTCACAAGCAATGAAGCAGTGCTATAAGTGTGTCTTTCTTTCTTCCTCTCTTTCAATTTCTCACTGTCTATATCTAAAAAGAAAAAAAAAAGAAAACAAAAGAAAATGGAAAAATGGCTTCCCAGAATGGTGAATTCAACATGTAGGCACTGAACCCCAATGATAGTCCCGGTGAAAATAGAAAAAAAAACAAATAAATAAACGAAATTAGACCAAAATCACTCAATGGAGGGAGGGAGAAGGAGAAGTTCACTCAATAAATAGTGCTAAGAAAACTGGACAGCCACATGTAGAAAAGTCAAGCTAGGCCAATACCAAGCACCCAAATCAGATCAAAATGGATTAGACTTAGATATTAGACCAGAAACTCTAAAATCTCAGTCTTCACCCTAGATGGAACATGAAGAAATTGTGTTGGGTAGGATAAGTCGGGAAGAGAAGGATGAGTACCATACCAGGTGACCTCACTTGTATGTAGCTAGAATTTAGGAGACAAGAACAGAGAAAAGAAAACACAGGGTGAAACCTGGACTGGGGGTGTTGCAGTGCACCAGAGAAAGGGACTCTGGGGAAAGAGTGAAAGGGTGGAGCTGGGGGTGGGGGGCTTCAGGCCATAAGTTGGAGGTGTTTTGCAGATATACCCATCATGTAGAGCTGAGAAAGTGTGCCCATGTGTAGATAACTGTTGTGACTATTAACCTCCCAATAAAACGGAAATAAATACAGTTGAAAAGATTTAATAGAGTATGTAAGAAATATTTTAAAATTTTGTAAACAAGTATATATGCATATATACACACTAGGTTAGAATTTCAAACATTAATGAATATAATCAATGCTGCCAGCTGTCAATTTTAAGGTAATTTCTTATGACTAATATCTACAAAATTTTTATATAACTCATGATAGTTTCAAATAAGAAACTTTGACTATCATACTTAAACAACTGTCATAATATTCAATGTTCAAGTTCTAAAGTTTTCCAAAAGATCATAGGTCATAATTTAAACAGATGGTAGTATGGCCATTGGAAATACACTCAACCATGTTGTTGTTTAATGAGTTTGACGGGCTTGAAATTAGAGAAGCTATCACGACTGTAAAATTAGGTGGCAGGGGACAATAATGGTCAACATAACTGAGGAATCAATTCAATTCTCTGTCTAGAGGCCATTCAGATGACAGTTTTGAAAGTCAGTCAACAGATTCTTAGGAAAATCTTCTTGGTCCATACAAAGATTTGTACAACTGAGTATTAAAGTAAAATAATTCTGACAATAATTTCTCATAAACACATTATAATAACTAGAATTTATACTTCTCAGGAGTTTATATTATTATATATAGTCTCTTTTATTTAGCATTTGATTTTGTCAAATAAAGAAATGTATAGAGGTATATACTAGGAATAGATATGTTGGCTATTCATCAGTCTTCTGAAGGGAATCCAGAAAATGCGATTACAGTATTTTAATATTTAACTATCCCTATTGTTCAAGAATTAGTTTTTTAAACCTATTTGCCTGTAGTTTACACATGTAATAATAAAAAGAATAACTTCCTGAATAATCCACTTAAAGTCCATATTGTTTTC
Source organism: Erinaceus europaeus (assembly GCF_950295315.1). Classification (NCBI taxonomy): domain Eukaryota; kingdom Metazoa; phylum Chordata; class Mammalia; order Eulipotyphla; family Erinaceidae; genus Erinaceus; species Erinaceus europaeus. The sequence goes on along the minus strand of NC_080162.1, from coordinate 167,996,099 downwards.
TTATTTTCTCTACACTTCGGGTATCATTTTAAATGGATCTTAAAAATGTATTTCACCATAACACATCAGAACCAAATGAGGTCACAGAGAAACTTCTATGTGCATCTGAGTTCACCTAACTTTGATGTCTTTATGAGCAACTAGTAACAGAATACTCCTTAGCACTTTGTGAAATTAACAGTGTGACTTACATACAGGTCTAGGATAACATAACCGTGGTATATTTCTCTAATTGCTGATGTTCAGTTTCCTCATGTACAAAGCAAGAGTATTTAATCTTTTTAAATAATGTAATGGTAGTAATACCCCAGTGCTTCAGAGAGGGCCATTTTCTCAAGTGGGAAATAGTCTTAACATGTATGAAAGATAAGAGAAATCACAGATGGTTGTCACACTCTGTAGATGGGTTGGATGACATTTCGTTATGCTGAAAAACATTCCAAACTATTTTAAGAAGAAACTAAAGCACAGTATGCCTGCACAGCATTACAATAGTGAAGCCATGACTGTTTCTATATTATGTATATTATGCAAGCTATGTGCTCTAATGCAAAGAGCTATCTCCCCAACCCCTAAACATAGCGTTATTTACAGACATCTCACATTCCATCTACTCCTAAAAACCAGACATTTTATGAATCAATGATAGCCAGAATATTTCATTGTTTTAAATGTCATTTAAATTGGTGAGAATGGGCAAGGGTAGATAGCATAATGGTTATGCAAAGAGACTCTCATGCCTGAGGCTCCAAATTCCCAGGTTGAATATAAACATAACATAAAACAGAGCTGATAAGTGCTCTGGTAAAAATAGAATATATATATATACATATATATATATATATATATATATATATATATAAAAGCTCTGGTGGTTACCATTAGGGATTAGGGTAAGAGCATGAAACAGTGTGGGTGCAGAGTAGAACTATACCCCTCTATCTTTATAATATTGTAAACCTCTATAAAATTCTAAAAAGACTTTTTTTATATTTTGTTGCCCTTGTTGTTTTATTGTTGTAGATATTATTGTTGTTATTGATGTCATTGTTGGATAGGTCAGAGAGAAATGGAGAGAGGAGGGGAAGACAGAGAGGGGGAGAGAAAGATAGGCACCTGCAGACCTGCTTCACCACTTGTGAAGCGATTCCCCTGCAGGTGGGGAGTCAGGCGCTAGAACCAGGATCCTTATGCAGGTCCTTGTCCTTTGTGCCTTGTGCGCTTAACCCACTGTGCTACCTCCTGACTCCCCTAAAAAGACTTTTTAAGCTAGGATGCAAATAAAAAGTTGAAAGCATGTGTGATGTGCAAAATTGAAACTCAAGAGACAGTCTAGTGAGTAGATATCAACTAGAAGACCCTGTGTAATTGACATTAAACATTTAAGAAGAGTGACTTCATATATTAGTTTTATCAGAAGATATGGGGAATAGTTATAGTATTATGTTAACACACCACTTTATCATTTTTACTACCTATTTTCACCTTTCAGGAACTAGGATGTGCATCTTGGTAGTGAATTTTTTTTTTCTTTTGCTGCTAAGGCTTCACTGGATTTTCACACCTGTGTGATTTCATTCTTCTCAGGAATGCTTTTTTTTTTCCCCTAGGTAGGAAAGAAGAGGCAGAAAGGGGAGAAAGAAAGACAGAGTGGGCAGTAAGAGGAAAAGCCAACATAGCCCCACTCCACTGTCTGTGAAGTCTTTCCTTAGCATAGTACCCTTGCATGCTGGCAGGAGACTTGAACCTAGGTCATCTCACAGGGGAAAATGCACTCTCCTGAGTAAGCTATCACCTACTCCAATAAACTAAATCTTTTGGATCTTTCAATTACAGTGATTTTTAAAAAGGAGAATAAAGTGGTAAAATATTTGTTTCTATTTTCATAGATATAAATCATTTAATTATTTTGTCCTATAAAAGACCAAGATGTGTGGTCTGGGAGGCTGTACAGTGGATAAAGTGCTAGACTCTCAATCATGATGTCTGAAGTTGTCTCTAGCACTGCATGTGCCAAAGTAATGCACTGCTTTGGTTTTTTTCTCCTCTCTTTTATTTCATAAATAAATTCATAAACAAATAAATCTTTTAATGGTTTATTGCGCCAAAGTAAGACTCTGGGTTGGTTGGCAGGGCGGAGTTCAGGTCCTGGAACAGGCTGGCAGAAGACCTAGTGGGGTTGTATTGTGTGGAAAAATGAGAAATGTTATGCATGTACAAACTACTGTATTTACTGTTGACTGTAAACATTAATCCCCCAATAAAGAAATAATGAAAAAATAGTTCTTTTAAAAGAAAGGTTGAGAGTCAAGAATAGGTAAAACAATATTTAGATTATCATAACAATGAACCTTCGATGTTCAAAGCAAAGCAAGACACAAATTGGATACTTTAGTCTACAATAATCTATATACAGAGTAGATAGGGTCATAGAAAAAATAATTTCCAACTATCACCATTAAAATCTAGCATCATTCCAAGATTTACTTTATACTTATCTCCAGTTTATGACTTTACTGACCTAAGGTTATGGTAACTTATTTAATGCTACAAATATAGAAACATATCCACAATATGAAAAGAAATTCTAGAGGCCAGGTGGTAGCAGATGGTAGCACACTTGGTTAAGAGCACTTGGTTAAAGGCTGAAGTTTCCCACTTGCCGGGGGAAGCTTCATGAGCAGTGAAGTTATGCTGTAGGTCTCTCTCTTCCTCTCTGTCTTTTTTTCTCTCTCTCCTTATCTGTCTCTTCTTTCCGGAATTTTCTCTGCCTCTATCCAAATTAAATAAATTAAATAAAAAATATTTTTTAAAACAAACACTTCTTTAGAAAAAGAAATTCTCATTGTTTTTCTTTTTGCTGACTAATAAATATGTATTTTGTAAATATTTTGTTATTAACATATTTCAAAGAAAATTTACACAGCTGATAATATAATCCACATAGTAATTATCTCAAGCATTAACTCTCTTCAACCACATAGGTTTCAATTTTTTGTCAATGTCATTGAGAAAAAAAAACATTAAAAGATAGCTTTAGAGAAGGTTAAAATCATTATTGAAATAAATGTATAAAAATAGAATGCAATTTGCTTATATGGTAAGAGGAGACCAGATAGATGAGATTATTGGCTAAAAGGAAAAGTCAAAATGACACAAATTTACATGGGGTAAGAGAATATTGAGATGAATTACAAGTAGGGACAAAACGTCTTTTCCATATTGGAAAGATGTTAATTAAAATTGTGAACTGACAACAGAATTCACATATGATCAGCTATCTACAAATTAAAATGCTAAGAGCTGTGAAATAGTTCAAAGACAAATAGGCTAGAATGTAATAAAATGGGTAAAACATATTACAGAAGACTACTTGTTTTCTATTGAAACATTTTTTTCTAGTCTTCCCTTTTTTAATCAAAATAATCATAAAGAAGTTTTAAGTCTTCTTATGTTAGGTCTGATTATTTACATAGGTTCAATAGGAGTGTTAATTTACCTATGGTCCTTCCTTCTTTAAGCTTGCTTTGCTGATAGTTTTCATAAGAAAACTCAGATTGGTCATTTTTTATTTCCTCCAGGGTTATCGCTGGGGCTTGCTTGGTGACTGCACTAGAAATCCACTGCTGGGGAGGGGGGGCATTTTTTCCCTTTTGTTGCCCTTGTTGTTTATCGCTGTTGTTATTATTGTTGCTGCCACTGTTGTTGGAGAGGACAAAGAGAAGAGGAAAACAGAGAAGGGGAGAGAAGGACACCTACAGACCTGCTTCACCACTTGTGAAGCAAACCTTTGTAGGTGGAGTGCCAGGGGCTCAAACCAGCATCTTTATTCCTTGCTCTTCACACCATATGTGCTTAAGCAGCTGCACTACCACCTGGCCCCCCTCAGATTGAGCCTTAAAAAATCCGTAAGGCTCAGAAGCACAGCAAAACCAAGAACTCAATATTAGGTTTCACTGTAATACTATTTGGATGAATCTCTTTCTGTGAATATCTCCAAAATACTATGTTTCCTGGGTTGGCCAGTAAGTGGCCTTCCTTACTCCACTATAAACCCTTGTAAGCCCAGTGTCAAGAAAATTTTCCCAAACGGATGGTATAACATTTGTTTGTAAAGTCAATCTTGGTTCCTTAAGCATATCTTCTTATACTAGATTAAATGAACACTAGTCTTAAACATAAGATTCCAGACCAGACCTTGGTTTTTTCTTATTATTTATTAATTCCCTCTTGTTGCCCTTGTTTTTTAATGTTGTAGTTATTATTGTTGTCATTGTTGGATAGGACAGAGAGAAATGGAGAGAGGAGGGGAAGACAGAGAGGGGGAGAGAAAGATAGACACCTGCAGACCTGCTTCACCACCTGTGAAGCCACTCCCCTGCAGGTGGGGAGCCGGGGCTCCAACCAGGATCCTTATGCGGTCCTTGCAGACCTTGGTTTTATAAACACTACTTTCAATTATATTTTAGTAAGTGAACCTATGAAAATACTTACATTACTACAAAAATACAAATATTCTAAAGAGAGTCCAAATTTTGAATGGCTCTACTAGGAGCAGTATCTTTGTTTCTACATATTTCATTTCAGTTTGTAAAAGTAGAGTCTACTAAATTATTATGATTTATAGACAGGAAGTAAAAATGGGATTTATTTTATGTACAGAAGGCAGAACATTAAAATTATAGGAATACTGCTGACAGTTTTGTTTGTTGCTTACCAGGGAGAGTGCCTGATTTGTCTTGTACACAATCTATGTTTGAACTCAGTTCCCACCTCAAGGGGGTGGGGGGATGGTGGTACTGTGGTGTATTTCCCTTTCTACTCTCCCTGTTTTACTGTCTCTCTCTCTCTAAATATTTATATATTTGAAAAAAGTCAGTCTCAGAAGATGAAGTCCTAGAAGTAACAAACAAAAAACCCTCTATCAACAATAGTCCAAATAGAAGCAATAATGCCATAAAACCAAAACCATCTCTTATTAGTTAATTCTGTCTTAATTTCTTTTCCACTAGATCTTAACTCCGTCTCAACTTCCTTTCCACTGATCTTATATTAGGAATCTCACACATCCATCTACTTCATGATGAAAATTCTAGAAATCCTTACACAGAACACAGGTCCGGTGGTATGACCGCAGAGTTTTTTCAAAATGAACAGAAGCCTATATCCATAGGTACCTGGCTATATCCTGTTCACTAGGATTCACAGATAATACTTTTTATTTTATTTTTTCAAGCCTCTTTGATTTGTATAAGCTTTGACAAATATAAGAATAAAACAAAAATAAGTAACAACAAACTGTTCATAAATTACAGAAGACAAAACTAGCTGCCTCTAACTTATTATTAGTCATCCTGCTTTATATCTTGCTGCCTTTCTGCACCAATACTACAGATACTACGATGATTCCATCCTGACCTCCCTGGGTAGATGACCTCAACAATGTGTACTGGAACCTCACTTTTCCAGAGTCCTACCCCACTAAGGAAAGACAGAAACCGGCTGGGGGTATATATTGGCCTATCAACACCCATGTACAATGGAAAGGACCTACAGAAGAAAACTCCCACCTTCTGCACCCCAAAAATAATTTTGGTCCATATTCCCAAATGGGTAAATGATAGGGAAAGATGACTAGAGGGCTCAGAACCTCAATTCCATCAGAACCTGAAGTGTCTACCACCAGAAATCTTATTTTCATACCATCATTGAAAAGAAGGTGAATCTGGAAAACCCCAAAGGAAATGAAGCCTTTTTAAATTTTTTATCTAAGAGAGAAGAGAGGGAAAAGGAAGGATATTTGTAAGTAACAGTAAGAGTAGGTGTGACTTAGAAAGAAACTGAAGGCAGGACCATAGGAAAAATGTGCCCCAAAATGATAGATAGACAGACAGACAGACAGACAGATAGATATACAATAACCATCTTATTCTTTTTCTTTTTAGTTTTTTTTAATTGGGGCATTAATAGTTTTTAGTAAATACAGTTATAATCATCTGTGTAAATTTTATCAGTTTTCTATAAAACACTCATCACCAGCTTATGTCCTTCTCCACCATCATATTCCAGGACCAAAAAGCTCTCCCCCTTCCCCAGAGCCCATTGCTTTGGTGAAAAACACCAAACCCAGTGCAAATGCTACTTTGTGCTTTCTCTTTCAGTACTTATTTCTCACCTTCTGTTCATGAGAGAGATTATCCTATATTTACCATTCTCTGTGGTTTATCTCAGTTAGCATGATTCCTTCAAGCTCTACTCAAGATGAGGTATAGAGGTGTGAATTCATCATTCTTAGTAGCTAAATAGTATTCCGTTGTGGATATATACCACAACTTCCCTAAACACTCATCTGTTGTTGGACACCTAGCTTACTTCCATGTTTTGGCTATTAAAAATTGTGCTGCTATGAACACAGGCATACAGAGATCTTTTTGGATGTTTGATTCCTTAGAATATATCCCCATGAGAAGAATTGCAGGGTGATAGGGTAGGTCCACTTCTAGCCTTCTGAGAGTTCTCCAGTCTTCTATCCACAGGGGTTGGACCAATTTATATTCCAACCAGCAGTGCAAGAAGGTTCCCTTACTCCCCCACCCTGAAATCTCTCCAACACTTGTGTTACTATCCTTTCTGATTTATCATATTCTCACAGGAGTAAAGTGGTATTTCATTGGCCTTATTTGCATTTCTCTGACTATCTATTACTTGGAACACTTTTTCTTATGTCTGTTGGCATTTTTAAATTCTTCTTTGGTGAATGTTCTGTTCGTATCCTCTTCTTACTTTTGTATGGGATCATTTGTTGCTGAGTTTTAGCGAGTTTTTTTTTTAATATTCTGGTTATTAGCCTTTTATCTGATGTATGGCATAGAAAGATTTTCTCCCATTCTGTAAGGAGACTCTCTGAGTGGTCTTTTATGTTTGTTGTTTGTTTATTCAGAAACTTCTATTTGATTTACTTTCATTGGTTTATTTTTGTTTTTGTTTTCCTTGAAATAGGTCTTGAGTCATTAAAGATGCCTGTTAGATAGAAAAAAATCCTGCCAATATTCCTAAGTATTTGGTAATTTTTGGTCTAATATCCAGGTCATTGATCCATTTGGAGTTTACTGTTGTGTACAGTGAAGTGTATTTCTTCAGTCTCATTCTTCTGCACATTTCAACCTATTTTCCCCAGTACCCAACTCCTTTCTCCATGTAATAATTTTGCTCCCTTTGTCAAAAATTGGATGTCCATAGGTGTGGGAGGAGCCATCCTATTTTTCATCTGTAATGTTGTTGACAAAATGATACAATTAGTATTGATATTCAAAAGTATATTAGGTGACAGTGTAAAGCACAGGACTTCACTGTCATTTTCTCAGTTCTAGATACACTGAGTATTGTAGGGAAATAACGAATCACAGTTACATGTAACACTCTGAATTTTTTCATGTTATAAGCTGAGGTATTAGTTATTGATGGAGAAAAATTAATCTTTTTTTTCATGCCTTGAAAAAAGCTCCAGATATATTAAATGGAAAATAGAAAGATGGCGTACTGCCTCACAGTTCAGGAAGTTGTACTGTGACTAGAACAATAGACTAGCAAGCATGAAGTTTTGCATTTGTTCCTCTGCATCAACATCACATATGCCACAATGATGCTCTGGTTTGCTCTATCTCTCTCTCATGTTGATCAATCTTTTAAGAAAGGTACTGCATTGCAGCACCCTTTGCTCTATGGTTATGCAAATTTGAACACAACACAATATTGTAATGCTGCAGAATTCCTCACTAGTGGATACTATATTCCTCACTATAGAAGATTTTTTTTCATTGTGAATCACTCTTTTCTAAGCATGCCAAAGACTGGACATTGCTTCCTACTATCTATAGTTAAGTAATCCACATGATCCAAATTGACAGTTTCTATAACAAATACTTTCTCATCTACTGATAAATTGATCTATTTACACCCATAATTCAGGAACCTCTCTCTTCTACTGACCTAATTCACCTTCATTAAGATCACTGTTCTATCTATTGAGTTCATGCAGTGTTCCCTCAGGTTAATACAGCTACCTTTTTCTAGGTTTTGAGACAATAACAAACTCAACTGTTAGATATTCCAGTGAAAATAGGCAGCAAAATGGTTGTTATAAAAAGACAATAATAGTAAAATTATGGTATGAAATAGTCCTAGAAAATAGCATCGTAGTGAATATATTATCTTAGTGAAGCAGAACTCAATTCATTAGCTGAATTCTGACCCTCCATGACCGAGGATTATTAAGTACAGCTGTTAGCAAAATTATTGACTTTTTTAAAATAAGCCTTATAATTTAAGTACCAATCTTTCAAATTTAGGCAGAAATAATGAAAGGAGCACATATATTTCATTTTTGATGAGAACAATAGAATGATAAAAAATATCATTTTGTTTAGCTCTGCTTATTTTTGATTTTCATGACAACTTATCAGGGTACCAGCCGGCTACCCAGCTCCCAGGCAACTCCTCCCCATCTCAGCCACAGGCGTTATTTTATGTGCAGAACTACCAGATGTACACACCCTGCAAATTAGGAATAAAGCACCATCTGCCCATGTACAGGCTTCTGTTTTCCGTAAAGGAAGCAGTGACTTGCTATCTTTTGCCCCTTTTATTCATTCATATGCAGTCTGGTGACTATTTTACCCTATCTAATTCTAGGTCTAGGAGTAATATCAGGAAATTAAGGAAGTCAACTGAAAATATTGGGCCTAGACATTTCTTTTTTTTTTTTTTTTATTGTGTGAAAGTTTTTGTCTCTCCTCTATTATATTTGTGAAAAGGGCTCACAAAATAACCTTGACATTACAAAAAAATTAAATTGGTTTTATTTCTTGTAAAGGTAAGATATTTCCATTGTACTGGGGGGGGGAGAAAATAAATAAATGCGAAGTCAAAAGTCCAAGAAAAGCTTATATATTCAAAACTAAAAATATAAGATAGTGTATACACACACTTCCTATATTTCCTATAGCCACTCAGCTGCGTAACTTTTGATAATTGATCACAGGACCAGTGATATAGTTCACTGGGAGCAAGCCTGCTTTGTCATGTGATGACCCAAGTTCAAACCTGGGCTGTCATGGCTTTAGCATGATGATATGTCTCTCCCTTTCTCTGTGTCTCACTTTCCTATCTGAAAAGTCATCCTGGTATGATGAAAGCCTATTAATAACAAAATAACAATAACTGAAAAACTGAATAGCTCACATAATGTACCTACGAGTCATAGTTATTCATAGTCTCATTCTCCTCTACAGGCTATAATTGAGGCACAAGTTGACAGTGACATAAAGATGAGAGTGTGATCTGACCACAGTTCTAAACACTTCATTAGATTAAGTCTATATTATCAGATGAATATGTAATATAATTTTTAATAAATGCATTGTTTCCTGTTATGAATATTTGAACTAGTCCATACAGTAATGTATGTTAAAATTAATATACAAAATAAAGTCAGGGTTAACAAAATAAGGTAAATAAATCTTATTTTGATACATATTTAAGAATGAATTTGTGAAAAAATGTGATTTAACACATTAGGTAGGAAATTGGCATTCAGTTTAAAGAGCAATATTAAATGAATGTACAAACAGATACAAAACTAGTCTCTTCATAATATCAGAAGGAAGTCAGCTGAAACTCCTGAGGATAGAATTTACATGTCTATTATGAAAAGCATTTTGTATCACTGTGAGTTATTCACAACTATGCAACTACAGGGCTGAAAAGACCTTTCGTAGAACAAGATAAGGTTAGAAAGCTTACTAGAAAGAATATAGTTTTCCTTTGAAACATTAAATTTTGCTTTCAGCACCTTAAATTGTTTCTAATGTTTCAATGAGCGCATCAGTAATCTGGTCCATCTTTATGTTATACGCTTTACTCATGCATTCATTAGTTCATTTATGACCAAATATTCATTAGTTCTGTTTTCTAAATGTATATTTATTTGTTCTTTAGATTAAATTTCATTGTGTGAAAATTATCTTTCTCATATTATGAACTCATAGTGTCATAAAATCTTCCAAGGAAGTCATACAACTGACTTTCCCCAAAATGCTATGTGTGTTTCCTTGAGAGGTATCAGATAGTAAATTCTATAACTATAAAGTTTTTCAGCTATGCATTTTATACAACAGAGCAGAATTAAAGCTGTGGCATTTTGCAAACTGAACTCTTGAAAAACATTGCCTTGAGTAAAATGACCTCAATTTCAGACATTAAGTGAATTTATCATAGCCTATGTTCTTAAAGACAATAAAAGACACATAACCTATTGTATTATCTCTTGATCTGATGTAAATTTTATATACATGCAAAAATGTACAAATATATATATATATGTAGAAAACTATAGAAGTCATAAAGAAGAAAGAAAAAGAGTTATATGAATTAATATAGATGAATAGTGACTATAAGTAAGACTTTTATTAAGTTTAAAATATATACACAGGATTAATTGCATAAAAAATAATACATAATTTGAAGGGTAAAATGTTCTAAAGTTTTTGCATTGAAAAATGCATCTAAAGATTGTTTACTCCAGACCTGATCAGGCAAAACTTAGTAAAGTCCTAGGCCTTTTGGAATATACCAAAATAGACTTACTTGCTTCTTCCAACATGATGACCCCAAATTTCATCTGCTATACTCTTACCTTTAGGTTCCTGATTATTAAACATTTTTTTCTGCTTTACATCTTAATACTTTTCAGCCACCAATTTTCAGATGATACCATGATACCAACCTGACTTCCCTGGAGAGATGACCTCATCAATGTGTCCTGGAGTCCCACCTTCACAAAGCCCTGTCCCACTAGGGAAAGATAAAAATGGGCTGGGGGGTACGAATCTACCTGTCAATGCCCATGTCCAGTAGAGAAGCAATTACAGAAGCCAAACTTTCCACCTTCTGCTCCCCATAAAGATCTTTGGTTCATATTCCCAGAAGGATAAAGAATAAGGAACCTTCCAATGGAGTGGAGAGGATATGAACCTCTGGTGGTGGGAATTGTATGGAATTGTATCCCTTTTATCCCACAATCTTGTTGATCATTATTAAATCACTAATAAAATGAAAGAAACAAAGAAAGGAATAAAGGAAGGAAGGAAGGAAGGAAGGAAGGAAGGAAGGAAGGAAGGAAGGAAGGAAGGATAGAAAGGGAAGGAGAGAAGAGGGAAAGGAGAGGAGAGGGAAAGGAGAGGAGAGGAGAGGAGAGGGGAGGGGAGAGGAGAGGAGAGGAGAGGAGAGGAGAGGAGAGGAGAGGAGAGGAGAGGAGAGGAGAGGAGAGGAGAGGAGAGGAGAGGAGAGGAGAGGAGAGGAGAGGAGAGGAGAGGAGAGGAGGGGAGGGGAGAGGAGAGGAAAGGAAAGGAAAGGAAAGGAAAGGAAAGGAAAGGAAGAGAGACTCCAGACCTGTACTGAGGAGATGGTACAGATGGTCTTAGCACACAATACTTCCATGCAAGGGGTCCTCAGTTCTACTGCCGGAACCAACAATAACCACAACTCAGTGGCTCTCTGATTACAAGAACAGATACAAAAATTGGGAGGTTGAGAGACTGTTCTCCAGAAGTAGAACATCCACCTTACCACGCCAGCATACTATATGGAAGCACCAGCATATGGGGGAGTGAGACAGTGGAGCAGTGCTATTGTATCTATGTTTGTTCTCTCTCTTTCTCTGTCTTCCAGAAATAAATGGGGAAAAGAAGATCATTCCAGACAGTCCTTTTTATTAGTTATTTTATGATTGCTCACAAAATTACAAAACTACCAGGGTATAATTCTATACCACACCCACCAACAAAGTGTTTGTGCTATCCTTCACCCCCCACATCTTCATTCCACTCCACCTGAATCCTGAATCTCCATAGTTCTCAAATTTAGAGACAGTATGACTACATTCCCTTTTTTGCTCTTTGTTTCTTTTTTCTTTTTTTTAAATTTTTTTATTTATTTAAGAAAGGAGACATAAATAAAACCATAGAATAAGGGGTACAATTCCACACAATTCCCATAACCTGATATCCACATCCCAGCCAGTCCCCTGATAGCCTTCCCATTCTCTATCTCTCTGGGAGTATGGATCCAGGGTCGTTGTGGGCTGCAGAGGGTGGAAGGTCTGGCTTCTGTAATTGCTTCCCCACTGAACATGGGCATTGACTGGTCAATCCATACTCCCAGTCTGTCTCTCTCTTTCCCTAGTAGGGTGGGGCCCTGAGGAATTGGCGCTCCAGTACACATGATGGGGTCATCTGTCCAGGGAAGTCTGGTCAGCATCTGGAACCTGGTGGCTGAAAAGAGAGTTCACATACAAAGCCAAACAAATTGTTGAACAATCATGGACCTAAAGACTGGAATAGTGCAGATGAAGTGTGTGGGGTATTCCCTGCATGCTCTTGTGTACTTCTGCTTTCAGGTATATATTTTTCCCTAGTTTATGGGCACAGGTGAACCTATGCTCTATCTCAAGGGACCTGGACTATATCTAGGTTTGGGGACTTCATTGGGGAGTGGAACACCTGGAATGGAATTAGAGAATACTATGAAAGGAAAGGTCTCACCCGAGTGATGAAGCTGAAGGGTTGTCATTCCACACCTGAAGTCTCTGGTCACAGTCTGAAGTGAAGCATGCTGGGGTGGCACTCGTTGTGTTGATTAGGTTGCAATCCACGGATGCAATATTATTTGATTTGAATTGGGAGCAGCATGCAGAAAAGTGGGCCCCACCCTAAGGTTCCAGGACTGGGGGAAATATAGACTCTATAGTGGAAATGTGAGGTTCCTGTTGTCTTAGGGTTCAAGAAGACAATGGATAGTTATTGTTATCATCACATTATTTGGTGATAGGGTTAACTTTGGAAAGTCCCTTTGATAGGGTTTGGGGTATAGTACCCAGCATCTTGTATATAGCTGTGCTGTCGGTTGCTTCTGGAGGGTGGGGGGGGTGCGGGGGTGGGTGGTGGGGATGGGACACAGTCTTTTGGTGGTGGGAGTGGTGTTTATGTACAATCCTATTAAAGTGTAAACATTATATAAGCCACTATTTAATTAATATGAGAGGCGAAAAACTGATGATATGTCTAGAACTTCTTAAAACACAGACTGAGTCTTTTTAATACATAGGCTGTCTTTGATATGTTTCTTTTTTCTTTTTCTCTTTCTTTCTTTCTTTCTTTTTTTTTTTTTTGCCAGTTCATGTGTTTCAGTTATCCACATGCCATAAATGAGTGAAACGATCTGGTATTTGCCATTTGCTTCCTTACTTCAATAAGCATAATCACCTCCAAGTTCCATCAATTTTGTACTGAAGAATAGATATTCAAGCTTTCTTGAAATACTGTCTTCAATAAGTAGAATTATGAACTCAAAAATGTATTTTAAAGTCATAATACCTGTGAATGTGATCTTATTTGGAAAGAGGATTTTACATACCTGGTAAAAATCTGATTTCTAATCCAAATAGTTCATATTTAATCATCAGTGAAATTATAATTAATCTTTTATCACTTTATGATTGTTTTTTCCACCAAGCCAGTGTCCTCATAGATAAACAATTTCACTGCTCTGGGAATTTTTTCATTCACACAGAGAAAGAGACAGAGAGAGAGAGAACCATACCAGGTCTGCTTCAGATGCCATGACACAGTCATATGATGTCAGGACTTGAACATGAGGCATATACAGAACAAAGCAGACACCTTACCCAGTTAACACTTCCTTTAGCCCTTCTATGCACTTGATAACTGAAACAATGTACATTTTCCTTTAATAAATGGCATATACTATCTTTTCATAGATACTATTACAGAATACAGGGGTCAAAATACCAGAGTCAAATGTCTAAATACATGTAGTATTCTTTTTTATATAATTTTAAGGCTATTTTAATGAAGAGTGATAAAGTCATTTACAGACTAACCTCTTCTAGTTTGTCTTTCAGTGTTGTTACTCCACAACTTTAAGTTCTCTCAGTAAATTTTCTATGATGAGGATTCCACGATATATAAGGAAAAATAATGATCTTGGGAGTTGGTGGTAGCGCAGTGGAGCATGCACGTGGCGCGAAGCACAAGGACCAGTGTAAGGATCCTGATTCAAGCCCTCCAGCTCCCCACCTGCAGGGAGTCCCTTCACAGGCAGTGAAGCAGGTCTGCAGGCGTTTTATCTTTCTCTCCCCTTCTCTGTCTTCCCCTCCTCTCTCCATTTCCCTCTGTCCTATCCAACAACAACAACAGCAATAACAACAACAACAATGATAAATAAGGGCAACAAAATGGAATAAATAAATATATATGTATATAAAGAAAACAATGATGATAATGCAAATGAGGAATAAGCTGAGACTTCATTTATCTCCATTGTTACCTCCAGTTTTCAACCTAACTTTTTCTTTTTATTGATTTACTAGTGAACTAATATTGATTTATAAAATTATAAAATAACAGGGGAATAATTTCCCACCTTTCCCACCACCAGAGCTATATGTTCTCATTTCCTCCATTGGAAACTGCAATGGTTCTCCCTAGGTCACAGATGTAGGTTGACCATTATTTCTATAACTATCTGTCTATATTTATATATATTTGCCCATTTTTTTCCTATGGTCCTTCCTTTCTAAGTCACACCTACTACTTCTGAGTGTCTTTCATTTTTTTTTTCCCGCTCCTCTCTTCGGGTCTTGATGGAATTGGAGTTCAGAGCCCTCTGGTCATCTTCCCCTAACATTTTTTCCCCTCTGGATTATGGATCAAAATTTTTTATGGGGTGCAGAAGGTGGGGGTTCTGAATTTTACCTCATTAGTCAGATTGCTCACATTTAGGGCATTAGCACTAGGTTCCCATCAATGATGACTGAAGCTCTTCCATCAATCACACCCACACTTTGAAATAATTTCCTAATTCAAGCTGGCAAAATATACTGCTGACCTTCAGACCTTTCACAGAACTATCATCTGTCCAAACATATTTGTGTCAGACAGACGAGGGGAAATTGGCTGGAAATAAAGAGCCTAATGTCTTCACTTAATAAGGTCTTAATTCACTTGGGCTGCTATAGCAAAATGACATAGACCTTGTTAGCACTTATCCTATTCCACACACCCCCAGAAATGCATTTTTTACTATCCTGGAGGTTATTAAAGGGTCACATTAAACTGGAAATATAAGTTTGATGGTTGAAAAAAGGACCTAAGATGGGGATGAGTGTGTTCCAGTATCTTTCAGATACCTATCACACAGAGATAAGAAATTTTGCCGTGCTTCAATAGTCACTCTGTAAACCATTACCTCCCCAATGAATCAATTAGATTAAAAGAAAAAGAACTCAGAAGCCTACTTAATACACACCACTAATATGATTTCAAATAATATCATAAAAAGAAACATTTTAGAATGTTAGTAATATATTTTGTTTCTTATTTATATGTCATAACTTGTGCTGAATCATGATTAACTTTTCTTATAAAAACATAATGTTGTCACTTTGTGAGATAAGTAAATGATATCAAAAAATTTATGATACTTTTTGAATAGTAAATTGATGCTTCAATCTGGCATATTTAGACATTTTTTTACATTAATGTTTAGAAAGAATGATGTTGGGAGTCTGGGGTAGTGCAGTGGGCTAAGCGCACATGGCACAAACACAAGGACTGGTGTAAGGATCCCAGTTCGAGGCCCAGTTCCCCACCAGCAGAGGTGTTGCTTCACAAGCAGTGAAGCAGATCTGCAGGTATCTGTCTCTCCTCCTCTCTGTCTTCCCCTCCTCTCTCCATTTCTCTCTGCCCTATCCAACAATCTTTACAACAATAATAACCACAACAATAAAAATATAAGGGCAACAAAAGGGAATAAATAAATATTTTTAAAATATTTTAAAAAGAAAGAAAGAATGGTGCTGATCTCTCTTTTCTTGTTATTGCATGCTATATCAGTAACAGCCAAGTTGCCTGTATAAAGTTCAAACTAAATATAAAATCATTTTCTTCAGAACATGCCTTTACTCAGCAGTTAGATGGCATTTTCTAAAAAAGCCTTTCAAACAGTACTGGAAAAACTCTCTTTGAAAGGTTATTTTCTATGCATTGAAAGGTCATTTTTATCTTAACAATTTTTCTAACTCATACTCATAAAGACATTATTTACCTGCTATAGAACTTTTAGACTTTCACTTAAAAGAAATGAGTGGGGCCAGGTGGTGGCACACCTGGTTGAACACACATGTTACCATGTGCAAAGACCCAGGTTTAAGTCCCCTGCCCCCACCTGCAATGGGGAAGCTTCACAAGTGGTGAAGCAAGTTCTAAAAGTGTCTTTCTTTTTACCTCTCTATCTTCCCCCTCTCTCTCTATCCAATAAAATAAAAATAAAATATTTAAAAACTAATAATAATAAATGAGTGCCACTTACATCTGCCATTACTAACTGCCTTTGTCCTTTCCCCTAGAGATTCTGATTTCATTGGTCTGGGTTGAGGCCTGGGAAGTAGTCCTTTTAAAATCTCTATATGAGATTTTTAGAATGCTACAAGGCTTGAGACGTCCTAGACCGGATGTGTGTGGGGGGGGGAGAACCATAATATTTTCTTGATCACTGACATCTTTGGGGATTTATTGAAAGTTATAGTTACCTTCTCCAAGGTATTATGTACAAATAACATAAGTTCATAGACACTCCACTTTAATTTATCCACTGGTACATATAATTTGACATATATTAAGTTAACTATTAAGATACAGCTTAGGAGAAAAGTAAAAACTGTAAGGGATATTGTACTATTTTAGATCCAATCAGAAAACCACTCAGTGGATTAGCAAGGGAAGCTAAACATGAAGAATCACCAAAATAATGTAATGCTAGTAGGAGTAAATGGAACCCAATATGATTCCTATGACTGAGGAAGAAAATATATGGGGGCAGAGAGGACAAACATAAAAGTGAGAACCATATCGAAAGCTGGGTAGAGATTTCATTGGACATTTAGTAGAAACCACTGGAAGGCCAATAATTTTGATGGCTAGCTAGGCCACAGCCTGCCTACAGTCATGGGACAAATATTAAACAACTCTCCAGAATGCAAACTATGTGGGTAAGGAACAGTTAATGACTGAGATGTAGTGTGTAGTAGGTGGGAAAAAACCAATGAAGACAAGAATTTTTTATGATGAGAAAAAGATCGCCGCATTGCATTAGGGTCACCAGATGAATGATTGACGTGTACACACTGTGAATGTTGCTAAGGCAGAAGTTTACCAGATTTCCTCACACCTACTTCATCAATCCACCACACTACACTGTTGAACAACACACTAAAGTCTGGTTAAGCTACTGCAATCACCTCCAGCTTGGCAGTTTCCGTATTATAACTTGAGCTTTGAGCTTTGCAGTTCCAATACTGTATGGTGGGAAACTAAGTGAGATAGTCTTTATGGAAAATATAGGAAAGACCCTAAAAAAATACACATAGAATAACTATATGACCCAACAATTCCACCATAGAAAATGGAATCGCAATTTGTGTCCCGATTTTCGTTCCACCACTATGCAAAATGGCCGGCCTATGGAAACAACTGAAAGGGTCATTAATGGATGAATTCTGTCACAATGGATGAATCTGGAGGACATTATGCTGTCTTAAATTATATAGACACACACACAAAAAAAGATAAACATATCACTTCCCTTACATGAGGAATCTGAAAAAAAAAATCAAATTCAAAAAACTAAGACAAGGATAACAATTACCTGGGCATGAGAGGAGAAACAAATGTGATGATTGTCAAAAAAACAAATGTGATGATTTTTCACTTATGAAAAAATATTTAAATTCCAGGTATCTATTGTATAGCATATTCCTTTTGTTGCAGGTTCAAGAATCAGAGCCAGTAGATGGTGTCGACAAGGAGGAACTTCATTAAAGCTCACGCTCTTAAGAAATTCTACATGCTGAACAAAGGGACCGTACAAGCTTAATATAGGGAGTGAAGGCTGAGACAGAAAGCATCATTACAGAAGTAGAGGCTGCAATTTTAAAGGAGTGGGATTTTTTTTTGTATAAAAACTTTATTTGAGGGGGGTAAGTGGTGGTGCAGTCAGTTAAGCGCACACACTACCGTGTGCAAGGACCTAGGTTCAATCCCCTGGTCCCCATTTCATGAATGGTGAAGTAGAGCTCCTAGTGTCTCTGCCTCTCCTCTTCTCTCCCTCCCCTCTCAATTTCTCTGTTTAAGTCTAATAATAAATATTTTTTTAAAAAAATTATTTGAAAAATGTGATTTTTTTTTTCTGCCTCCAGGATTATTTCCGGGGCTCAGTGTCTGCACCATGAATCCACTGCTCCTGGAGACTATTTTTTCCCCTTTTTTTCCCTTGTTTTATCATTGTTGTGGTTATTATCATTGTTATTATTGATGTCGTTGTTGTTGGATAGGACAGAGAGAAATGTAGAGAGGAGGGGAAGACAGAGAGGGGGAGGGAAAGATAAACACCTCCAGACCTGCTTCACCGCAACGCCCCTACAGGTGTAGAGCCAGGCACTTAAATTGGGATCCTTACTCAGGTCCTTGTGTTTTGCACTATGTGCACTTACCCCACTGCGCTATCTCCTGACCCCCGAAAAAATGTGACTTCTTAATATTATGCAGTGTATCATAAAGAATCATATTAGTAAGGATAACTCATATCATCACAAAATTCTTATATAAAAGTCAAAGTGAAAAAATGAAATGCATATTTTGATGTACTCTACCACCCATTGTACTCCATCAGTAAAAGGGTTGTCTTGTAAGGTCAGCAAAAAGAATCCTAGTCTAATTCACTTTGCTATTAAATCTTGTGCAAGAAACTTTCATTCTCTAAATCCTCATTTCATTCTCTAAACCTCATTTCTCTATGTAACGGTGACAAGTGTATTAATACTCCTAAGCACTACCTCACTGTAGTATTATAAGGATCTAAATGAAACAATTCTGTAAACTGTGCTAGGTACAATTTGTTACAGTGATTTGTTACAGGGGGTGGGACTTGTACCCATTACTCAGGGTCAGGCTGCCTAAGTTACTGTTATGATTACTGTTATCTTTTCTTGCACAGCTGTGTGTGGGAAAGTTTAGATTCAATATGAGATATACTACTAATGGAGCTAGGTACCTTACTCAAGGTATCCTGTTATCTGGAGTTACTCTCCTTTTTACAATTTGGTCAGTTAATACTTTCTTTGCCTTGACATTCTCTTTTACATCTCACATTGAACTAACAAAACTGTTGCATACTTAAAATTTGCTAAGACAATGCAACCAGTACCACCTAAGCATGCTTCACTTCAGTCTGTGTCCAGAAACGTCAGGCATGGAATGTCAGCTCTTCAGCTTCGTTACTCTGGTGAGACCGTTCCTAGCTCATAGGACTCCTTAACTCCCTTTCTTGTGGTGCACTTCTTAACAAAAACTCAAAACCTAGATATAGACCAAGGCCCATGAGATAGAGCATATGTACATGTATCCATGTTAAGAGGAAAATATATACTTTAAGGTAAAAATGCACAATAATTTGCAGTGAGTCAGAAAATGAAGCAAGAAAGTAGAAAGAACTAAAGGACACCTCAAAGTACCTAATGAAATAGTTTCTACTTAGACATAGATACCCTCCTGACTTACTTCCTATTACACATCCCCCAATCACTCCAAAGCTAACCATGTCAGATAAAGTAAGGGCTACAAAAATTGAATATGGGCACGAGACTGGCATACTTTAATGATGACTCTTTACTCACAACCAGGCCACCCTATTACCTGGAGCCCTAGTCAGGGAGCCCTGGACTTCCCACACAGACATGATGGGCTTAAACCTTTAACAGATTCCTCTCTCCACTGTCACTGGTCATCTCTATCAGGAACAATATTTAAAAAAACAATATAAACAATATTAAAAAAAAAAAAAAAAACCTCTGCCAGCCCCTATAGGACCTTGCCCTCATTGTGGATCAATAATGGTAGGGAATGTTCCATTCTTCAAAGGGAGGTTGGACAACATACTCTACCTACTACCTGATGAAGATGGGTCCTGAAATTGGCACAGCCTGGAATGTTCCTAGCCATGACCACAGAATATGAGCTCAGACCTACAGGGATGCAGAGGTTACATAGGCTGCTGTGCTGAATATGGGCCCCAGATCAAACCAGTGGGATTTACAGTTAACAATATTTATATACTTTCCCCATATTTGGGAGCTACTCTCTTCCCTGATCCAGCTTTCTAGTCCTTTTTCCAACTATGACACAATCTTCCCAATCACCTGGGTCCACCTGCATATTAGATGTCAGGCTCAGGCAAAAACTAGTAAAGTCATGGGCCCTCTGGAATATACCTACAACAGACCTCCTAGCTTTTTCCAAAATGGAGAGCCCAGTCTTCATCTGCAATATTCATGCCTTTAGGCTCATTATTAGTCAACAATTTGTTATGATTTATATCTTAACTCTTTTTCAGCCACCAGGTTCTAGATGATACCACGATGTCAACCCAACCTCCTTGGGCATAGGACCCCACCATGTGTCTTGAAGCCCCACCTCCTCAGATCCCTGCCCTACTAGAGAAAGAGAAAGACAGATTTGGAGTATGGATGGATTTGCCAATGCCTATTTTTAGCAGAGAAGCAGTTACAGAAGCCAGACCTTCCACCTTCTGTACCCCACAATGATCCTGGGTCCATACTTCCAGATGGATAAAGAACAGGGAAGCTTTCAAGGGATTCAGATTAGATATGTAGCTCTGGGGGTGGGCAGTGTGTGGAAATGTACCCCTTTTCTCCTATGGTCTATGGTCTCCTATGGTCTTGTCAATGATTCCATTTTATATATAAAAAATAATAAAAAAAGAAAAAAGTTGCTAAGAAAAGGGAGGAATCAAGAAAGCAATCCTGGGGCCAGTTGGTGGCATACCTAGCTGAGTATACATGTTACAATATTAAAGGACCTAAGTTTGAGCCCCCAGTTCCCAGATGCAGGAGGAAAGCTTCCAACTCTTAATGCAGTGCTGCAGGTGTCTATCTTTCTCCCTCTCTATCACCCCTACTCCCTTGGTTTCTGGATGTCTCTATCTAACAAATAAAGATAATAAAAATATTTTTAAAATAAAAAAATCCCATTGAGAATAGTATCAAAAAAGAGTCAGATATTTAGGAATAAATTTAACAAAGGTGACCAAAACTTTTACATTGAAAACTATAAATCACTATGAAAGGGGGAAAAATTATATAAGGAAATGTAAAGATATTCCAGGATGATATCAATAGTTTGGAACATTTATCATCATTAAAATAATCAACTTACAAAAAGCATTATTATACTTTTTAAAAATAATTTTTAAATATTTATTTATTTAATTTATTCCCTTTTTGTTGCCTTTGTTTTATTGTTGTAGTTGTTGTTGGAAGAAGGGCAAACGCTAGAAGAAGAAAGTTGTTGTTGATGTCATCGTTGGATAGGACAGAGAGAAATGGAGAGAGGAGGGGAAGACAGAGGAGGGGAGAGAAAGACACCTGCAGATCTGCTTCATGGCCTGTGAAGCGACTCCCCTGCAGGTGGGGAGCCTAGGGCTTGCACCAGGATCCTTATGCTGGTCCTTACGCTTTGTGCCATGTGCGCTTAACCCACTGCGCTACCGCCGATTCCCAGCATTGTACTTTGATTGTACCTTTCCTACATACACTTTGGAAAATGTTTGAAAGTAACATAATGTTATGCTGCCTAATGTCCCAGTGTATGTGGAAGGGAGCTATCCAATGGGTTCAAAGTCAGTTTCCTGGCCTGCAGGGCAGTTTGACCGCTATTCACCATGATCTCTATGGCAGCTGGGACACTTTAGAGTTTGAATGACTTTCCAGCTGCCACAAGGGTACAGTGTTCAGTTCCCTGGTTTTGCCAGATGGCCCCTTGGAATTCACTTCAACTTCAACGGCTCTAAAGTGCATATCTGAGCTTTTCTTAATCCACTCAATTCCGGAGCAGTTTCACTAAGGCTTTTTAAATATGCTATATGGATTTGAAGGAATTGGAGATACGGAAAATATTTGTTTTCTAGGGGGAAGCCACCTTTATGAGACTATGTCACTATAGCTCTGACCCAGAACTCCCTTCTGGTTAATATCCTTTTCAACACACAACAATAATAAAGAAACTAGCAGGAACCTTTTGGGATGTGGTGACATTGAAATAGTGATAATTTCATGGATATCTACTTATACTCATTCATAATGTATTCACTAAGTATATACATCTTTTTACATGTTAGTTATTAATGGATTGACATGCAAAAAATGGCAAAGGGTGTCTGAATCATATGAGAAAATAAGAAAACATGAGTGTGACATCAACAAAAACACTAAGCAAAATTATGAAGGGTATTTATTTATTGTTTCCCCATTGTCTTTTTTTTTTCTTTTGTCATTCTTTTTCTTTTATTATTTTATTGGGAGGGATAGTGGTTTACAGTATAGGCTCTACCACACATAGGCACAGACTCTCATTTCCCCCTTTGGTGTCTAAGAGACACAACAGGATACCAACATCCCTTCATTTTATCCTTATCCTCCTTCTCCAGGTTCCTTTGCTTTGGTGCAATGCATCATACCCATTCCAAATTTCACCTTATGTTCTTTCTTACTGTCTTTTATTCTTAAGTTCCACTTATATTTGAGATCATTCAGTACTGGCCTTTCTCTTTCTGGCTTACACTCAACATAATTCCTTCAAGTTCTAACCACAATATTGAAAAGGAGGTGATCTCATCATTTTTTAAATCTGCATAGTATTCCATTGTGTGTACGCATCACAACTTTCTTAGACATTCATCTGTCATTGGGCATCTGGGTTGCTTCTAAGTTTCATTATTACAAACTGTGCTGCTATGAACATTGGTGTGTATAGGTGTTTTCAGATAGGTGTATTTGTTTTCATTGGGTAATCCCTTGCCTGGATACAGGCAAGCGTGTTTAGGAGAGAGAGACTCTCCAAATATAAAACAGAGTACATGGTTGAAGAAGGAAAGCAAGGAAATTTTGAGGCCTTAAACTATGAATCTACAGGTGCCAGGATATTGTATTTCCCACAGAATCACCAGGATTTATGGAAAAACCTGACTGACAATTAATCTTGTGTAAGCTACACAGGCTAGGGAAATGAAATAAATCCTGCTTATATTTTGAACACTAATAAGAAAGGAATTCTCCAAGACTGTTACCTACCCCCACCACTGTCCCCTCAGGCTTAAACAGTAGCAGGGAGATCAAACAAGACTAAACTGGCCTGATGACACAAGATAAAAGCTCCCCTCCCCCTCCCACCAAGATATATAAACAGTGAAATCTAACACCTTAGCCACAGCACCTCCTGCTGACACAAGAACAAAAGTCACACCAAAAGTGGAAACTGAGAAATACACAGAGAACAATTACAGAAACTCCAAATGCCCAGACAGACACTAATCTGAAAAAAAAAAAAAGAGAGACAGATAGAATTTTAGAAAACCCATTATGAAATTATTTTAAGAACTCAGAGAACATTTTACCAAAGCATTATGTGAATATTGAAATCATAAAAAGTATCTTTGCTGATTGTGAGATTATAAGGCTAGAAATCAACCGCAAAAAGAAACAAAGAAATATACTCAAACTATGCAGATTAAATAATACAGTTCAGAATAACACCCAGGTTACTGAAGCACTCAAAAGAGAACTTGAAAATTACTTGGAGAACAATGAAAATGAAGAGGCCAGTTACCAGACACTGTGGTATGTGGCAAAAGCTGTCCTAAGAGGGAAGTTTATAGCAATACAGGCCCATGTTAACAACCAAAGAAGATATTAAGTAAGTTACCTAACTTCATAAATGAGTCAACTAGAAAAGGAACAATAAAGAGAACAAAAAAATCAGCACATGGAAATAAATAGTCAAAATCAAAGCAAAAATAAGTGAAATAGAATCTAGAGAGATGACACAAAAGATTAATAAAACCAATAGATAAACCACTAGGTAGACTCACAAAAAGAAAAAGAGAGAAATCTATGATAAAAAAAAAAACAGTCAAGAATAAGAGAGATAAAATCACAATTTAAGATAGAGAAAAACAAAAATCATACATGAATTTTATGCAAAAAAACTGCACAACATAGAAGAGATGAATGCATTTCTACAATCATACCACTTGCCAAGCCTAACCCAAGAGGAAGTAGGTAGACTAAACAAGCCAATCACTATTATGTAAATTAAATCTATAATCAAAATTTTTTCAAAGAATAATAGGCCTGGCCCAGATGGCTTTATTAAACAATTCTATAAAACTTTCAAAGAAGAACTAATACCAACTCTCCACAAATTCTTCCAGAATCTTGAAGAGGAGAGGGACCAGGTGGTGGCACAATGACCTGGGTTCAGGCCTCCTATCCCTACATGGAGAAAATGTCACAAACAGTGAAGCAGTGCTTTAGGTGTCTCTCTGTCTTCCTCCCTCCCCCCTCTATGCATTTTCCCTCTAAATTTTTCTGTTGTATCAAATAAAAAAAAAATTAAGTTTTTTTTTAAGTGAAGCAGTAGATTCACTTTATTTTTTTAGTTATTATTGTTGTTGTATAGGACAGAAAGAAATGGAGAGAGGAAGGGAAGACAGACAGGGGAGAGAAAGACAGACATCTGCAGACCAGCTTCACTGCTTGTGAAGCGACTCCCTGCAGGTGGGGAGTCGGGGGCTCAAACCGGGATCCTTAGACCAGTCCTTGTGCATTGTGCCACCTGTGCTTAACCTGCTGAAAAAATAAAGTTTTAAAAAGGAAAAGAAAATAAAATTGAAGAAGGGTAATCACTCCCACATACATTCTGTGAGGGTTAACACTTTGATTCCCAAAGCAGAAAAGGATTCTATAAGAAACTCTAAAATTTATAGAAGAAAATGTAAGTGAAATTTTGCAGATACTGCACATTAAAGATGTATCTGGAAACTCAACCCCCTGAGTATGGGAAATGAAGAGTAAAGAAATAGAATTACGTTGAGGCAGCTTGGAAAATTCCTACTTATGACCTCAGAATGAGAGCTCAGATCTACAGGGATGCAGAGATTACATAGGCTCCTAAACTGATTATGGGCCCCAGATCACATCAAATCAATGGAGTCTACAGTCAACAATATTTATACACTTTTCCCATATTTGGGAGCTACTCTCTTCCCTGATCCAGGTTTCTGGTCCTTTTGCCAGCCATGACATCATCTCCGCAGGTAATAATTAAGATCTACCTGCATATCAGATTTCAGGCTCAGGCAAAGAAAAAACAACAGTATAGCCACAGGCCCTTTGGAATATAACTAAAATATGCCTACTAACTATCTACAAAACAGAGACCCCCCTGCCAAGTCTTCATCTGCACTATTCCAGCCTTTAGGGCCATGATTGTACAACAATTTGTTTAACTTTCTATGTTAACTCTCTTTTCAACCACTAGATTCCAGATGCTAGCAGGATGCTGACCAGACTTCCCTGGACAGACAATTTCACCAATATGTCCTGGAACTGCGCTTCCTCAGAGCCCTTCCCCCCTAGGGAAAGAGAAAGACAGGCTGGGAGTATGGATCAACCTGTCAATGCCCATGTTCAGCAGGGAAGCAATTACAGAAACCAGACCTTCCACCTTCTGCATCCCACAATAACTTTGGGTCCATACTCCCAGAGGGTTAAAGAACAGGAAAGCTATCAGGGGAGGGGATGTGATATGGAGATCTGGTGGTGGGAACTGTGTGAAGTTGTACCCCTCTTACCCTATGGTTTAGTCAATGTTTCCTTTTTATAAACAAAAAATTTATAAAATTTTTAAAAATAAATAAATAAATACATATCTGGAGTGGAGCCAATATGGCTACCTGGAAACAACAGCAAGTGTGAGCTCTAAAATGAAGCAGTTTACAACCTGGAATTCTCTGGATAGAGTAGAATACTAAGTCATCAATACGAGGGTGAACAAGGAGTGATCAGGATGACACCAAAAAAAAAAAAAAAAGTCCTATCACCCACTGTCGTATGCTTTACATTGGTTTGTTCTAGCCCTCCCCCACCAAGAGAATTGGATGAGTCCTGTTAATTTCGCGGGCCTGCTTGGCCCCGCCCCAAGGAACCCCGGGAGAGAGTTCCTGAGTTCGAGAGTAAGGGAGAGGGTTCCTGAGTTCCAGAGAAAAAGAAAGAGTGCTTGCGCCGCCGCAAAGAGACAGCTGAGTTCTGTTTGGTGATTAGTTTGTGTTAGTTTATGAATCGTTGTTCCTGAATAAAGAAATACAGCTTCCCTGCCCAGCCGTTGTCTCCGCGTCTCTGTTACCCGCCCGTGAAGCTAGACCGGCCGGCAAGAGCCTCCGAATTTTAACAACAACCCACTCTTGGGCTGGCAAACAGAGGCTAAAAGGTCAAAGAAAGGAAATTTTTCAGCTTGTTTATTTCAAAACTCATCCTCCTCTGACCCCAGAACCAGCCCCCAGAGACTGGACAGCTGCTCCTCAAAAGCTTCCTACTGAGGTATTTTCTTTACCAAGATCCTGGCACAGCAGGGGTGTTATTCCAAGCCTTTTTCTTTTTGTTTGCCTTATCTCTCTCTCTCTCTCTCTCTCTCTCTCCCTCTCTCTCTCTCTCTCTCTCTCTCCATATATATATATATATATATATATATATATATATATATATATATATATATATATATATATATGTAGCTGGAGCTCAATTTGAGTGGCAAAATACCTGACCAATCAGAACCTCAGCCCTGCCTGGGAAAGACTACCTGGAGGTTTTTTTGTTTGTTTGTTTGTTTTGTCTACTTCTTATAATGGCTGTCTTTGCTTAGGCTACCTGCATCCAATCCAGAGTGGTCCAAAGCAGACTGATTATTAGGGTTTTTTACTCTATTTTATTTTATTATTACTATTATTATATACATTTCCCTTTTCCCTCCTCCTTCAGGTTGACAAAAGTTAACTGTTGTTGTTTTTTACACTCATAGGTGACTGGATGTCCTCTCCATTGCAAGAAGAACTGGTTTCTCTCTCCCTCTCCTCTCCACTCTCCTTTTTCTCTCTTCCTAGCTGAATAAAAATTAAAATTAAAATTAAAATTAAAAAATTCTTTCCTTTCACAGCTATTTTTTTCTTTTTCTTTTCTTCCTTCTCTTGCTTTCTCAATACACTGATACTTGGTTGTGAATTATTTTGGGGAATAAATCTGACTCAAAGTGAATGCTGTGTGTGTGTGTGATTTCTACTTCCCTTTCTCCTCTTACTATCCCGAGATTTATAGTGGACAGTAGATTTCAATAACTGTCTATATTTGCTTTCCCTTTTTTCCTTTGTCTTCCTTTTTCTTCTGGTTTTGGTTGCTATTTTTTCTTGGGCTGGAGGGGTTGTTTGGCTAACTGGTATTGGTTGAACTGCATCAATCCTTGCTTCAGTTACTATTGTAATTTATGAGGTTGAATGACTACATTTGTCATAAAGTATTTAATTTAGTGTGGCTTCTACTCAAAACACAACAACAGAAAAATGGCAGAACAGAAAAATAAAAACCACATCAATAAAAAAATAAAAGGTTAAATCAACTGCAAATAAAACTGCTACCACAATGAATCAGGACAGGAGCCCAGAAGAAACTCCAAATCAGTCAGAAGTAGTCACAGATAAGGAAAGTATGCATACAATAGTAATCACAGAAATAAAGACAACTAAACCTAGTAAACCTAGTAATCACAGAAATGAAGACAACTATGGAGGAAAGGGCTATCAGAATTAGAGAAACAATTCTGACCCTCAAGGAAAGTATTAGCTACCTCGAGGTAATTAGATAACTGAAAGCTGAAATCCCTGAGCTATTGTTAAGTTTTGGGGGCTCCAGCTGGCTGGGCTAGTGTTGCAGTTGTAGACAGAGAAAGACTCGAGGACACACGGCTGGGCTGAGAAGCTGTATATCTTTATTCACGAACAAACAAATCACCACACCATGTGCTTCCCCATGTTTCTCCTTCGCAGGTGCTGCTGGGACTCTGGACATCCTTAGCATACGGGGCAGGGAGAAAGAGGGGCGCGAAACTAGAAAGGGCCAAACCATTTCTCTCAGAGGTAGGGGGAAGGGTACCAAACCAACACGAAGAATACCAACATATTTCCCCTTTTTTTTAACTAAATGACCACAGTATCAGGGGTGTGGGGTGAACCGAAACCTATATCGTATAGGCATTTTCAAAAAAGAAACCAGCACAATCATGGAGAAACATGGAAGCGAGTAACAAGAACCACTGTGCTGCCAAGGGAAGGCCTGAGGGGGCCATTTTTTGCCTCTCGGCAAAACTTTATCAGCTTAAAAAAAAATTTCATGCCTCTGGGGGGCGTACTTGCCTCGATGGGCATTTTTTAGTATGGGGGGAGGGTGAGGCCTAGAGTCCCAAGGCATGGCTGCAGTCAGTCTTTGAGAAACCCAGCAGCATAAGGGAAGCTGCTAGTTTTCTGCAAAGTGTCCGAGGTGTACCAGTGAGTCTGATAGAAGTCCAAAGCAGATGTCCACCGAAGAATTGCCAGGGGGTGAATTGTTGTACATCTGTCTCGATGGGGAATGTCAGCCATCGGAATTCTGCTTTTCTGTAGAGAACTTGACAGCTGCAATTTGCTTACTATGAAACAAACTTGTAGCAGGTTAGAAGTTTATCACAATTGATAAGTCTATTACAATTAGAAGTCTTTTTTAGAGTGATTTTAAGGGTGTTTAAAGTTTAAACAATAGAATGTGAAAAGGTAGACATAAGAATCAAGGAAAGAAAACCTCAGGCATGAGAATCATTAGCATAGCCATTGTGTAATCTACCATTTCTAATAGAGAAGGTAATCGAGAGTTTTACATATCAACAAGTCTATTTAACCTTTTGTTACACCCATTCAAGATGGAGACATACCCTAGGTGTGAGCAGGTTTTGTTTAGACCAACTTGGTTAAAATATATTGATTTTTAACTAATTTTTTACCTCATACTTTAAATGTAAGTTAATTTTATCTTTATGAGAATTACGTTGAAAACCTTTTTCATTTAACTTTGTCTGGTATAGCCTTAAAGTTACATTGTTAACCTTAAAGTCAATGTTACCAAACATTAAACACACACGTAAACATGGTCATTAATACACAAGGAGAGAAACCTTTGTTAAGAAGATATGTCATTTTAAACACGAATTTAGATCTGTACTGTCTTAGTTGTTGGGGGGGGGGTCACCATCCGGAGGTGGCTTCCCACGCAGCTCCATTCCCGCAAGGCTCCACTTCTAGGAATTGTAGGTTGCAATCTCTGGATGAATCTCTGCGTGTTCTAGCTTGTCTGCCTTCAGACCCAAGCTGGAGATCTCGGCCAGGGGGCCCAGTTTCGGCAGGGAGCCCGCGGTCTCCAGGTGGTCCGGGATCTGTCCAGACTTCATAGCAGGAGGGCAGGTGGGCCAACTGTGCAGAAGGTGCGGGCCAAGGTGCCCCAGGGTGGCGGCCAGGATAGGCCACCGTGGCCCTGCCCCATGGCACTGCCATGTCTGCTGCCCTGCTCCCAGTGGCCGAGCAGCTTGGAGGGAGCCAGCGCCTAATGCCCCGCACCACGCAGTGGAAAGCCTGCTCATGCGGGCTGGTGTTGGGCTCCTGCGAGCTGGCGTTGGGCAGAAACCACAGAGTGGTCCAGAGATAAATGTTCCAGAAACAGCAAAACAGTCTCATGAAGAAAGGGCAGAGGCCTTTGCAGATCTCTTCACAAGCAGAAGAGAAGGCCATAGTACATAGGTAGCCAAATTATCTTCACTTATCTGAGAGATGCGCAGGTCAGGTCCACGTGGGCACCATTTGTTGTTAAGTTTCAGGGGCTCCAGCTGGCTGGGCTAGCATCGTGGTAGACAGAGACAGACTCGGGGACACATGGCTGGGCTGAGAAGCTGTATATCTTTATTCACAAACAGGCAAATCACCACACCATGTGCTTCCCCATGTTTCTCCTTCCACAGGTGCTGCTGGGATTCTGGACGTCCTTAGCATATGGGGCGGGGAGAAAGAGGGGCACGAAACTAGAAAGGGCCAAATCATTTCTCTCAGAGGTAGGGGGAAGGGGGCCAAACCAACACGAAGGATACCAACACTGAGCTAAAAGGCCAATTAAAAGAACAAGCTGATACTATAACTGAACTGAAGATAGAAGCTGAGGGAAGAGAAAGAAGACTAACAGAAGCAGAAAACAGAATTATCCAGACAGAGGATGAGCTAGAGAAAACTAAGAAAGAGGTAAAAGAGCTTAAAACAAGATTGAGAGACAATGAAAACAACAACAGAAACATGGGATGATCTCAAAAGAACATTCAAATAATTGGCCTGCCAGAGGAATAAAGAGAGGAAGGGGAAGTAACAATTCTAGAGGAAATAATAGAAGAAAACTTACCAGACCTAAACAGCAGAAAGGACATTAAGATTCAAGAGGCCCAGAGAGTCCCAAACAGAATCAACCCAGACAAAAAGACACCAAGACACATCATAGTTACAATGAAAAGAAGTAAGAATAAGGAAAGGATCCTAAAGGCTGCAAGAGATAAACAAAAAGTCACATACAGGGGAAAACCTATAAGACTATCAGCAGACTTCTCCATACAAACTCTAAAATCCGGAAGAGATTGGCAAGATATCTATCGAGCCCTGAATGAAAAAGGGTTTCAACCAAGAATAAGATATCCTGCTAGACTTTCATTCAAACTAGATAGGGGATCAAAACCTTCTCAGACAGACAACAGTTAAAGGAGGCAACTATCAACAAGCCTACCCTGAAAAAGGTACTAAAAGACCTCTTATAAACAAGAACATCATCATAACACTTGCCATATATCAGAGCAAATAAAATACTGTAGAATAATGGCACTACAGCACTACAATACATTAAATCCATAATATCAATAAATGCAAATGGCTTAAACTCACCCATTAAAAGGCACAGAGTGGGAGGATGGATCAGAAAATATGACCCAACCATATGAAGTGTGCAAGAATACCAACTAACCCAACAAGACAAACACAGACCTAAAGTGATGCATTGCATTTATGTCTAAAATATTTTATAATATAACAAGGAATGGCATGACATGCATAATATTCATTGTTTTTCAGTTTCTTCTAATTTAATATATCAAACTTAAACCTCCTAATTTTTTTAAAAAGTTTAAATATTATAAAAGCAACATAAAATAAATTATATATTTGCAATAGGTATATAATTTCTATATATACTAATGTGATTAAAACTGTGTTGATTACTAAGGTGGAAAAAATTAAGCTCTGAATGATAAAACACTGCAACTCTTAAGATTACAATTCTTGGGAGTCGGGCTGTAGCGTAGCGGGTTAAGCACAGGTGGTGCAAAGCACAAGGACCGGCATAAGGATCCTGGTTCGAACCCCGGCTCCCCACCTGCAGGGGAGTTGCTTCACAGGCGGTGAAGCAGGTCTGCAGGTGTCTATCTTTCTCTGCCCTCTCTGTCTTCCCCTCCTCTCTCCATTTCTCTCTGTCCTATCCAACAATGACAACAACAATAATAACTACAACAATAAAACAACAAGGGCAACAAAAGGGAATAAATAAATATTAAAAAAAATTAATAAAAAAAAGGTTAAAAAAAATTACAATTCTTAGATTTTTTTCAATTCTTTCTTACTCTTAAAAAATGATAGGTATAATTAATTTTTTCTGTGATTAAAAAAAAAGAGAAACAAATCTAAGAATTCCAATGTTAAGAAAAAAACAGGTCTTTGCTAGAGACAAATATTATCAGGGTTTTTGAAATCTTTTCCTCTAATAAGTAACATGTTGTTCTCTGGACAATAGACTTTATTCAATTTTTTTAAAATAAGAACTGAAAAGAAAAATACTTAATATAGTTAACCAAGTCTTCTGTTTTAAAGAAGAGTATTTAGTCATTTAGCTTTTCTTATGTCATTTCTGTATCATTCTTTTGAAAAATCCATATTTAGCTATTTGTGGCTCTGTTGTCTGCCAAGGGGGCCCCAGAATTCATGCTTTAGTTAAGAGGAATCTTTCTTTATTTTTTATTTATTTTTATTTATTTTAAAAAGGAGACATTAACAAAACCATAGGATAGGGCGGTACAACTCCACACAATTCTCACCACCAGATCTCTATATCCCATCCCCTCCCTTGGCTTTCTTCTTCTTTATCCTCTGGGAGTATGGACCCAAGGTCATTGTGGGTTGCAGAAGGTGGAGGGTCTGGCTTCTGTAATTGCTTCCCTGCTGAACATGGGTGTTGACTGGTCAATCCATACTCCCAGCCTGCCTCTCTCTTTCCCTAGTAGGGTGGGACTCTGGAGAAGCGGAGCTCCTGGACACACTGGTGGGGTCATCTATCCAGGGATGTCTGGTCAGCATCCTGATGGCATCTGGTACCTGGTGGCTGAAAAGAGAGTTAACATACAAAGCCAAACAAATTGTTGAACAATCATGGACCAAAAGGCTGGAATAGTGCAGATGAAGTGTTGGGGGGTACTCACTGCAGACTATTGGGTACTTTTGCTTTCAGGTTTATATTTTGCCCTAGTTTATGGATACGTGTGAGCATATGCTCTATCTCACGGAACCTGGTCTATATCTAGGTTTTGGGACTTTCTTAGGAAGTGAACCACCTGGAATGGAATTAGAGAATACTATGAAAGGAAAGGTCTCACCTGAGTAATGAAGCTGAAGGATTGTCATTCCACACCTGAAGTCTCTGGACACAATTTGAAGTGAAGCATGTTCTGGTGGTACTCATTGTGTTGATTAGGTTGTGATCGGCGGATGCCATATTATTTGATATGAATTGAGAGAACCATGCAGAAAAGTGCACCCCATCCTAAGGTTCCAGAACTGGGGGAAATATGGGCTCTATAGTGGAAATGTGAGGTTCCTGCTGTCTTAGGATTCAAGAAGACAATGGATAGTTATTGTTATCATCACATTATTTGGTACTTGGGTTAACTTTGAAAAGTCCCTTTGTTAGGATTTGCTGTACTATACCCAACATCTATAGCTGTGCCACCAGTTGCTTCTGTTCTACCTGGTCTAGGCTTTTGATAAAGTCAACATATCAAAGACTCAGCCTATGTAGTAAAAAGACTCAGTCTGTGCTTTAAAAGTTCGAGACATACAATCAATTTTTCCCCTCTCATATTAATTAGTGATTTATATTACTACAATTTAATAGGAGTGTACATAGACATCATTCCCACCACTAAAAGACTGTGTCCCCTTCCACCCACCCATCCCCGCCCCCCCTGCCACCACGGAAGTCAAATGTCACCTTCCCCCTCACCACAGTGTTTTTAC
Source organism: Erinaceus europaeus (assembly GCF_950295315.1). Taxonomy (NCBI): domain Eukaryota; kingdom Metazoa; phylum Chordata; class Mammalia; order Eulipotyphla; family Erinaceidae; genus Erinaceus; species Erinaceus europaeus. The sequence goes on along the minus strand of NC_080162.1, from coordinate 167,962,670 downwards.
TTTGGTGCCCTACTCTAGATTTAGTCAGATCCTGTTTTAGTTTCCCTTTCAGATCTTCTTTCTCAACTTTTGTTGATGAGTGGGATCATCCCATATTCATCTTTATCTTTCTAACTTAGCACACTTAACATAATTCCTTCTAGCCCATCCAAAATGGGTCAGAGAAGGTGGGTTCATTGTTCTTAATAGCTGCATAATATTCCACGGTGTATATATACCACAGCTTTCTCAGCCACTCATCTGTTGTTGGGCACCTGGGTTGCTTCCAGGTTTTAGCTATTATTAATTATGCAGCTATGAACATAGGTGTACACATATCTTTTTGATTGGGCATTATGGAATCCTTGATGTATATTCCCAAAAGAGGAATTACTGGGTCATATGGAATGTCCATGTCTAGCCTTGTGAGAGTTCTCCAGACTGCTCTCCACAGAGGCTGGAATAATTTACATTCCCACCAGCAGTGCAGAATGGTTTCTCTGTCCCCACAGCCGCTCCAACATTTATTGCTGCTGTCCTTTTTGATGTATGCCATTCTTACAGGAGTGAGATGGTATCTCAGTGTTGTATTTATTTGCATTTCTCTGACAATCAGCGACCTGGAGCAGTTTTTCATATGTTTGTTAGCCTTTTGGATCTCCTCTGAAGTGAATGTTTTGTTCATATCCTCTGCCCATTTTTGGATGGCGTCATTTGCTTTTTTGTTGCTAAGTTTGCTGAGCTTTTTGTATATTTTGGTGATTAGTCTCTTGATGGCATGTGAATATCTTCTCCCATTCTGTGAGGGGTCTCTTTGTTTGTGTGATAGTTTCTTTGGCTGTGCAGAAGCTTTTCAATCTGATGTAGTCCCATTGGTTTGTTTCTGCTTTAATCTTCCTTGCAATTGGGTTTGTTTCACCGAAGACATACTTGAGGTTTAGGTGCAAGTGTTCCACCAATGTTTTCCTCTAAGTATTTGATAGTTTCTGGTCTAACATCCAGGTCCTTGATCCACTTGGAATTGATTTTGGTTTCTGGTGAGATAAGGTATTTCAATTTCATTCTTCTGCATGTTTCAACCCAGTTTTCTCAGCACCATTTATTGAAGAGAGCCTCCTTCCTCCATTTAATACTTTGGGCCCCCTTATCAAAGATTAAATGTTCATAGGTGTGGGGGTTTAGTTCTGGGCTTTCAATTCTATTCCCCTGGTCTGTGTGCTTATTTTTATTCCAGTCCCAGGCTGTTTTGATGATGCTTTATAATATAGTTTGAGATCTGGGAGTGTGATGCCTCCAGTTCTGTTTCTTTTCCTCAAGATAGTTTTGGTAATTCTAGGTGTTTTCTGGTTCCAAATAAATGATTGTAGTGTTTGTTCTATTCTCTTAAAGAAGCTTGGTGGAACTTTTATGGGTATTGCATTAAATTTGTATATGGCTTTGGGGAATATATTCATTTTGATAATATTTATTCTTCCAATCCATGAGCATGGGATGTCTTTCCATTTCTTGGTATCAGTTCCTATTTCCTTGAATAGTGACTCATAGTTTTTAGTATACAAGTCTTTCACTTCTTTGGTCAGCTTTATTCCTAGGTATTTTATTTATTTTGCTGCAGCAGTGGATGGAAGTGATTTCTGGATGTCTTCTTCTTCAGATTTAGTGTTTGCATAAATTAATGCCACTGGTTTTTGTATATTGACTTTGTAACCTGACACCTTGCTATATTGCTTAATAACTTCCAGTAGTTTTCTGCTAGATTCTTTAGAAGTGGAATCTTTCAAAACTGATTTTGTTCCCCCATACATATGCACATAACCTAGGAAAATTGAAGTGTGTGTGTGTGTGTGTGTGTGTGTGTGTGTGTATGCACGTGCTTACAGTCACTGAAAATTAACCCTTATCCTTTGAAAACAATAGGGGATTTATTGTGCTTATAAACAATCAATATGTTGTCAGGAAAACAGAAGGTCTCCTAGGTACCTCAAGAATAAGGAGACCCTGTACAGATTAGAGGATTACACAGTTTTAGAAGGACTGAAAGTAAAGGTCAGGAAAAAGGCTTTTGCTAAGCTTCAGAAAAGTAGCAGTAAAGCATTTAGAAGGAAGTTTTCTAGTTATTTCAGACTCTAACAGCAACAATGAGGATAATCTTAACAGGAAATCTGGAAGCTGATGCAAAACCTATGTTTGTAGACATTCTCTTCCCACACACCTATCTACAACAGGATGCTAATGTTTCTCCTTGTCTTATGCTCTTCAAACTTCCTGAAAATGTGGCACTCATTGTTAGAGTCTCACAGGAAATTGCTGACAAGGCCCTTAGGAATATATCTTCTTTATGGCATGGCAGAGATACAGAAAGCACCAGGAATCATACTGCTTCAGCAACAGGAAGTAAGGAAGTAAGGAACAGCGACACATTCTGAAACATCCAGCTACTACACAGATGTAGGTTCACTCCCCAGCAGCACATGTAACAAAGTGATGTCCTTTGGGGGCTCTTTCTCCACTATCAATCAGCCAGTGACCGCAGTAGGGGGCAGTTCACCCCGGGGGGTCCTGGGAATACTGCTGATGAGGGAGAGTGAGTGAAGAGGATTCACACAACTTCCTTCCTGAGAAGCTACAGAGAGACAACTTGTTTATTCAGGTCTACAAGCAAGAAGATATACCCAAGGGTTATGAAATGGTTAAGGTAGTCATTAAGCCACACACACAATACAGGGTTAAGTCTTGACCTATCAGTATTTATTCATTACTGGGAAGTTACCCATATAAGGTCTGGTCATGAGCTTACCATGCATAGGCAGGCTTCTCTCTAAGGGTGAATCACAAGCACCTCAGGGAAGGGTGGAAGGGGGCAGTTAAGCAAGAACAGGATATTTGCAGTAGGTTTCAGTTGGCCATATATGGTAACTTACGGACTTCATTCAAAGGGAATGAGGAAGCATGTGCAAGGAAGTTTCCCAGCCTGGAAAGTTCCATCCATCATAAGATCAGGTGGGGACCTACCTACCACCCCTCTTGTGAGGAGGGTGCTCAGAGTCGACCCTCTCAAACCCTCATGGAGATGATAGCTTGGATTTCCCAGACTGTGGGCTTTTCTCTCTCCTCCTATCTTTCTCATTAACAAATAAATAATATCTAAAAAAATATTATAAGTATCATATTGTTTCTTTTTGTTTATTTATATAAATAATAGAATAGAGAGAAGATGAACAAAGAGAAGATGAGAGAGAAGTGGTAGATAGAGAGGAAGAGAAAAAGAGAGACACTACTTCACTCCTACATGTGGGACCTGGGGCTTGAATCCACATCCTTACACATGGGAAAGATCGTGCTTTACCAACTGTGTCAACCACCTAGGCCCCAGTATAATATTTCTTGATAAAATTAATAGAAATTAGAGTATGACTCAAGACTAATGTTTTTATCGTTAACTGGATTGACACTGATGGAAGAAGAGTGCAGTCCAGTGAACACGGTCCCCAAGGGGAAAAAAAATGATGTTTCACCAAAAGACATGGGTCTCTTCTGTAGCATGAGGAAATACATTGTGCAATGTTATGAGACCAATAATGATTAATGTCAGAAGAGAATTTAGTTACCACAGGATGATTGAACCAGTAATGTACAAATGTGAAAAGGGAGGAATAAAGAAAATAAAGGAATAAATAAAAAGAGGAAAAATGAATAATTATGTTTTATTAGAACGTAAAAGTTGTTAAGGTTTCTTTTTTTACTTTTTGGACATGATAACATGCATGAAAAACAAAAAAAATCCTAGTAAAAGCTTTTAAGTATAATTAATTTTTAGTATAGTTTGAAGTAAGGGAATGTTATTCAGAATGTATTCAGAGACAATAATCCAGTACAGTAGAGTGATTGGCTACATAATCAACATTCAGAGACCTGTGATATTGCTATAAACAAGCAGGAAACCAGAGGAAAAAGAATTCAGGAAAATAATCCCACTTATAATCTTATCTGAAATTTAAAAACTAGGCACTTGGAATACATTAACAAAAAAGACCAAAAAAAATGGACATCAAAAACTATGAACTTTGTTAAACAGGAGACACAAGAAAATAGAACTCTGTCCTATGATGAGTAATTAATAAAATTAACATTAAAATGATCAGCGTATTCAAAACTGTATAGATTTAAAGCAATCCCTATAAAGTTAAAATACTTTTGTTTAAATGAAGCAGGATAAGAGTAAAGAGTTTGAAAGAATTATCATCAGAAATGCATAAACAGCAAATGAGTCTCTGGAAGAAAACACTAATTATCTCAATGTTATTAGAGAGCTGAAAGCTGAAATAGCTGAGCTAAGAACACAAGTAGTTGAACAAGTTAAAATAGTATCAGAACAGGGTAACAAAATAGAAGAACTCCAGAAAACAGTAGAGGGGAGAGAAAATAGAATAAATGAAGCTGAAAACAGAATTAGCGAGATCGAGGACAAATTAGAGACAACTAAAAAAGAAGTAAGAGATCTCAAAAAGAGATTAAAAGATGCTGAAAACAACAACAGAGACCTATGGGATGACTTCAAAAGAAATAATATATGCATTATTGGCTTACTAGAGGAAGAAAGAGAGGGAGGGGAAGAAAGCACTCTTCAGGACGTAATAGCTGAGAACTTCCCTTCAAGAAGCCCAGAGTTCCAATTAGAATTCACCCAGACTTCAAGCCATCAAGACACATCATATTTAGAATGGAAAAGAATAGGAATAAAGGAAGGATTATTGTTGTATGCTTTACATTGGGTTGTTCTATGCTCTCCCCCGCCAAGAAAATTGGTTCAGTCCTGCTAGTTTTCGCGGGCCCACTTGTCCCCACCCCAAGGAACCCCGCGAGAGTTCCAGAGTTCCAGAGTTCCAGAGTGCTTGGCGCCGCTGCGGGGGAAGGAGGCAGGAGAGTTCTGTTTGGTGATTAATTTGTCTTAGTTTATAAATCATTGTTCCTAAATAAAGAAATACAGCTTCCCTTCCCAGCCGTGTGTCCACGAGTCTCTGTTACCCGCCCATGAAGCTAGCCCAGCCAGCTAGAACCTCCAAATTTTAACAACAAATGGCGCCCACGTGGACCTGACCTGCGCATCTCTCAGATGAGTGAAGACAATTTGGCTACCTATGTACTATGGCCTTCTCTTCTGCTTGTGAAGAGATCTCCAAAGGCCTCTGCCCTTACTTCACGAGACTGTTTTGCTGTTTCTGGAACATTTATCTCTGGACCACTCTGTGGTTTCCACTCGCTCAGGCAAACTCAGAACAGCCAGCAGAGTCAGGAGGAGCCAGCGGGCAGGAGGCGAGGCACGGAGCTGCCGTTTCCACCTGGTTGAACAGCCAGCCAGCCAGCCAGCCAGCCAGCCGGCCATGCCCAGACAACCCCACGCACTGCACCTGCAGCCCCACAGCCCCACAGCCCACAGGAGCCCGATGCCAACACACAGGAGCCTGACGCCAGCACACAGGAGCCCGATGCCAACACGCTGGAGCCGAATGCCAACACGCTGGAGCCCGATGCCTCCATGCTGCTCGGCCTCTGCGAACAGGGCAGCAGACATGGCAGGGCCATGGAACAGGGCAGCAGATATGACAGGGCCATGGGGCAGGGCCGCGGCAGCCTATCATGACCGCCACCCCAGGGCACCTCGGCCCGCACCTTCTACAAGGCTGGCCCACCCGCCCTCGAGCTATGAATTCTATACAGATCCCAGACCTCCCGGACCCCCGGGTCCCCTGCTGAAACTGGATACCCTGGCCGAGATCCTCAGCTCTGGTCTGAAGACAGACAAGCTGGAGTATGCAGAGATTCATGCAGAGATCGCAACCTGCAATTCCTTGAAGTGGAGCTGCGCGGGAGGCCACCTCCAGATGGTGATCCCCCCAACAACTAAGACAGTACACATCTAAATTTGTGTTTAAAATGACATGTCTTCTTAACAAAGGTTTCTCTCCTTGTGTATTAATGACCATGTTTATGTTAAAGTTTAAAGTTTGGTAAACAGTAACTTTAAGGCTAAATTCTTACTAGACAAAGTTAAATGAAAAAGGTTTTCAACGTAATTCTCATAAAGATAAAATTAACTTACATTTAAAGTCTGAGGTAAAAATTAGTTAACAATCAATATATTTTAACTAAGTTGGTCTAAACAAGACCTGCGCACACCTAGGGTGTGTCTCCATCTTGAATGGGTATAACTAAAGGTTAAATAGACTTGTTGATATGTAAAACTCTCCATTACCTTCTCTATTAGAAATGGTAGATTACACAATGGCTATGCTAATTATTCTCATGCCTGAGGTTTTCTTTCCTGTGCACACCTAGGGTGTGTCTCCATCTTGAATGGGTGTAACAAAAGGTTAAAAAGACGTTGTTGATATGTAAAAGTCTCAAATTCCTTCTCTATTAGAAATTTTAGATTGTGCTGTGGTTATGCTAATAATACGTTTTGTTTCATAGTAAGTAAATTGCAGCCAGCTGCCTTTGGGACTGTAGGCCATTCCCCACCCCCATAAAAATGCCTGTCGAGGCAAGTACGCCCCCCAGAGGCAAGAAATGTTTTTTTAAGCTGATAAAGTTTTGCCCACAGAGGCAAAAAAATGGCCCCCTCATGCCTTCCCTTGGCAGCACACTGGTTCTTGTTACTTGCTTACATGTTTCTCCATGTTTGTGCCAGTTTCTTTTTTAAAAATGCCTTTATTATAGAGGTTTCTGTTCACCCCACACCCCTGATACTGTGGTCATTTAGTTAAAAAGAAAAGGGGGAATTGTTGTATGATTTACATTGGGTTGTTCTATGCTCTCCCCCACCAAGAAAATTGGTTCAGTCCTGCTAGTTTTCGCGGGCCCGCTTGTCCCCGCCCCAAGGAACCCCGTGAGAGTTCCAGAGTTCCAGAGTTCCAGAGTGCTTGGCGCCGCTGCGGGGGAAGGAGGCAGGAGAGTTCTGTTTGGTGATTAGTTTGTCTTAGTTTATAAATCATTGTTCCTAAATAAAGAAATACAGCTTCCCTTCCCAGCCGTGTGTCCGCGAGTCTCTGTTACCCACCCATGAAGCTAGCCCACCCAGCTAGAGCTTCCAAATTTTAACAACAGATTATGAAGGTTGCAAGAGAAAAACAAAGGGTCACCTACAGAGGAAAACCCATAAATAAGATAAGAAGCAGAGTTCTCCACACAAATACTATACAGGCCAGAAGAGAATGGCAAGATATCTATCTAGTGCTCAATGAGAAAGCCTTTCAAACAAGACTATTGTATCCTGCTAAAGTGTCATTCAGACTAGATGGAGGCATAAAAACCTTCCCAGATAAGCAACAGCTGAAGGAATCAACTATCACCAAGCCTGCCCTGAAAGAAGTTCTGAAAGTTTTCCTATATACAGTCAGACCACCATATATATGCCAAATATCGGATAGAACATTCTAAAAATCTATAAGAATAGCATTAAAATATCTTCAATCAGATACAGCAGTATTTTAAAAATATTGTTCATCATGAAAAGTGGGGTTTATCCCAGGCATGCAAGGTTGGTTTAATATATGTAAATCAATCAATGTGATCCAGCACATCAGTAAAAGCAAGGCCAAAAACCACATGGTCATATCAATAGATGCAGAGAAAGAATTTGACAAAATACAACATCCCTTTATGACCAAAACACTACAAAAAATGGGAATAGATGGGACATTCCTGAATATATATATATATATATATATATATATATATATATATATATATATAAAATATAGTGGAGTCTATATATATATATAGAAAACCTACAGCCAACATCTTACTCAATGGTGAAAAACTGGAAGCATTTCCTCTCAGATCAGGTACTAGACAGGGCTGCCCACTATCACCATTACTATTCAACATAGTGTTGCAAGTTCTTGCCATAGCAATCAGGCAGGGGCAAGGAATTAACGGCACACAGATTGGAAGAGAAGAAGTCAAACTCCCTATTTGCAGATGACATGCTAGTATACATAGAAAAACCTAAGGAATCCAGCAAGAAGCTGCTGGAAATCATCAGGCAATACAGTAAGGTGTCAGGCTACAAAATTAACATTCAGAAGTCAGTGGCATTCCTCTATGCAAACACTAAGTTAGAAGAAGATGAAATCTAGAGATCAATTCCTTTTACTATAGCAACAAAAATAATAAATTATCTAGGAATAAACTTAACCGAAGAAGTGAAAGACTTGTATACTAAAAATTATGATTCACTAATCAAGAAAGTTGAAAAAAGACACAAAGAAGTGGAAAGATATTTGTTGGTGTGCTTCTAAATTCTGCTTATAAGACCTTCTGTTTTGATCATCACATTAGGTTCGCTTGCATTACTTACGATGTGGTCTATTTCATAATAACTGTTTTACCTGGGTCCTGCCCTGCCTGCAGGGTATTGGTTTAATCCTCACAGATTAGATGGAAGCTTTCTATGTTCTGTTCACGCTCTTTTTTTGCTCTGTCCCCTCTCCTAGTCATTTTCCTTTCCCTTGCCACTTCCGGTGAAGAGATGCATAAAAGGCAATGTATCTGATTAATAAACGAGATACTGCTTCCCTGGTCATCTCTCTCCCACTCATGAAGCTAGACCGGCAACTGGCACCCCAAACTGGGACTGGCAGATATTCCATGTTCATGGGTTGGAAGAATTAACATCATCAAAATGATTATACTACCCAGAGCCATATACAAATTTAATGCTATTCCCATCAAGATTCCCACCACATTTTTTAGGAGAATAGAACAAATGCTACAAATGTTTATCTGGAACCAGAAAAGATCTCGAATTGCCAAAACCATCTTGAGAGGAAAGAACAGAACTGGAGGCATCACACTCCCAGATCTCAAATTGTATTATAGGGCCACTGTCATCAAAACTGCTTGCTGCTAGAATATGAATAGACACACTGACCAGTGAAACAGAATTGAGAGCCCAGAACTAAGCCCACACACATATGGACACCTAATCTTTGACAAAGGTGTCCAGAATATTAAATGGGGAAAGCAGAGTCTCTTCAACAAATGGTGTTCGAAAAAATGGGTTGAAACATGCAGAAGAATGAAACTGAACCACTATATTTCACCAAATACAAAAGTAAATTCCAAGTGGATCAAGGACTTGATGTTAGACCAGAAACTATCAAATATTTAGAGGAAAATATTGGCAGAACTCTTTTCCACATAAATTTAAAGACATCTTTAATGAAATGAATCCAATTACAAAGAAGACTAAGGCAGGCATAAACCTATGGGACTACATCAAATTAAAAAGCTTCTACACAGCAAAAGAAACCACTACCCAAACCAAGAAGCCCTTCACAAAATGGGAAAAGATCATTACATGACATACATCAGACAAGAGGATAATAATCAAAATATATAAAGAGTTTGCCAAACTCAACAACAAGACAACAAATAACCCCATCCAAAAATGGGGAGAGGATATGGACAGAACAGTCACCACAGAAGAGATCCAAAAGGCCAAGAAACACATTTTAAAAATGTTCCAAGTCTTTGATTGTCAGAGAAATGCAAATAAAGACAACAATGAGACACCACTTCCCTCCTGTGAGAATGTCATACATCAAGAAAGGTAACAGCAACAAATATTGAAGAAGTTGTGGGGTCAAAGGAACCCTCCTGCACTGCTGGTGCAAATGTAAATTGGTCCAACCTCTGTGGTGAACAGTCTGGAGAACTCTCAGAAGGCTAGAAATGGACCTACTCTATGATACTGCTATTCTTATCTTAAGGATCCCAACATACCCTTCCAAAAGGATCTGCGTACACATATGTTCTTAGCAGCACACTTTGTAATAGCCAAAACCTGGAAGCAACTCAGGTGTCCAACAACAGATGAGTGACTGAGCAAGTTGTGGTATATATCCAAAACAGAATACTACTCAGCTATAAAAAATGGTGACTTCACCTTTTTCAGGTGATCTTGGTTGGACCTTGAAAAATTCATGTTAAGTGAAGTAAGTCAGAAACAGAAGGATGAATATAGGATGATCTCACTCTCAGGCAGAAGCTGAAAAACAAGAAAGATCAGAAGAGAAAACACAAGTAGAACCTGAACTGGAATTGGTGTATTGCACCAAAATAAAAGACTCTGGGGTGAGTGGGGCAGAGAATACAGGTCCAAAAAGGATGATAGAGGACCTAGTGGGGGTTGTATTTTTATATGGAAAGTGGGAAAAGTTATGCATGTACAAACTATTGTATTTACTGTGGAATGTAAAACATCAATTCCCCAATAAAGAAGTAAAAAAAGAATTAAGAAATTAAAAAAGAAAGAAACAGGACAGTTCTTACTAAAATCTGTTTAGAAGCATAAGAGATCTCAAATTGCTAAAGAAGTCTTAAGGGGGAAACAAAATAGTGGATGGGTCACATTTTTTTTACTTCAAACTATACTACAAATCTATTATAATCAAAATAGTGTGGAACTGGAACAAAAGCAGGCACATGGGTCAGTGGACTAAAATAGCCCAGAAGCAAAAGCCTCAACTGTATGGACAGTTAAAATGTACAAAAGGAGTCACTAGAATAAAGTGTGGAAAGGAAAGTTTCTTTCATAAATACTGTTGAGAAAACTAAACAGCCACACACAAGGGAACGGAGTTCTATTAAGATATACAAAATTTCTTCTTTTACTAAAAAATACATTAAATTTGAGATCATGCTAGCAAAGAGGAAAGCAAATACTGGATGCAATTCACACATATGTGGACTCTCAAAAACATGGCAAAGGGACAAATAGAGTGGAAAACAAATCTCTTTGTCTATGTCTGCTGATCAGAATTCACTGAGGAGGAGGGACAGACGGGGTTACAGAAGATGGAAGAGAGCCCAGTACTGTGTAGTACTTGAGAAAGATTGGCACTGTGTTGGCTAGACATGGTAACACATATTTTTAGGATGTGTGAAATTGCACCCCAGAAACAACAGTCATAGAAAACATATTTTTAATTAAAAAAAGAGAAGGAGGCCTGGTTCTGGTTCACCTGGTAGAGCACATACATTACCATGCACAAGGACAGGGGTTCAAGATCACAGTCCTTACCTGTGTGGGAATAGTGAGGAGGGAGGAGGGATTCAGGAGTGGTGGAGCAATGCTAAAGGTATCTTTCTTTCTCCCTTTCTTTCCCTACCCTCTCTATTTGTTTCTGCCTCTATCAAATAAAAAAAAAATATTTAAGAAAAAAAGAAGAAGAAGAAGCAGCTCTGGGATTGGTGGAGTTCTCAGGTAGGCACTGAGCCTTGGTGCTAACTCTCCTTGTCCAAAAAAAAAAAGATTTCAAAAATGTGCAGTGTTTCTCTTTCATCTCATAACTTTGAAATATCTTCTAATATTCTAATTAGTTTCATTTGAATTCTATTTCCTAAAGAAACATCAACTTACATAATCATGGTCCTTTATTATTATTATTTTATTTAAGAAAGGATAAATTAACAAAATCATAGGGTAGGAGGGGTACAATTCCACACAATTCCCACCACCCAATCTCCATATATCCCACCCCCTCCCCTGATAGCTTTCCCATTCTCTGTCGCTCTGGGAGCATGGACACAGGGTCATTGTGGGTTGCAGAAGGTGGAAGGTCTGGCTTCTGTAATTGCTTCCCCACTTCTTCTTCTAGCGTTTGCCCTTCTTCCGTAGCCAGTCAACAGCATCAGGTTGAAAGGTGTCAGGAGCTGCTTGTTGCTGGCTTTGAAAGTGACTGGGATCCATGTGGATTCAGTCGGCTAGGAAGGATCATCAGTTTCCCCAATGAATGGGTACTCACGGGATGCACCACGAGAAGGTCGATCCAATGCATCCCGCTTCCCCACTGAACATAGGCGATGACTGGTCGGTCCATACTCCCAGTCTGCCTCTTTCTTTCCCTAGTAGGGTGGGTCTCTGGGGAAGCTGAGCTCCAGGACACATTGGTGGGGTCTTCAGTCCAGGGAAGCCTGGCCGGCATCCTGATGGCATCTGCAACCTGGTGACTGAAAAGAGAGTTAACGTACAAAGCCAAACAAATTGTTGAGCAATCATGGAACCAAATCTTGGAATAGTGGAGAGGTAGTGTTAGGGAGGTACTCACTGCAAACTCTAGTGTACTTCTGCTTTCAGGTATATATTTTGTAGTAGTTTATGGATACGTGTGAACATATGCTCTCTCTCACCGAAACTAGTGTATATCTAGGTTTTGGGACTTTGTTAGAAAGTGAACCACCTGGGATGGAATTAGAGAATACTATGAAAGGAAAGGTCTCACCCGAGTAATGAAGCTGAAGGGTTGGCATTCCACACGTGAAGTCTCTGGACACAGTCTGAAGTGAAGCATGTTGAGGTGGCAATCATTGTGTTGATTATGTTGTGATCGGCAGATGCAATATTATTTGATATGGATTGGGAGAGGCATATGGGAAAGTGGGCCCTATACTAAGATTCCAGGACTGGGGGAAGTAGAGGCTCTGTAGTGAAGATGTGAGGTTCCTGCTGTCTTAGGGTTCAAAAAGACAATGGATAGTTAATGTCATCATCACATTATTTGGTAATTGGGTTAACTTTGAAAAGTCCTTTTGTTAGGGTTTGCTGTACAGAACCCAGTATCTTGTATATAGCTGTGCTATTGGTTGCTTCTGATCTACTTGGTCTAGGCTTTTGAGAGAGTCCGCATATCAAATACACAGCCTATATATTAAAAAGACTCAGTCTGTGTTTTAAAAACTTCGAGACATAATTTTCCCCCTCTCATATTATTTAACTAGTGATTTATATGACTACATTTTACTAGGAGTGTACATAAACACCATTCCCACCACCAAAAGACTGTGACCCATCCCTCCCACCCACTCCCACCCCCCACTGGCCCAGGAAATGCATGTCTACCCCTCACCACAGTGTTTTTACTTTGGTGCCCTATCTTTATTATTATTTTTTATTGTCTTTATTTATTGGATAGTGACAGCCAGAAGTCGAGAGGGAAGGAAGTGATAGAGAGGGAGAGAGCCTACAGCCCTACTTCACCACTCAAAAAACTTTACCCCTGCAGGTGGGGACGGGGGTTCCAACCTGTGTCCTTGTACATTGTAATATGCACTCAACCAGATGTGCCACCACATGGCCCCATAATCATGTCTCTTAAAACTACACTTGCTCAAAGTCCCATAACCTAGATATACACGAGTTTCTGTGAGAGACAGCTTATGTTCACATGTATCCATAAACTACTGCAAAATATATACCTGAAAGCAGAAGTACACTAGAGTTTGCAGTGAGTACCTCCCTAACACTTCCTCTCCACTATTCCAAGCTTGGGATCCATGATTGCTCAACAATTTGTTTGGCTTCGTATGTTAACTCTCTTTTCAATCACCAGGTTCCATATGCCACCAGGATGCTGGCCAGGCTTCCCTGGATTGAAGACCCCACCAATGTGTCCTGGAGCTCAGCTTCCCCAGAGACACACCCTACTAGGGAAAGAGAGAGGCAGACTGGGAGTATGGACCGACCAGTCAACACCCATGTTCAGCGGGGAAGCAATTACAGAAGCCAGTCCTTCTACCTTCTGCAACCCTCAATGACCCTGGGTCCATGCTCCCAGAGGGCTAGAGAATTGGAAAGCTATCATGGGAGGGGGTGGGTTATGGAGATTGGGTGGTGGGAATTGCGTGGAGTTGTACCCCTCCTACCTTATGGTTTTGTTCATTAATCCTTTCTTAAATAAAAAATTTAAAAAAAAACTACACTTGCTGCATCTTTTTCTTTTTTCTTTCATACTTTTTTTTTTTTCATCACCAATACTTTCCTGCCCCAGGCCAAGATTTTTTCAGATAGAGAGAGACAGACAGAGATAGAGATGCACTAAACAATACAGTACCCAAGCCTCCTCCAATGTGATGGGACTAGGACTCAAACCTGTTATCAGGTCATGCCAAGAAAGCACACTATCCATTATTCTTTGATGTATGAGACACTGCCATGAAGATTCATTACAAAGTTTTTCTTCTCCAGTAAGAATTATGAAAAGCCAAAAGAATCAGTAAGGGAGTCGGGCTGTAGCGCAGCGGGTTAAGCGCAGGTGGCGCAAAGCACAAGGACCGGCATAAGGATCCCGGTTCGAACCCCGGCTCCCCACCTGCAGGGCAGTCGCTTCACAGGCGGTGAAGCAGGTCTGCAGGTGTCTATCTTTCTCTCCTCCTCTCTGTCTTCCCCTCCTCTCTCCATTTCTCTCTGTCCTATCCAACAACGACAACAACAATAATAACTACAACAATAAAACAACAAGGGCAACAAAGGGAATAAATAAATAAATATTTAAAAAAAAGAATCAGTAAGCCAAAAGGAAGAAGGCATGGGAATGCAGGAATTATGAACTATTACAAACAGAGTTAAACTATAGTAGAAACTTTGGTAATTAATGATAATTTAAACAGACTGCTGAAGGTTCCTGTACTGTTTTCAAGTACTAATGTAAAACAAATACATTAAGCCAAGGTCTTGACTCATCCAACACTACAACAGTTTTCCATTCTCTTTCCTGCAAATGTTCTCAGAATAGCCTGTTTTCCCCAGAAACGGAAGGCAAAAAGGACACATCTCCTAATGAAAGCCATTTGTAACAATAAACAATCTTTACTTAAAAAGGTAGTAAATTGTTCAATAAAGTAATTAGGAAACTCAAAACTCTTTATAAATTGTACTGTTTGATGCCTTCAGTTAGTCTTCTGTGCATTCAAAATTGATCATTTATATCCTAGACATGTGAAATCAAGTTCTAGCCTCTGGATACACATGCAAGGCCTTGCTTGTTCATCTGACCTAGGAATTTGCAGAATTTGAAGACAAAATAAAAGGTAAAATGTTAGTCTATTTTCCATACTATCTGCTACTGCAAAACTTTGAGTCCCAAGTAATCAAACCAGACAGAGTAGTTAGTAATGATCTGTTGAGAGACAGGGAGAGAGAGAGAGAGAGAGAAACAGATTCCATAGGACCAAAGCCTCCTTCAGTGCATATTACTAGGTTACCATTATAACATTGAGATGTTGCTAAGTATTAAATAAAAATTAAGAGGGCTTGAGCACACATTATAGTACACAAGAACCTGGGTTCAAGCCCCTGGTCCCCACATACAAGGGCGATGCTTCAGGAGCAATGAAGCAGTATTGTAGTTCTCTCTCTTTCTCTCTCCCTTTCTATCTCCCCCTTCCCTTTAAACTTCTTTCTGTCTCTATACAAAATATATAAATAAAATACTTTTAAAAAGTAAGGGAGCCTGGTGGTGAGCACATGCATTATCAGATCAGATCAGAATTCATTTCCAGGTTCCCATCTTCAGTGGGAAAGCTTCACAAGCACATCTAAAACAAATCTAACCATCTGGTTTTATTTTATTATTAGTGATCTAATAGGGCTTTACAAGATTATAAGAATAAAGGATATAGTTGCATCTTGTACACACTCACTTTCAAAGTTCTGTGCCCCCACCATCCCAAATATAAATAAATAAATAAATAAATAAATAAATAAATAAATAAATAAAACTACAAAAAAAAAGGGAAGGGGTCTGGGAGATGGTTCACCAGGCAGGGCACACATTATTAGCATGGGGAGAACCTGTGCTCAAGCTCCAGCCTCCACATAGGAGCTCCTAGGGGAAGGTAGAGTGTGGGGCTTCAGGAGTGGTAGGGAAGAAAAGCAGTGTCTCATCTACTCTCTGTCTTTCACCGTCTATTGAACAAATACTTAAATCTTTAAATTGCCCACAAAAATTTTGAAGGAAAACATTTATTTGATCAATGATTATCTCTCTTATGCAAAGATAAGGTATGATACTTTTCATTTTATTTTTACTTGACCTATTCCACAAATCAGATTGCCAAACGAGGTGGACGAATGAAAAGTGAGAGGCCTTAATGTAGTTGAATTTATAAAAAAAATCTTTTTTTCTGAACAACTGCTGTTATGTGTTAAGAATTAGCCCGCTCCCCAATATGACGAAGTGCATCCAGCTGTTAAGACTCACTAGTGTCCAAACTGAAGATCGTCTTCCAAATAGCAATAAGATATTACCTGAAGGAATTACAGCAGAGTAAAAGACAAGCTTAAGAATTTATTAGTTGGGTAAATTTGTTAAAAAAAAAAAAGTACTCTAAGACATCTAAAAACTTATGTAAGCTCTGGAGAATAATGGAGAAGTTTGTAATGAAGCCAGTTGCAAAATAAATAAAGAAAAGAAAAAGAAAAAAATGCCTAAGGACTTTCATTCCTCCCTGAAGAATTACAATAAAATGATGACTTCATAATATTTCAAAGTCTTTCCATTAAAAACTTGGATTCCTCCCCCTCCCCCCTACCTCACACCCCAACCATCTGGGGCTAAATTACTCCACAATAAAATCTATGGGAAAAGAGTTGGTGGAAACAAAAGCTTCCCAGATTTTAATCTGTTTCTGATTTTTAAATAATTCATTTTGAAGAAAAACAGCATATTATTTTAGAATGGGTAGAAAATGGAACAGATCTATGATACTAGTACAATGATAATTTGTCTTATTGCACTGCTTTCTATTAAGAGAAGACTACATCATTTTTATTCCAATATTAACAAAAAGAGGAAAATTTGTCAGAAAAATAGCATACAACACAAAGAACATCACAGCATACTTGATTTACTACTGAAAATTATGGAGAAATTTCTGATTTATGGTGTACACAATCTATTGCAACTTAGAAATCAGTTAATGTTTAGTTTGTTTGTCTTTCTACAAACATTTATATTTAATCTATGTATACATGGTGAGCTTTCTTCTACTTAAGACATTAGGGTACACATGCACAAGGATTGGGGTCTGAGCCCCCAACCCCTACCTACAGGAGAGATGTTTCACAAGCAGTGAAGCAGAGTTTTAGGTATCACCCTCTCTCTCCATCTCTTCCTCCCATCTCAATTTGTTTCTGTACTACCAAAAAAGAAAGAAAAAGAAAAGAAAAACATCCACTGGACTGGTGAATTTATTATGCAGGCACCAAGCCTTCAAAAAAATATTGGTGGGGAAAAAATATGATACACACATTATATGTCTAAATTAATGCTTGTTGACCTTTAAAATTAGACAATGGTGGAGTCAGGTTGTGGCTCAGCGGGTTGAGCGCATGTGACGCAAGGCTCAGGGACTGGTGTAAGGATCCCAGTTCGTGCTCGAGGCTCCCCACCTGCAGGGAATTCACTTCACAAGCTGTGAAGCAGGTCTGCAGGTGTCCATCTTTCACTCCCCGTATCTGTCTTTCCCTCCTCTCTCCATTTCTCTCTGTCCTGTCTAACAATGATGACGTCAATAACCGTAATAACTACAACAATAAAAAAACAACAAACAGGAAAATAAATAAATATGAACAAATTTAAAAAAATAGACAATGGAGTCAGTTTGGTAGCTTACTTGGACAGGAGCCTATTCTTCCATGTCCATGACTCATGTTCAAATCCCAGGTATACTACATAATAGTACTTCTGCAATGGGGGAAGGAGTGTCTCTCCCCCCTTCTCTCTCTCAATCTTTTTTTTCTCTTTGTATCTGGCAAAGTCAACCTAAGCAGTAAAGACTTGATAATGATAAAGAAAAGGAAGAATGGAAGGAAGGAAGGAAGGAAGGAAGGAAGGAAGGAAGGAAGGAAGGAAGGAAAAGAGGGAGGAAGAGATGGAGGGAGACAAGGAGACAGAGAAAAGAAATAAATCTGTGCATAATTGTTAAGGAACTCTATTAATAATCAAGGTGACTGAAGCCAAGGTGGTTGGAGGAAGAAAGGAGCCTTTTATTTACATGCATCCCAGGAGCTCAGATCATTTTGATGACTTTGGCCCCCAAACAGAGAGATAATACAAATTTATATAGGGGATGCAGGCTTGAGAGCAAAAAGCATCATTACAAAAGCAGAAGCTGCAAGATTAAGGGGTGGGACTTGTACCCATTGCTCAGAGTCTGGTTGCCTTAGTTACTGTTACCTTTTCTGCTCAGATGTGTCTGGGAAAGTTTAGCCTCAGCATAAGATATACCTTTTAGGATGGAAGAAGTTAGCCAGAGTTATAGAAGTTTCTTTCTCAGTAAAAGTTCAGTCTGACCTTTAGGGTCTCTACTTGTTATTACTTGTTCACTCAGTGCAGGCCAGCCTGCATCACTGGCCTAACCACCTGCACTATCTCACACTTTGGAAAATATTCAGTCCTACACATTCTTAATTCTTTTATTATATTTTTAGTCTTTCCATCCTGTATTGAAGCCTACTTACAGTCAGATTATAAGCACACATTATAAGCATATCCAGGAGCTAAAGTCTGGAAATTTCCTATAATAATCATTATAGAAATACAAAAAAAAAATCCCAAAAATTTTAAGGCATATACATTTCTAAAAAATAAATATAATCCTATATTCTACTTCAAAGAGATGATAACATTAACTATCGATTGTCTTTTGGAACCCTAAGACAGCAGGAACCTCACATCTCCACTATAGAGCCTCTACTTCCCCCAGTCCTGGAACCCTTGGATAAGGTCCACTTTCCCGTATGCCTCTCCCAATCCATATCAAATAATATTGCATCCGCCGATCACAACCTAAACAACACAACGATTGCCACCTCAACATGCTTCACTTCAGACTGTGTCCAGAGACTTCACTTGTGGAATGACAACCATTCAGCTTCATTACTTGGGTGAGACCTTTCCTTTCATAGTATTCTCTAATTCCATCCCAGGTGGTTCACTTTCTAACAAAGTCCCAAAACCTAGATATACACTAGTTTCGGTGAGAGAGAGCATATGTTCACACGTATCCATAAACTACTGCAAAATATATACCTGAAAGCAGAAGTACACTAGAGTTTGCAGTGAGTACCCCCCTAACACTACCTCTCCACTATTCCAAGCTTTGGTTCCATGATTGCTCAACAATTTGTTTGGCTTTGTACGTTAACTCTCTTTTCAGTCACCAGGTTGCAGATGCCATCAGGATGCCGGCCAGGCTTCCCTGGACTGAAGACCCCACCAATGTGTCCTGGAGCTCAGCTTCCCCAGAGACACACCTTACTAAGGAAAGAGAGAGGCAGACTGGGAGTATGGACTGACCAGTCAACACCCATGTTCAGTGGAGAAGCAATTACAGAAGCTAGACCTTCTACCTTCTGCAACCCACAATGACCCTGGGTCCATGCTCCCAGAGGGATAGAGAATGGGGAAGCTATCAGGGGAGGGGGTGGGATATGGAGATTGGGTGGTGGGAATTGTGTGGAATTGTACCCCTCCTACCCTATGGTTTTGTTAATTAATACTTTCTTAAATAAAAAAAAATAGATGAATACTATCATTGTTGATTTTATGTTTCTATTTATCTTGGTATTTGTTCCCAACTGTTTGTTTAAACAATATTCTAGCTATTTCTATGAAAGCATTTTACATTGTAAGTTCCTTTTCTTTGTCAGCTAAAAAGTAACAGACTTTGAATTTCAATTGAAACTAAGAACTTGGTCCCTGGAACAGTGCTGAGGTAAACTAGTAGAAAACACTGGAAACTGGGAAGCTGCAGTAGGAAAATAAATCAATAGGCAGTATCAAATACATTTAGTTACTCCTGCATTTGCAAATGTTTTTCTCTGTAATTAATTATCTGCTTGCTAACTAGTGTTCATAAAAATTGGACTTTTGCTTCTCTGAGTTTGGAAGGTGGAGGACCTATCTTCTTGATGATTATATTTCAAAGGGATAGCTCCAGGCCGTTGAGAAAGACTTTTCTAGGTTGTAAAACTAGCAAAGGGATTTTAAAGCATTCGTATGTCAAAGAGACAAAGAATTTATCCTAAGACAAGGGAGATCAGGGTAAACAGTTTCTCTAAAGTTTAGTCAAGCTGAGAAAAACATTGAGGCCATCTTGAGCACCATTTTATGTCAAAGGAGAGGCAGGTACTAGGCACACATTAAAGAGATTCATTGCTGCTATCAAATAAACTGACAGTATGATAGATGAGAGGAATGATCTTTTGACAGTACCTTTAAACTATAGAATCGAAGATGTAACACTACAAGAATAAGAAACCATATCCTGAAGTAGAATATAGCCTAAATCTGTATACCTTGGTGCTATCCCTTGAATAGGTTAAGTGTGCAGGCCCAGGAATCAAAAAGTATTTGGTTTACAATTAAGAATTTGTTCCTAGCAGCTGGAAGGTAGGTAGCACAGCGAGTTAAGCTCACATGGTACGAAGTGCAAGGACCAGCATAAGGATCCTGGTTTGAGCCCCTGCCTCCCGACCAGCAGGGGGGGTCACTTCACAGGTGGTGAAGCAGGTCTGCAGGTGTCTTTCTTTCTCTCCTCCTCTTTGTCTTCCCCCCCATTTCTCTCTGTCCTATATAACAACAATAACATCAATAATAGCAACAAGAATAACTACAACAATAAAAAACAACAAGGGCAACAAAAGGGAAAATAAATAAGTAGAAAAAGTAAATAAATAAAAAATAATTAAAAAAAAGAATTTGCTCCTGCAGCTTCAATCTTTAAATAAACTAAAGATCACAGTTCTCTGGGGCTGGGCTATGGCATACCAGGTAGACCATACATATGTTACCATGAACAAGAACCCTGGTTCAAGCCCCTGGTCCCCACCTGTGGAGGGAAGCTTCACAAGAAGTGAAGCAAACCTGAAGATCTCTCTCTCTCTCTCTCTCTTTCTCTCTCTATCTATCTCCCCCTTTACTCTCAGTTTCTTTTTTCCTTTATAGAAGAAGGAGAAGGAAGGGGAGAGGAATGGGGAGAGGAAAGGAAAAGGAAAAATGGTCAACAGTAGCAGTACATTCATCATGCAGAAACTGAGCCCCAGTGATAACCCTGGTAGCAATAAAACAATATAATAATAATAACAAGAACAACTCTCAGAAAATAAATGCATCAACATACCACAATATCAGTAGGCTTATATCATCTACCACAGTCGTGAGTGTGTGTGTGTGTGTGTGTGTGTGTGTGTGTGTGTGTGTGCATCTTTTCTCAACATGTAGTTTAGCATTACTAGCTTGAAATTAGGTGAAGTGGGAGTAGTTACATTAAGGATTTTGCAAATGTAGCAAATCAAGGCTCCCCTCCCCAGTCCCAGATTTCACTGTTAAACATTTACCAATACACCACTGACAGCAGGCAAGGAAAGAAGCCTCTATCTCAGCTGGAAATTAAGTTTAATTATCAAGAAGACATAGGTATTGACATGAGATAATCTCTCTCTTTTTTTTTGTAACTCTGAATATTATTTGTGATATTTTTATATTTATTTTCCATTTTGTTGCCCTTGGTTTTTTTTATTATTGTTATATTTATTATTGTTGTTAATGATGATGTTGTTGTTAGATAGGACAGAGAGAAATGGAGAGAGAAAGGGAAGACAGAGAGGGGTAGAGAAAGACACCTGCAGACCTGCTTATCAGCCTGTGAAGCAGCTCCCCTGCAAGTGGGGAGTGTGAGGCTCCAACAGGGATCCTTTCACAAGTCCTTGTGCTTTGCGCCATGTGCACTTAACCCACTGCGCTACCGCCCAACTTCCCGTAACTCTGAATTTTAAAGGACCTTGGCCTATACTGAGAATTATTGCAACTACCTGATCACTTCCATGTGTCAGAGAACTAGCTATTACTCTCATATTACTATGGAAGATTTCTGAACCTTAATTGTTTATGGGGTATCTTGATTCCTCTGCCCATCAGCATCTGCTGCAGTACATAGAGGAAGAACTCCTCATTCTTTGAGCACTCCTGCCCCATTATAATTTCTCTCTTATCTTCCTGCTTCCTATGAAACCGCTCTTTCTTTTTCTCCTAAGCGGTGGGACTGCAGCTCCCTTAACCTGAGGGGTCCTTATCCTGACTGAAAAGATACGATTCTGATAGTCGTCTTACCTGGTTGGTCTTCCTTCATGTCCCTGTTCGGGTGCCACCTGTGATGGACCGCTACAGTGGAAGAGCAGCAGGAAGAATCAGGGAACTCCGAAGGCAACCACCTGGTGGGTCAGGAATCGGCGCAAGGGAGAACAGAATACACCACACTGTGTTGGAGGGTGAATCTAAGCTCAATATTTATTCATCCAGTGAGAGTTTATATATCTTTCAGTCTTACATAAACAATATCTGGAACAGAAAGTAAAGCTCATTTCTTGATTAGATGGCCTTGCGGTTTTACAGAAATAGCATACTTCATGGGGTGATGCATTTCTGAGTAACAGGCTTAGCAGATAGTATTTCATGTAGAGTTTTAACATATTTCATAAGAGGAGGTGAGTAAGTATTACTAAGAATTTTTCCTAAAACTTTATGTATTTGATGACCCATAACTTCATCCACCTCATTTCCTGTTCATCTGCATCTAATCTGGGAACAGGAACTCTTCGTCCCCAATTACATGGCATTATTACCATGTACATAATGGAAACAATAATCAGAGTTTCCAATTTTGATCTGTTCAGGATGCCAAGACCAACTCCCAGAATTCTTCTTCTTTGAAGAGAGTTTTCTGGGGTGCTGACCCTGTCAGACCCATCATTTTGGATTTGAGTAGGGTATGGCAATTTACCACAAAGACACTCAACCTTTTAACTCCAGAAGGTGAAAAAGTTTTCTCTCTCATTATTAAACAACAACCAAAAAAAAAAAAAAAACACTCATTCTCTCTATAGCAGAAAAGGCAGTGGGAAAGGCCAATTCCTTCCAGAATAACCCCCACCCTCAAATACAGGATGTAGTCAAACTAATCTATTCTCCCTCACCCCCACTACCAAAACAAATCAAAGCAATTCCAATTCCAATAGTTTTTAATACATTTCACAAAATTAAGCCACATGGAGAAAAGCATTTCAACTTTTAACTACTTACTTTTTCTTTTATTCCTTAATAACATATTCAGTTTGACTGAACATAAACCCATTTTACATTGCACTATGCACCTGAATTTATTGTTGCTAAATTGAGAGGCTAGCTACTCATTGTAACTTCTTTGGTTTCCTTATGAAACAACAAAAAAATTGTCTGTTTCTAAAGTAACTGAATTCTTGATCTTTAGTCTCAATTTTGTGATACCACTTTACACACTTTTAAATAGTTCTGGACATGCCCATATTCAGGTTGGAAGCAATTACGGAACCAGACCTTCCATCTTCTGCATTCCATAAAGACCCTGGGTCCATGCTCCTACAGGGATAAAGAATAGGACATCTAAAAGGGGAGGGGATAGGATATGGTGTTCTGGTGGTGGGATTGAGTGGAGTTGTACCCCCTCTTATCCTATGGTTTTTGTCAGTGTTTACCTTTTATAAATAATTTTTTTTTAAAGTTCTGGACATTCCACCAAAGACATGCTTTCTCTTCTATAAAATGAATTTTTAAGTGATTCAAAAATTGTATTATATATATTTTATGAGTAATTTAATAATGATTTACAAAATTATAAGACAAAAGGGATATATTTTCTTTTTTTTTCATTTATTTGAGAAAGAATTAATTAACAAAACCATAGGGTAGGAGGGGTACAACTCCACACAATTCCCACCACCCAATCTCCATATCCCACCCCCTCCCCTGATAGCTTTCCCACTCTCTATCCCTCTGGGAGCATGGACCCAGGGTCATTGTGGGTTGCAGAAGGTAGAAGGTCTGGCTTCTGTAATTGCTTCCCCACTGAACATGGGTGTTGACTGGTCAGTCCATACTCCCAATCTGCCTCTCTCTTTCCCTAGTAAGGTGTGTCTCTGGAGAAGCTGAGCTCCAGGACACATTGGTGGGGTCTTCAGTCTAGGGAAGCCTGGCCGGCATCCAGGTGACATCTGGAACCTGGTGACTGAAAAGAGATTTAACATAATAAAGCCAAACAAATGGTTGAGCAATAATGGACCCAAAGCTTGGAATAGTGGAGAGGAAGTGTTAGGGGGATACTCACTGCATACTCTAGTATACTTCTGCTTTCAGGTATATATTTTGCAGTAGTTTATGGATACGTGTGAACATATGCTCTCTCTCACAGAACCTGGTCTATATCTAGGTTTTGGGACTTTGTTAGAAAGTGAACCACCTGAGATGGAATTAGAGTATACTATGAAAGGAAAGGTCTCACCCGAGTAATGAAGCTGAAGGGTTGTCATTCCACACGTGAAGTCTCTGGACACAGTCTGAAGTGAAGCATGTTGAGGTGGCAATCGTTGTGTTGTTTAGGTTGTGATTGGCAGATGCAATATTATTTGATATGGATTGGGAGAGGCATACGGGAAAGTGGGCCCTATCCAAGGGTTCCAGGACTGGGGGAAGTAGAGGCTCTATAGTGAAGATGTGAGGTTCCTGCTGTCTTAGGGTTCCAAAAGACAATCGATAGTTAATGTTATCATCACATTATTTGTTAATTGGGTTAACTTTGAAAGTCCTTTTGTTAGGATTTGCTGTACAGTACCCTGTATCTTGTATATACCTGTGCTATTGGTTGCTTCTGATCTACTTGGTCTAGGCTTTTGAGTCTGCATATCAGTTACACAGCCTATATATTAAAAAGACTGAGTCTGTGTTTTAAAAACTTCGAGACATACAATTATTTTTCCCCACTCATATTAATTAAGTAATGATTTATATGACTATATATTACTAAAAGTGTACATAAACATCATTCCCACCACCAAAAGACTATGACCCATCCCTCCCACCCACTCCCACCCGCCTCTGGCCCAGGAAGCTGCATGTCTACCCCTCACCACAGGGTTTTCACTTTGGTGCCCTACTTAAAGTTTGGTCAGGTCCTGCTTTTAGTTTCCCTTTCAGATCTTCTTCCTCAACTTCTGTTGATGAGTGGGATCATCCCATACTCATCATTATCTTTCTGACTTAGCTCACTTAACATAATTCCTTCTAGCTCTGTCCAAGATGGGTCAGAGAAGATGGGTTCATTGTTCTTGATAGCTGCGTAGTATTCCATTGTGTATATATACCACAGCTTTCTCAGCCACTCATCTGGTGTTGGGCACCTGGGTTGCTTCCAGGTTTTAGCTATTATGAATTGTGCTGCTATGAACATAGGAGTACACACCTCTTTTTGGTTGGGGGTTATGGAGTCCTTGGGGTATAACCCCAGGAGAGGAATTACTGGATCATATGGAAGGTCCATGTCTAGCCTTCTGAGAGTTTTCCAGACTGCTCTCCACAGAGCCTGTACTAATTTACATTCCCACCAGCAATGTAAAAGGGTTCCTCTGTCCCCACAACTTCTCCAGCATTTGTTGCTGATGTCCATTTTGATGTATGCCATTCTTACAGGAGTGAGGTTGTATCTTAGTGTTGTATTAATTTGCATTTCTCTGACAATCAGTGAGTGACCTAGAGCAGTTTTTCATATGTTTGTTAGCCTTTTGGATCTCCTCTGAGGTGAATGTTTTGTTCATATCCTCTGTCCATTTTTGGATGGGGTCATTTGCTTTTTTTGGTGCTAAGTTTGCTGAGCTCTTTATATATTTTGGTGATTAGTCTCTTGTCTGATGTCTGGCATGTGAAGATCTTCTCCCATTCTGTGAGGGGTCTCTTTGTTTGTTTAATAGTTTCTTTGGAAGTGCAGAAGCTTTTCAATTTGATGTAGTCCCATTGGGTTGTTTCTGCTTTAGTCTTCCTTGCAATTGGGCTTGATTCATCAAAGATGTCCTTGAGATATAGGTGGGAAACTGTTTTACCAATGTTTTCCTCTAAGCATTTGATTGTTTCTGGTCTGACATCCAGGTCTTTGATCCATTTGGAGTTGATTTTCATTTCTGGTGAGATAAAGTGGTTCATTCTTCTGCATGTTACAACCCAATTTTCTTGTATCTTTGTTTGTTCTCTGCTTTGTTGATCTAAGTGTGAGAGTGGGGTATTGAAGTCTCCCACTATTATTGTATTACTGTTGATGTATATTTGAAATTCTCTCAGTAGATGCTTGACGTATTTACGTGGTCCCTCATTGGGTGCATAGATGTTAATAATTGTTAAGTCTTCTTGGCTGATTGATCCTCTAATCATTATGTAATGTCCTTGCCTATCTTTTATTACTTTATATAATTTAAAATATATCTTGTCTGAGATGAGAATGGCTGTTCCTGCCCTTTTTTGTGGTCCGTTATCCTGTATGATAGTTTTCCATCCTTTCACTTTAAGTCTGTGTTTATCTTGTTGTGACAGATGGGATTCTTGCAAGCAGCATATGGTTGGGTTATTTTTTCTGATCCATCCCCCTATTCTGTGAGTTTGATGGGTGAAATTAAGCCATTGACATTTATTGATATTATGTATTTAATGTATTGTAGTACCATCATTCAAAAAAATTTTTTGTTAGCTCTGATATATTGCAAGTATTATAAGAGGTCTTTTAGAACATCTTTCAAGGCCGGTTTGGTGGTGGTTGCCTCCTTTAACTGTTGTTTGTCTAAGAAGGTTTTGATCCCTCCATCTAGTTTGAATGAAAGTCTAGCAGGATATATTATCCTTGGTTGAAACCCTTTTTCATTCAGGGCTCGATAGATATCTTGCCATTCTCTTCTGGCTTTTAGGGTTTGTGTGGAGAAGTCTGCAGATAATCTTATGGGTTTTCCCCTGTAGGTGACTTTTTGTTTCTCTCTTGCAGCCTTTAGGATTCTTTCTTTATCCTTACTTCTTCTCATTGTGACTATGATGTATCTTGGTGTCTTCAGGTCTGGGTTGATTCTGTTTGGAACTCTCTGGGCCTCTTGAATCTTGATGTCCTTTCTGTTATTCAGGTCTGGGAAGTTTTCTTCTATTATTTCCTCTAGAATGTTTCCTTCCCCTTCCTCTCTTTATTCCTCTGGCAGGCCAATTATACGAATGTTACTTCTTTTGACATCATCCCATATGTCTCTATTGTTGTTTTCAGTGTCTCTCAATCTCTTTTTGAGCTCTTTCACCTGTTTCTTCATTTTCTCTAACTCATCTTCTGTCTGACTAGTTCTGTTTTCTGCTTCTGTTAGTCTGCTTTCCCTTGCCTCAGCTTCTTTCTTCATTACAGCTATTTCAGCTTTCAGTTCTCTAATTGCCTCAAGATAATCAGTATTTTCCTTGGGGATCTCAACTGTTGTTTCCTTAATACTGCCATTCCTTTCCTCCAATGTTGTTTTCATTTCTGTGATTAATAAGTTTATTATTGCTTGCATACTTTTCTTATTTATGGTTACTTCTGGCTGATTTATAGTTTCTTCTGGGCTTTTGTCTTCATTCATTGGAGTAGCAGTTTTATTTGTTTTTGATCTACCCATTTTTTTTGATTTATGTGTTTCTTATTTTTATGCTCTGTTGTTCCTCAGTTGTTGTGTCTTAAGTACAAGCAACACTGTACTAAATACCTTTATGACAAATGCACTGACCAACCTCAGGAATTACAATAGCACTGAAGCAAGTATTGAAGCAGTTTAATCATTACCATTTAGCCAAACAATGTCTCCAGTCCGTGAAAAAATAGCAACCAAGTCCAAGTGAAGAAGAAAGAGGAAAGAAAGAAGGGATAGCAAGAATAGACAGTTAAGCAAATCTACTATCCACTGTATATTCTAGGGGTAACAAAAGGGGAAAGGGAGGTAGAGCAGAGATACACACATAGAGAGTACATTCTGAGTCAGATTTCTTCCCCAAAATAATTCATAAATTCAGAAAGGCAAAGAAGAAGGAGGGAAGAAGTGTATGACAAGATTAAAAAAAAAAAGCAAGAAATAAGAGAGAGAAAAGAGAAAAGATAAGAAAAAGAGCTGTAATTTAAGAGCGTGAAAGGACAGGTTTTTTAATTACTTTATTTTTAATTTAATTTTAATTTTAATTTTTTAATTAGCTAGGAGTAGGAGGAAGGGGAGAGTCAGTAGAGGAGGTAGGAGTAATGAGAGAAGTTCCTCCACAATAGATAAGATGCCCACTACCCTAGCAATGAAAGATACCCTAAGAGTTAATTGTGATCAACCTAAATGGGGGGGAAAGATATATATCTTTATATAATATTAATAAAAAAATAGAGCAGGGTAAAAAAAAAAACCCTGTCCCAGATTACCTCAAACCTCGTGATCAGAGGCAGCTGATAGTTAAGAAAGAAAAAAAAAATTTTTAATTGGGGGTAGGGCGGTGGTGCAGTGGGTTGAGCGCACATGGTGCTAAGTGCAGGGCGTAAGGATCCCGGTTCGAACCCCCGGCTCCCCACCTGCAGGGGAGTCGCTTCACGGGCGGTGAAGCAGGTCTGCAGGTGTCTATCTTTCTCTCCCCCTTTCTCTCTGTCTTCCCCTCCTTTCTCTATTTCTTTCTGTCCTATCCAACAACAAAGCAATGTCAACAATGGCATTGATAACCGCAACGAGGCTGCAACAACTAGGGCAACAAAAAGGGGGCAAAATGGCCTCCAGGAGCGGTGGATTCATGGTGCAGGCACCAAGCCCAGCAATAACCCTGGAGGAAAAAAAATAAAAAATAAAAAATAAATTTTTTTCAATTTAAAAAAAACCTCAGGACTAGACAAGGATAGCTGAAATAGACAGTTATGCAAATCTACTATCCACTGTATATTCTAGTGGTAGCTAAAGGAGGAAGGGAAGTTGAGCAGAGATTCTCGCAGTGAGAGTCCACTCTGAGTCAGAATTCTTCCCCAAAATAATTCCCAAACATGTATCAGTGAATTCAGTGAAAGTACACTGTTTGGTGGTATGGGGGATGGGGCCTGTGCCTTGGAAGCTATAGGATTAAGGAAGAAAGGATGACAAGAATGAGAAAAAGAGAAAAAAATAAAGAGAGAGAAAAAAGAAAAAGATAAGAAAAAGAACAGTAATAAAAGAGCGGTGAAAGGAGTTATTTATTTATTTATTTTTAATTATTTAATTAGCTATCCGGTTGGGGGGGGGTTGGCTACTTAGAAAGAAAAAAGGCCAGAGGTTTCAGAAGAGAATAGACTTAGAATGAATGATACTACCTGGTGGGACAGGAATCTTGGTAAAGAAAGAAGCTCAGCAGGGGAGCCTGCTAGGAGCTGGTCCCCAGGGACTGGTTATGGTGGGGGGAGGGGAATGTGGTGCACTTTGGGATTAATAATTTAAAAGAAAAAAATGTTTCCCTTTTTTTCTACTCTATTTTTAACCCAAATTAAGTTATAGTCACCTCCTTGGTGTCACTGCTAGGACCCCTTATTGACTGGCCTACTAAAGGCAGAAAATCCTACCGTTTCCAGAAGATGTGGTCAGAGCTCAAGCCACTAGCAGCTTCTCAGTCCACTATCTTCCGGGCTAGCCCAGGGATATATTTTCATACTACCAGAGTTCCACATCCCCATTCCCTTCATTGGAAACTGCAGTAGTTCTCTCAGGATCACAGATATGAGTTGACTATTTCTTCAATAACTATCTATCTATGTTTACATATATATATTCCATTTTTTTCCTGTGGTCTTCTCTTCTTTTCCTTTCTAAGTCATACCTACATCTATTTATACTTCTAAGTGTCCTTTTCTTCCTCTTCTTTCTCAGGGTCCTGATGGAATTGGGGTCAGAGCCCTCTAGTCATCTTTCCTTAAGATTTCTCCCCCCTCTGGGAATTTGAACCAAAATTCTTTATGGGGTGCAGAAGGTTAGAGAAGGCTTCTGTAAATGGCTCTTCACAGGACATAGATGTTGACAAGTCAATCCAAACTCCCAACCTGTTTTTATCTTTCCCTAGTAGGGTATGGCACCGAAGAGGTGAGGTTTCAGAACACACTGGTGAGTGAACCTGCCCAGCAAGCTCATGATGGAATCACAGTAACATCTGCAACTTGGGTGACTGTGGCTTAGTGAGTTTCTGAAGAAAACCTTGTTGTATTTTGTTGGGTTTTCATTCTTGGGTTTTTTTTCCTTTCTCATTTTTTTTTCTAATTATCAGGAGAGTGATCTAAAAAGGCTCCTACTCCATAGCAATGCCTCCACAAGTTCCTAAAATGAATTTTTTAAAGAGAATACTTAGTTTTAGCTTACTCATCTTCCCCAGCAAACTATTATTATGTTAGTAAATATCAAATGATGTTATGCCACTATGGAATATATATGATACATATAAAATTAACTTATCAAAGTCACACTGGAAAAACACCTTATGAGTGCAGTGATTGTGGGAATTTCTTTAGCTGGTGTTTCAGTTCATTCAACACCAAACCATTCTCAATGGAGAAAAGCTTTGAATAAAACAAATGGAGGGAAGCCTTTATCTTCAACTTCACATTTACCAAATACCAGAGAATATAAACTGGAGAAGGGCATTCTGAAGCAATATTTCTTTATGAAAAGCCTCCATCCTCATTAAACATCAAAGCATTAGCAATGGAAAAACACCTAATTAATGGGGTTAATTTGGGAAAGCATTTACCCATAGCCTTACTCAACCCTAGAGATTTTATATTGCAGGAAAGTCCTACAGATAAAATGAATGTTGGAAATGACTTACAAAAAAAGGTAGACTAACCTCACTTGACATCAAAAAGTTTACAACAAAGAAAGACTTATTCAGAAAAAGTCTTCAGTTAAATATCTACTCTGTTTAAATTTCAGAAAGTCACAATCTAGGTAGGCCTTTAAATGCAGTAAATGTGGGAAGACTTAATTTCTTCAGTCTGTGATATATATATGTATATTTCAGAAGATCCACATTGAAGAAAAATCTTGGGAGTGCAAGGAAAGAGCAACTTAACTCATATCTGAGAAAGGTTCTGAAAGTAGATTTTATAAGCAATAGAACATCCTTTTAAAAGTCAATTTTCTTATTACCTAATGTTTTTTTTTCTTTACTGGGGGGATTAATGGCTTACAGGCAATAGTAAAATACAGTAGTTGGTACATATGTAACAGTTCTCAAATTTCCACATAACACTCTAGTCCCCCACCTGCGTCCTCCATCATCATGTTCCAGGATCTGAACACTCCTCTCCAGCCCCCCCCCCACCAGAGTCCTTTACTTTGGTACAAGCCACTAAACATCTTGCATCCATATATTCACACTGAAGAAATTCATATTTGAGTTACATAGGTTATATACTTTGTGGATCAACACTGAATGTTCTCACTTGCCCAGTGCCTTTACTAGATTTCAGTCACTACTTCTGGCAGCAGGCATACTCAACTCCTCCAGCTGGTAGATTCCTACAGTGTACATTGGTAATCTCAATAAATGTAGAGAAAGCAGATCCTTCTGCTTTTGTTTCCTAGTTCCTGAAGGAAAATTTGAGTAGCAATTGTCCAGTGACGATATCGGTCTTATCCTCCTTGTTAAATCAGAGACCAGACCTATCTGGTTAAGTATTATTATTATTATTATTATTATTATTATTATTATTATTATTATTATTTTAGTAGTAGCTTAATTGTATTAAAATTTAAAAATACATATATACATATATACATATATAATTTCATTTCAACACACATTTTGTGTAAGTCACCACACCCACCATCAAAGTTCTGTGCCCCCACCCTCCTATCTCCCACAGATAACCAACATAGTTCCCAAAAGTCTTACAGTTTGATTGCTTCTATTTTTTTCCAAGTTCATGTGTGTCAGTTCTCTAGATTCCATATATCAGTGAAACCATCTAATAGTTGTCTTTCTTTTATTTTTAATTTCTTTATTGGGGAATTAATGTTTTACATTCAACAGTAAACACAATAGTTTCTACATGCATAACATTTACCAGTTTTCCATATAACAATACAACCCCCACTAGGTCTTTTATCATCCTTTTGGGACCTGGGTTCTCTGCTCCCTACCTCACCTCCCCCCCCAATTTCAGAGCCTTTTACTTTTGTGCAATATGTCAATTCCAGTTCAGGTTCTGCTTGTGTTTTCTCTTCTGATCTTGTTTTTCAGCTTCTGCCTAAGAGTGACATCATCCCATATTCATCCTTCTGTTTCTAACTTATTTCTCTTAACAAAAATTTTTCAAGGTCCATCCAAGATCAGCTGAAAATGGTGAAGTCACCATTTTTTATAGCTGAGTAGTATTTCATTGTGGATATAAACCACAGCTTGCTCAGCCACTCATCTGTTGTTGGACACCTGAATTGCTTCCAGGTTTTGGCTATTACAAATTGTGCTATTAAGACATATGTGTACATAGATCTTTTTGGATGGGTGTGTTGGGTTACTTAGGCTATATCCCCAGGAGAGGAATTGCAGGATCATAGGCTAGGTCCATTTATAGCCTTCTGAGAGTTCTCAAGACTGTTCACCACAGAGGTTGGACCAATTTACATTTGCACCAGCAGTGCAGGAGGGTTCCTTTGACCCCACAACCTCTCCAGTATTTGTTGCTGTTACCTTTCCTGATGTATGACATTCTCACAGCAGGGAAGTGGTATCTCATTGTTGTCTTTATTTGCATTACTCTGACAATCAAAGACTTGGAGCATTTTTTCTTGCATTTCTCAGCCTTTTGGATCTCTTCTGTGGTGAATGTTCTGTCCATATCATCTCCCCATATTTGGATGGGGTTGTTTCTTTGTTGTTGAGTTTGGCAAGCTCATTATATACTTTGGTTATTAGCCTACTGTCTGATGTATGGCATATAAAGATCTCCCATTCTGTGAGGGGTCTCTTGGTTTGGGTAGTGGTTTCTTTTGCTGTGTAGAAGCTTTTTAATTTGATGTAGTCCCATAGGTTTATGCCTGCCTTAGTCTTCTTTGTAATGAGATTTGTTTCATTGAAGATGTCTTTAAAATTTATGCAGAAAGAGTGCTGTCAATATCTTCCTTTAAGTATCTGATAGTTTCTGGTCTAACATCCAAGTTCTTGATCCACTTGGAATTTACTTTCGTATTTGGTGAAATATAGTGGTTCAGTTTCATTCTTCTGCATGTTTCAACCCATTTTTTCCAACACCATTTGTTGAAGAGACTCTGCTTTCCCCATTCAATATTCTGGACACCTTTGTCAAAGATTAGGTGTCCATAGATGTGGGGCTTAGTTCTGGGCTCTTAATTGTATTCCACCGGTCAGTGTGTCTATTCATGTTCTAGCAGCAAGCAGTTTTGATGACAGTGGCCCTATAATACAATTTGAGATCTGGGAGTGTGATGCCTCCAGT
The DNA here is from genome assembly GCF_950295315.1 of Erinaceus europaeus. Lineage (NCBI taxonomy): Eukaryota > Metazoa > Chordata > Mammalia > Eulipotyphla > Erinaceidae > Erinaceus > Erinaceus europaeus. The sequence goes on along the minus strand of NC_080162.1, from coordinate 167,929,553 downwards.
TCTGTTCTTTCTTCTCAAGATGGTTTTGGCAATCCGAGATCTTTTCTGGTTGCAGATAAACTTTTGTAGCATTTGTTCTATTCTCCTAAAAAAATGTGGTGGGAATCTTGATGGGGATAGCATTAAATTTGTATATGGCTCTGGGTAGTATATTCATTTTGATGATGTTAATTCTTCCAACCCATGAACATGGAATATCTTTCCACTTCTTTGTGTCTTTTTCAATTTCCTTGATTAGTGAATCATAATTTTTAGTATACAGTCTTTCACTTCCTTGGTTTGGTTTACTCCTAGGTATTTTATTGTTTTTGTTGCTATAGTAAAAGTAATTGATTTCTGGACTTCAGCTTCTTCTAACTTAGTGTTTGCATAGAGGAATGCCACTGACTTTTGAATGTTAATTTTGTAGCCTGACACCTTACTGTATTGTCTGATGATCTCCAACAGCTTCTTGCTGGATTCCTTAGGTTTTTCTATGTATACTAGCTTGTCATCTGTAAATAGGGAGAGTTTGACTTCTTCTCTTCCAATCTATATGCCTTTAATTCCTTGCTCCTGCCTGATTGCTATAGCAAGAACTTCCAACACTATGTAGAATAGTAATGGTGATAGTGGACAGCCCTGTCTAGTATCTGATCTGAGAGGAAATGCTTTCAGTTTTTCACCATTGAGTAAGATGTTGGCTGTAGGTCTGCAATATATAGACTCCACTATCTTCAGGAATTTCCATCTATTCCCATTTTTTGTAGTGTTTTGATCATGAAAGGATGTTGTATTTTGTCAAAGGCTTTCTCTGCATCTATTGATATGACCATGTGGTTTTTGGTCTTGCTTTTATTGATGTCCTGGATCACGTTGATTTATTTACATATATTAAACCTGCCATGCTTGGGATAAACCCTACTTGGTCATGATAAACAATCTTTTTAATATACTGATATACCCAGTTGGCTAGAATCTTGTTCAATATTTTAGCATCTATGTTCATCAGAGATATTGTTCTGTAGTTTTCTTTTTTGGTTGTGTCCCTGTCTGCTTTTGGTATCAAAGTGATGGTGACTTCATAGAAGCTGAAAGGGAGTATTCTAGTTTCTTCAATATTCTGGAAGACTTTTAAAAGTAGAGGTATTAGTTCTTCTTTGAAGGTTTTATAGAATTCATTTGTAAAACCATCTGTTCTAGGACTTTTATTTTTGGGGAGGTTCTTGATAACTGTTTTAATTTTATTGTCTGTGATGGGCCTGTTCATGTTATATAGTTCCTCTTTACTTAATTTTCTAAGTTGGTAGGTATCTAGGAAATCATCCATTTCTTTCAGATTCTCTAGCTTGGTGGCATATAGTTGTTCATAGAAGCCTCACATAATATGTTGAATTTCTGTGGTGTCTGTTATGATATCACCTCTTTCATTTACGATCTGATCTATTTGGGTCTTCTCCCTTTTTTGTTTTGTGAGTCTGGCTAAATGTTTGTCAATTTTGTTCACTCTTTCGAAGAGCCAACATTTACTTTCATTGATCTTTTGTATGTTTTTTTTATTTTCAATGTTATTGATTTCTGCCCTAACTTTAGTGATTTCTGTCCTTCTCATTGCTTTAGGGTTCCTCTGTTCTTCTTCTTCTAGGTCTTATAGATGTGCAATCAGGCTGTTTATTTGTGCTTTTTCTTGCTTCCTCATGTGTGCTTGTATGGCTATGAACTTCCCTCTCAGTACTACCTTAGTTGTGTCCCAAATATTTTGATAGCTTGTGTCTTCATTTTCATTGAACTCTCAAAACATTTTTATTTCTTCCTTTATTTCCTCTTTGTCCCAGTAGTTGTTAAGTAATACTTCCACATTTTGGGACTATTACTAATCTTTTGTTGATTGTTAAGTGTTAGTTTAATTCCACTGTGGTCTGAGAAGATGCTTGGGATGATTTCAATGCTCTTGAATTTGCTGATGCTGTCCTTGTGACCTAATATATGGTCTATCCTTGGGAATGAACAATGCATACTTCAGTAGAATGTGTATTCAAGTATCTTGGGTAATGACTCTGAAAATGTCCAATAGTTCTAGTTTATCTCTCTCCTCATTTAAATCCCTCATTTCTTTGTTGATTTTCTGCCTGGGTGATCTGTCTAGTTGACAGAGTGGGGTGTTGAAGTCCCTTACCATGATTGTGTTGCTGTCAGTATATTGCCGTTGCTCTTTCAATAGATGTTTGATGTGTTTAGATGGCTTCTCTTTGGGTTTACAGATGTTAATAATTGTTAAATCCTCTTGATTGACTGATCCTCTGGGCATTAAGTAGTGTCCATCCCTATCTTTTTTAATTTTGTTTATTTTAAAGTCTATCATGTCAGATATGAAAGTAGCTGTCCCTGCTCTTTTTTGTGTGCCATTGGCTTGAATGATAGTTTTCCATTCTTTCACTTTGAGTCTGTGTTTGTCTTGTTGTGTTAAGTGGGTTTCCTGTAGACAGCATATTGTTGGGTTGTGTTTTCTGATACATCTTCCTATTCTGTGCCTTTTAATAAGTGAATTCAGGCCATTGACATTTAGTGGTATCAAAGATTGAATATATTTTAATGCCATTCTTCTAGGTTTTTAGAGTGTTCTGATATATGGCCTATTTATGGTGGTCTGACTGTTTATAGGAGACCTTTCAGAACTTCTTTCAGGGAAGATTGGTGATAGTTGATTCTTTCAACTGTTGTTTGTCTGAGAAGGTTTTGATGCCTCCATCTAGTCTGAATGATAGTCTAGCAGGATACAGTAGTCTTGTTTGAAAGGCTTTCTCATTGAGCACTTGATAGATATCTTGCCATTCTCTTATGGACTGTAGTGTTTGTGTGGAGATGTCTGCTGCTAATCTTATGGGTTTTCCTCTATAGGTAACCCTTTGTTTTTCTCTTGCAGCCTTCAGGATCCTTTCTTTATCATTTCTTTCCATTCTAAATATGATGTGTCTTGGTAAAAGGCGAAAGATTTATACGATCTGAAGAGAAACCAAAGTATGATGATGTGTCTTGGTGTCTTTAAGTCTAGGTTTATTATGTTTGGGATCCTCTGGGCTTCTTGAATCTTTATGTCTTTTATGTTGTCTAGAGTAGGGATGTTCTCATCAATTATGTCCTGAAAAATGCTTTCTTCCCCTCCCTCTCTTTCTTCCTCTGTTAACCCAATAATGCATATATTATTTCTTTTGAAGTCATCCCATAGGTGTCTGTTGTTGTTTTCAGTATCACTTAATCTCTTTTTGAGATCTCTTACTTCTTTTTTAGTTGTCTCTAATTCATCCTCAATTTTGCTTATTCTGTCTTCAGCCTCATTTATTCTATTCTCTCTGCCCTCTACTGCTTTCAGGAATTCATCTATTTTGTTACCCTGCTCTGACACTGTTTTAGCTTGCTCAGCTAGTTGTGTTATTTGCTCAGCTATTTCAGCTTTCAGCTCTCTAATAACCTTGAGATAATTAGGGTTTTCTTCCAGAGTCTCATTGGTTGTTTCTGCATTTCTGATGACAATTCTTTCAAACTCTTTACTCACTCCTGTGATTATTTCCTTAACTAGTGTTTGGATGTTGACCTCATTATTTTGTGCTTCAATCTTTGGGAGGCTTTTAGCTGAACTCTTGTCCTGGTTCATTTCTCCAATATTTCTTCCTGTTGGTTTAACCATTTTATATAGTATGTAATGAGGTCCCTCTCTCAGTACTTTTCAAATTACTGATCACTCTTGCCTGGATTGACTTGTGTCTAAGTAAGGTAACTAAAGGGCTCACAGTTGTGGAAATTGACTGTTGTTTCAGTAGTATTTTAATCCCTGAGTTGGAGCACAGTGTCTTAAAAACCTCTTTTATTCTTTTTCTTCCCCATAGGCTATGGGAGCCTGAGGTCTTTTAAACTATAAGTAGGTTTCTTAGCTTAATCACTGACTCCTGACCAAGAGATAAAGCAGGGTGGGGCAGAGATAATCCAGTGGCTATACAAAGAGACTCTCACAGCCCCATAGCTAGACCACTGAGGTATAGATCTTCTCCTGAGTTTCCTAGTTAGTTCTCTGTCCCTTGGTGTCAGCACAGGACCTCCCCTCTGCTACTCCTCACCTGCAGGAAGGCAGTTGCTTCATAGGCGATGAAGCATGTCTACAGGTGTCTATCTTTTCCTCCCCCTCTCTGTCTTTTTCTCCTTTCTCAATTTCTCTCTTTTCTATCCAACAACAACAACAACAGCAATAGCAACAATAACAACAGTAACAACAAGGGCAACAAAATGGGAAAAATAACCCCCAGGAGCAGTGTATTCATAGAGCAGGCACCTAGCCCCAGCAATAACCATGGAAGATATACATATTTATGTATATTTAAATGATTTATATTTATGTCTTACTGGAGTCACACACTTTCAATGCCATGACTCAGCAACTTTTGTGATACCAATTTTCTTATTATTTTTAAAGGAAGAGGTGAGACATACAGAAAAAAGGAGAGACACCACAGGAACACAGTCCTATCCAGCATGGTTAGGACAGTTCCGCCAGCATGGTCCATGAGACTAGAGATAGAACTCAAAGTTAATATCTGATGCACCAAAGTGAATTATCTTCTGACATTTAATAAAGTATATTTTTAGAGCAGTTTTAGGTTTCATGGAGGCGAGCAGAAAGGTTCCGTGTACTCTGTTCATAGTTTCTCCATTAGCATCTTACATTAGTGTAGTGCATTTGCTTCAACTGATGAACTGATATTGATTCATTATGAATACAGTCTACAATCTGCATTAGGATTCTTTCTTTATGTTGTATACTTCAATGGAGCTTGATAAATGCATAATGTAATGTATCCATCATTGCAATACCATACAGAAGCTTTCCACTAATGGAAAAATCCCACGTTCATTTATTAACCTCTTCCCTCTCCTGTCAAGTTCCTGGAAAATGCTGAAAAACACTGATCTTATTTTAAATCATCTCTATAGTGTCACCTTTTCTACAATGTCATATAAGTTAGAGTGATGAACAAAAATATGAGTATAGTAATTAGAAAAAATTTATTCCATAAGCAAAATTTAGAAGCAATAGCACACCCAGAAAAAGGGATATTTTTCAGATGTAAAAGGAAATTAACTATAAATCCAGCAAAAGATATGGAGGAGAAGCCAACTGGTAAGCACACTTGGTTGAGTGCACACCTTACCATGCACATGTATCCAGGTCCCTACCAGAGGGGAGGAAGCTTCACAAACAGTGAAGCAATGCTGTAGGTATAATAATAAATAAGCATAATTATATATGTGTCAATACTCAGAATATGTACAAGATCAAAAAGGAAATCATATATACTATAGGTGTTGTTAGATAATAATGTGCCAGTGCAGTTTCAGCAATTTTAACAAATGTAGCATTATGGTTCAGGATCTGGATAGTGGAGGGAAATGTGTGTCTGTGTGGTCAGGGTACTTAGAAACTCTATGCGCATATCTTGCTATGAACTTAAAAGGCTCTTTTATAACTAGTCTATAAAAAGACTGGTGGGAGAAAGGATTTTAATATTGGTACACAGGATGAATATGGGTGAAATGTTAATGGATTATGAGAAAACTAACTATTTTCCCTAAAGTATGAAGAGCAAAGCCAAGGATGTTTTTCCAGTGTAGTTAATGAGTATCTGAATACCTTGATAAAGTTTTTCTACTTAGTATTGAGTCCAAGAAAAGAAAAGATCTTCTAAACATTAGATATTTACCTGTTTATTTTTTTCAATATAATGTACTGACTATTAGAAGCAGCTTAAATTTTATCTTCAATGAAAATGCAGAGATACCACCTGGAATCTCAGCTAATTTCTGCCAAAAAAAAACTGTCTTCAATTTATAAGCTAATAATTTAGAGGTGGGATATTAATCCTTGTACAAAACAACACAGTTGGTTGAGTAGCAGATCATTCATTTGTTCTTGGCAAGATAAAGCAGGTTTCATAATCTTAAAGGTCATTTATATGTACTTAGTGAGCATCAAATTGCTTTAAATGGGCTGTCCTTCTTCTTCTAGCATTTGCCCTTCTTCCGTAGCCAGTTAACAGCGTCAGGTTGAGCCTGATGTAAAGTTTCGAGACCTCCTTTGAATCTGGAGAGGTGGCAATCATTGACTATGTGGGTCATAGTCTGTCTGTAGCCACAGGGGCAGCTCGGGTCATCTCTGCCTCCCCAGCGATGGAACATAGCGGCGCACGGCCATGGCCTGTTCGATAGCGATTGAGGAGGGCCCAATCATAACATGCTAGGTCAAAGCCAGGTTGACGCTTGCAGGAGTCTGTGATGAGGTGTTTGTTCTTTACCTCAGCTGACTGCCAACTCTGTTTCCAAGAGTCTGGAACAGAGAAGTTCAGTGTAGGCATAGGAGACCAGATTGGATAACGAGACGTCAAGCATTGGGCAGGGCGAAGATATCTGCGTATATTGGCAGGTGCGGTAGAACGTAGAAGTGGGAAATGAACTTAGATGATGCCGCATCCCGACGAATATCTGGCGGGGCGATGTTGCTAAGAACTGGCAGCCATGGAACCGGGGTGGAACGGATGGTTCCAGAAATTATCCTCATGGAGGAATATAATTTGGAATCGACCAAGTGGACATGGGGGCTACGGAACCATACTGAGGCACAGTATTCTGCAGTGGAATAGCATAATGCCAGAAATGATGATCGTAGTGTGGAAGCGCTCGCGCCCCATGAGGAGCTGGCCAGTCTTGCAATGATATTATTCCTCGTGCCCACCTTTGTTGCAGTTTTTATGAGATGTTTGTGAAATGACAGAGTGCACTCGAGAGTAACGCCAAGATAGACTGGCTGGGCTTCATGCCAGATTCTCGTATCGTCAAGCTGCACATTAAGCTCACGCGAGGCCGAGGCATGGTGTAGATGGAAAACAGATGATACCGTTTTTGCAGTGCTAGGGATTAGTCGCCATTTTTTACAGTAATCAGATATCAGAGACATGTCTTTCGTGAGTGTTTCCTCGAGGATGTCGAACTTGGATGCCTGAGTTGCACAGCAGATGTCATCGGTGTAGATGAACTTCCTTGAAGAAGTTTCTGGGAGGTCATTGATGTAAATATTAAATAGCGTAGGAGCCAGAACAGAGCCCTGAGGGAGGCCGCTTGAGACAAGTCTCCATCTGCTAGACTTGTCACCCAGATGCACCTGGAATCTTCTGTTTTGGAGAAGAAACGATATAGTGTTGGCCACCCATGGAGGCAGGCATCTTGAGATCTTGGGCTGTCCTCTTTTGGCTGTCCTATTATAATATAGATCACCTTTTGGCTGACCTCTTATAATATAGATATATTACTTTTCTGATATGCCCTCTAGTCCAAAATGCAGCTTGAAGTATTTTAGAAGAAATGCTTTTTTTCTAATAAAAATAATGCCATACTAACATCACTCTCATCCTTACATAATGCACTTGCTTTTACATCCCATGCCTATCTCTGGACACATCCCATGCCTATCTCTGGACACAGTCAGAAGTAGAACATGTCATGTTGAGTTGGCACTGGTTGCATTGATTTGGTTGAGATCAGCAGATGCAATATCAAATGGTATGGATCAAGGGAAGCATGAAGGACAATGAGCAAATCCCCAGAGGTTCCAGAACTGGGAGACATATGGATTCATAGAGAATGAGGAAGGTTCCCTGCTGTGTTAGAGTTTAAGACTACAATAGATAATTATTCTAACCAAGTTATTTGGGAACTTGATGTATTTTGAAAATCCCATGGCTAAGATTTATTGTACTATACAAAACTTTACCATGCTTTGTGTCATGTAATGTAATTTACAATCTTTTATTTTACAATATTTTATTTTAATATCTGTAAGCATGTTTGTGTAAATATACATATAAAACATTTATCTAAAATATGCCAAAACCCAAAAGAGGAAATATAATAACAAATTAAGTCTAAAAGGAGTGGGGCGGTAGCACAGCAGGCTAAGTGCACGTGGCAAGAAGCACAAGGACCAGAGGAAGGATTTGGTTCCAGCTCCTGGCTCCCCACCTGCAGGGGTACCGCTTCACAGGCAGTGAAGCATGACTGCAGGTGACTTTCTCTCCCCCTCTCTATCTCCTGCTCCTCTCTTCATTTCTCTCTGTCCTCTATAACAAGGACAATATCAGTAACAACAACAATGATAACTACAACAGCAATAGAAAACAAGGGCAACAAAAGGGAAAATAAATAAATAAATAAATATTCTTAAAATTAAAAACAATAAGTACAAAAATCTTAATATAGCCTTTATATAAATTACTTAATATATAAAACTTAATTATATAAATTAAGTTTTCGGGAGTCAGGCTATTGCGCAGCCGGTTAAGCGCAGGTGACTCCCCACCTGCAGACCTGCTTCACTACTTGTGAAGCGACTCCCTTGCAGGTATATATGTTCCCCCAGTTTATGGATACATATGCACATATACCTTATCCCTTGGGCCCTGGTCTATATATAGGTTCTGGAACTTTGTTAGGAAGTGCACCACTTGAAATGGAACTGAAAAATCCTATGAGCTAGGAAAGGATTGGAGCTAAAGGGTTGACATCCCATGCCTATCTCTGGACACAGAAGTAGAACATGTCATGTTGAGTTGGCACTGGTTGCATTGATTTGGTTGAGATCAGCAGATGCAATATCAAATGGTATGGATCAAGGGAAGCATGAAGGACAATGAGCAAATCCTCAGAGGTTCCAGAACTGGGAGACATATGGATTCATAGAGAATGAGGAAGGTTCCCTGCTTTGTTAGAGTTTAAGACTACAATAGATAATTATTCTAACCAAGTTATTTGGGAACTTGATGTATTTTGAAAATCCCATGGCTAAGATTTATTGTACTATACAAAACTTTACCATGCTTTGTGTCATGTAATGTAATTTACAATCAACTATCTTATATACTGACAAGACCAGTTACTTCTGGTCTCCTTGGTCTAAGATTATAAGTGATTCAATCAGTTTATTCATTTGAAACCTGAAGTGCTTAGATTGAAGGAATATATACTTAGAACTGAAGTTTATGCATTGAAAAGCCTGAGACATTCAATCTATTTTTCCCCTCTCATATTGATTTAATAGTGATTTATAAGATTATAGGTTAATAGGAGAATATATTAACACCATTCCATGCACCAAGGTCTTTGTCCTTACCCTCTCCACCACCCCCACCCCACAACACCCCCCAACCCCCTCCATACACATACACACACACACACACACACACACACACACACACACACACACACACACACACACACACACACTGGAGCTTAAAATTTTGCACCACTCTCCGGAGGGAGGCTGAGTCAACATACTCTGCCACTCGAAGAAGACTGGTCCTAAAATGAGTGCAGCCTAGAATGTTCCTAGCTATGACCACAGAATGCGAGCTCAGACTGACAAGGATACAGAGGTTACACAGACTCCTGTTTTAAATGTGAATAGACATGGACCTGAGTTCAGATCCATGGAGTTTATAGTTAATGGTATATATATATCCCATATTTGAGAGATACTCTTTGTCCTTATCCAGCTTTATAGTCCTAGCATGAACTTTGACATCATCTTCCCAGATAATACCTGCCTACCTGCATGTTAGCTGTCAGGCTCAAGCAAAAATTAATAAAGTGATATGCCCTTGGAATATACCTAAAATAGACTTCCTAGCTTCTCCAACATAATAAAGATTTCACATTTCATCTGCTATACTCTTACTTTCAGGTTCCTGATTATATTTGTTTATTATAATTTGTTATGCTTTATATCTTTTTAAAAATTATATATATTTATTTATTTTTCCCTTTTGTTGCGCTTGTTGTTTTATTGTTGTTGTTACTGATGTCATCATATTTAGAAAGAACAGAAATGGAGAGAGGGAGGGGAAGACAGAGGGGGGGAAAGACAGACACCTGTAGACCTACTTCACCACTTGTGAAGCAACCCCCCTGCAGGTGGGGAGTTGGGGGCTCGAACCCGGCGCTTAAGCTGCTGCACTATCATCCGGCCCTGTCTGCTTTATATCTTAATGCTTTTCAGCTACCAAGTGGCAGATGCTGCCATGATGCCAGCTTGACATCTCTGGGCATACAACCTTACCAATGTGTCCTGGAACCCCACCTCCCCAGAGCCCTACTCCACTAGGGAAAGATAAAGATAGGCTGGGGGTATAGATTAAAATGTCAATAGCCATGTCCAGAGGAGAAGCAGTTAAAGAAGCCAGACCTCCCACTTTCTGCACCCCACAAAGATCTTTGGTCCATACTTCCAGAGGGATAAAGAATAGGGAAACTTCCAATGGAGGGGAAGGGATATGGAACTCTGTTGGTGGGAATTGTACGGAATTTTATTTCCCTTAAACCACAATCTTGTCAATCATTATTAAATCACTAATAAAAGTTATAAAAAAAATAAATTGTAGAAATATAAAAAATTGAATCTATAAAACAATATTTCTATATAAAACTGTTATAATCTTGCCTTAAAACATATTTTGAGGCAAATAAAACTGAGTTCCTTTTTTATAATAATAATTAACCTAAAGATAAAAATGAATTGACTATCATTTCACAGAGGTTTGGTAGGATCTTGCTTATTGAACTTCTTGAGTTTTCAGTGTAATTCTTCATTAACTGACTTCTCACATCAACCAAATAGCTGACTCCAAATGATAAATGAAAATGTATTATATTCCATGTGAGAACTTAGAAATATCCCAACACTTACTTCACACACATCATTAGTAAAAACGTCTAATTTCCTAAAAGTATACAACAAAATAGCATATTTTCTTTGGTAAAAGAGGAGGACTAGGGACCGGTTGGTGGTGCACCCAGTTAAGTGCAATGACCCACTGATGCCCATTTTGCAAACTTTGGTACTGTCATTTTTTTTATCTTAAATTTTTTTCTTATCTTTATTTTTTATTGAATAGAGACATCCATAAATTGAAAGGAAGAGGGAGATAGAGGGAGAAAGACAGAGAGACACATGACATACTGCTTCACAACTCACAAGCTTTTATTCCTTGCAGGTATGGAAGGGGTCTTGAACCAGGGTCCTTGCATATTGGTAAGTGAAATATCTTTAGTTACAATTTTTTCTCATAACCCTAGGAATAACACCTAGGTTTGTGATGTTATGTTTAAAAAAAATGTAAGGAAGTAAATTATATTATTCATATGAGATGAACCATGATATGCAAAATATATAAGTAAATGCATTTATAATCAATAAAATGAGGTCAATTTAGAAAGAAACTATTATAGAATATTTATGATGACTCTGAAATTGAACTTTACGTGACAAAGTAACTCTTCTACTTGGCGCTGACTACATGATTTTCGACATTTTACAAGTTTGCTATTCCAGTTTCTTATCTGTAAGAGAACAGCAATAACACCAAATGCTGAGAATATAGGAGAAAATATATACTAGTATATTTAAAGGACTTGGGATAGTACTTAGTACATGTAAATATTCCACAAATATTGATTATTACGTTATTTCTGAAATATTCGAAAACTATGAAATACAGAGTTCCTTGGCCTATTCAGCTTTTCTTTTTATCATACTCAAATATTTAAACTTTATGTTTTCCCAGAAAATAATCTGTTTTATCTAGGCTTACAAATCTACTTAATACTACTCTGAAGTTATCAGTAATAGCTTTCAAATTGTTTTGATTATTCATTTCTACAAATATATCAATCAATTATAATTTATTTTATTCCATTGATTGGTTTTGATGACAATATAGCAACCTTAGTGAAATATCTGGTTTTGTTGTGTGTATATGTTTATGTCTATGTATATGTTTGCTTATTATTCTTCATTTTACTGGCTTCTATGTATTTATGTTGGAATAGTTACCTTTTACTTTTTAAATATATATATTTAATGTTTGTAATTGCTTTCATCACTTTATTGAGAAAATGTTGATTTAGAGGATTGCTTTCGTCACAGAGGTACAGCTCCACAAATCCCCAAGATAAGTGTCAACATACCTTGATCTCTGCCAAACCATCATTGTTCATCACAGAAGACTAGACCTAAGGGCTGTGCAGTGGCACATGCAATTAAGCACAAATAGTGCTATGTCGAAGGACCTGCACAAGGACCTGGGTTTGAGCCTCCGCTCCCCACTTCACAAGTGGTAAAGCAGATTTGCAGGTGTCTATCTTTCACTTTCTGTCTATCAGCTTCTCCCCTTTCCATTTCTCTCTGTCCTATAGAATAAAATAGAAGGGGTAAAAGAAAGAAAAAGGGGGAAAAAAAAAGAAGTAAGGAAGAAAATGGCCACCAGGAGCTGTAGGTTTGTAGTGCAGATACTGTACCTTGGAAACAAAGAAAAAGAAAAAAGAAATAGACTATAGCCCCAAACTCCTCTTCAGTCCATCCCTGCAGTCCTTCCTCCACCCCAGCCCTAAGCTGCAGATCTGTCCACTGTCCTTGCTTTATTTATAATTTAATTTTTTTGCCAGAGTAATCTGATTATTTTTGTCTATATTGAACTGGAACCTCATATATGAATATCTTCATTCCTGGGGTTTTTTTGTTGTTATTTATTTTAAGTCTATGTCTTCGTTTACTTGCTTTATGTATAAAAAAAGTTTTTAAAAAGTTTATTAAAAAAGTATATAAAAAATTTTATAAAAAGTTTAACATTTTAGTTTTAAATTATAATTTTAGGACTTTTTTTTCAATTTAATGATTTACTTTAAATACATTATAATAAGGAACTAGGCTTACATAATGATTTTGATTTTCATTATATTGTTAGGAGTCCTCTATGTAAAAGGATTCTGATGGGCTGAGTTGTGGCACACGCAGATAAGCACACATAGTACTGAGCTGTAAGGACCCATGCAAAGATCCAAGTTCAGTCCCCTGGCTCCCCACCTTAAGGCGGAAATGAGTCACAAGTGGTGAAGTGGTACAGCAGGGCCTTAGGTGTCTATCTTTCTCTCTCCCTCTCTATTTCCCCCTCCCATCACAATTTCTCTCTGTCCTATCCTATAAAATGAAGAAAAAATGGCTTCCAGGAGGTGGATTCATAGTGCTGGCACTGAACTACAGCAATAATCCTGGAGATAAATAAATAAATAAATAAATAAATAAATAAATAAATAAATGGATTCTGGTGTTTCCCCATACCTATGACATCTAACCTTCGACAAAGCTTCCCTGACTATTAAATGGAGAAAAGAGAGTCTCTTTAACAAACGGTGTGGAAAATTGAGAAACATGCAGAAGAATGAAACTGAAGCATTACATTTCACCACATACAAAAGTAAGTTCCAAATAGATCAAGGACTTGAATGTTTGACCAGAAATTATCAAATACTTAGCAGAAAGTATTAGAGAACTCTTTTCCATTTAAATTTTATAAGTATTTTTAATGATACAAATCTAATTGCATGGGAGACTAAAATAAAAACAAACCAATGGGACTACATAAAATTAGAAAGCTTCTGCACAGCAAAAGAAACCACCACCCAAGCAAAGAGACATCTTACAGAATGGGAGAATATCTTTACATGCCATACACAAGACAAGAGGCTAATAACCAAAATATATAAAGAGCTCACCAAACTCAGCAACAACAACAACAAAGAAAATGACCCCATCCAAAAATGGGGAGAGGATATTAACATTATATTCACCAAAGAAGATATCCAAAAGGCCAACAAACATGAAAGAATGCTCAATTTGTTAATTGTCAGAGGAATACAAATAAAGACAATCATGATATATTATACCACTTCGCCCTGTGAGAATGTCATAGAACAGCAACAACAAATGTTGGCAAAGTTGTGAGGGCAAATGAACCCTCTTGCACTGCTGGTGGGAATGTTAATTAGTCCAACCCCTGTGAAGAACAGTCTGGAGAACTCTCAGAAGGCTAGAAATGGACCTACCCTATGATCCTGCAATTTCTCCCCTGGGGATATACCCTAAGGAACCAAATATACCCATCCCCCCCAAAAAAAAATCTGTGTATACAAATGTTCTTAGCAGCAAAAATTTGTAATAGCTAAAACCTAGAAGCAACCTAGGTGTCGAACAACAGATGAGTGACTGTGTAAGAGGTGGTAGACATACACAGTGGAATACTACTCAGCTATTAAAAATGGTGAATTCAACTTCTCTGCCTCCTTTTGGATGGAGCTTGAAGGAATCATGTTAAGTGAGATAATCCAGAAATAGAATAATGAATATGGGATGATCCCACTCATAGACAGAAGTTTAAAAATAAGAACAGAAGAGAAAACATGAGCAGAAATTGGCCAGGATTTGGTGTATTGCACCAAAGTAAAGAACTCTGGGGTTGAGGGAGGGTTCAGGTCCTAAAACATGATGGTGGAGGAGAACCTAGGCAGGGGGATTAGAGCGTCATGTGGAAAACTGAGGAGTGTTACACATGTACCAACTACTGTGTTTTACTCTGGACTACAAGCCATTAATCCCCCAATAAAGAAAAAAATGTTAATATAAAAATTTTACTTGGATTTTTCCAGATATTTACATTTTTTAAAAGTCTTTTTTTTTTTTTTTAGTAGTCTTAGTTCCAGTTCATGGGAACTAATTTAGGGTTGCAAATTGTATTTAAACATGACCATCTCTTAGTTCAAATAGCCAACTATTTGCAAACTATGGTGTAAAAGATTAGAGCCTTGCCTTTCTGCATTTAAAAATTTTTTATTTTATTTACTTTATTTTTATTGGATAGGACAGAAAAAAAAATTGAGAGAGGAGGAGGAGAGAGAGAGGGAGAGAGGAAGATAGACAACCTCAGACCTTCATCACTTGTAAAGTGACCCACACACACATGTGGGGAGCTGGGAGCTCGAACCAAGATCCTTAAGCTGGTTCTTGTGCTTTAAACTACGTACACTTTTTAAAAATTTATTTATTGGTAGACTAATGGTTTATAGTCAACAGTAAAGTACAATAGTTTGTACATATGTATCACTTCTCAGCTTTCCACATTTCCATTCAGCCCTCACTCAGTCCTCCTTTATCATCATGTTCTGGTACCTGGACCCTCCGGAGGCACTCACCCCAGAGTCTTTTACTTAGGTGCAATACACCAAACCTAGTCCAAGTTTTGCTTTGTGTTTTCTTATTTTTCAACTTCTTCTTCTTATTATTATTATTGATTTAATAATTATCAGCAAGATTATGCAATAAGAGGGGTACAGTTCATATAGTATTAAGATTATTTAATATAGCTATTTTACATGGTTGTTTTAAGGATTAAACGACAAGGACCATAGGACTCTGCATAGAAATGTCACTGCAAAGTTGATGAAAACAAAGGAAAATAACAGATGGAAACAAGGTTAAGAGACATTTAAAAGAACTTGTTTCAGGCAAAATTAACCTACAGTATGAGAATTCAGTATGTAGACTACCTCTGAGAATGAATGTCATGAGTAAATAGTGTACAAGGTAGAAATTTAGGGACTGGGAATTGTTTATTTATTCAAATACTTGTTATGTGGGTTTCTTTAATTTTTTTTAAAAAATGATTAGGCTATACATTTACAATTTGATTATTTTTCTGTAAATACACCTAATGTTAGTAGAAATACCTTTTAAAAGCAGGTTCCAACTGTCAACTACTCTGTGCCATATGCATAATATTCGCTGTAGCCAATTTAACACTTATGCACGATTTGCTGAATCTATCTTTGGACATTTTTTAATGATTTGATACTTAAAACCAGATTATTTTCATGATTTGCTTTATTAGATTCTGCCTCTTAATTTTTTCCCTCCCACTTTCTCTATATACTAACTTAAAAACATCTGTCCCCCACCTACAGGGGAGTCGCTTCACAGGCCGTAAAGCAGGTCTGCAGGTGTCTTTCTCTCCCCCTCTCTGTCTTCCCCTCCCCTCTCCATTTCTCTGTCCTATCCAACAGCAATGACATCAATAAAAGCTACAACAATAAAACAGGGCAACAAAAGGGAATAAATAAATTTTTTTTTTTTAAAGAACATCTGTAAGGGGGGGGCTATAGCCACGTTTGTCCCCCACACGATTAAAGATTCATCACACTTAAACTCAACAAATTGTGGAGAAAACATCATTTTCCAGAATTTTAAACTTTATTCAGGAAAACTGAAAACACCCACAGGTTGGATTGCATGTGGGCTGTGAGAGAGAGAGGGAAAGAGAGTGAGGGCCATTAGCTCACATGTTTATGGTCTACATCTGGAGAGAGAGAGCGGAAGAGGGAGGGAGAGGGGGTAGGGGGAAGAGGGAGAGAGACCATACTTAGAATATCTGATCTTATAAACTTCTAAGCTTCAAGTTCACTTCCTTTCTAAGTCACGCCCACACCTGTTACCACTCCCATTTCCATGTGCAACATTTATTTCCTTGCCCCCACATGCATGGGAAAAGTGTGCTTAAAAAACATGGTTTCTGGTGTGGTGCAATAGTGTCTGTATTCCCAAGTACTCCTTATTAATTCTCTGACCTCAACACATCTTTTATCTTTAAACATGTATGAAAGAATTATAAAACATAGAGATGTCTGCGAATGGGGCAGTAGCACAGCGGTGACACAAAGCACAAGGACCAGCTAAGGATCCTGGTTGGAGGTGGCGGCGGCTACCCACCTGCAGGGGAGTCGCTTCACAGGCAGTGAAGCAGGTCTGCAGTTGTCTTTCTCTCCCCCTCTATATCTTTCCCTCCCCTCTCCATTTCTCTCTGTCCTACCTAACAATGATGACATCAATGACAACAACAATAATAACTACAACAATTTAAAAAAGAAAAAACAACAAAGGCAATAAAAGGGAATATATATATATGTATATATGCATATGTATATACATACATAGATAGATAGATGGCTACCAAAATGCTGTTATTTTTTTTCTAAATTCATGAATTTGGTGAATAGCACCAAAACATAATTTTAGATACAGTTGTCAGTGGGAAAATAATACTCTAAATACTCATTTAGATAAGTAATGATAGCATCATTTTAAGAAAAAGATTAATTTATTATAAGAGAGATAATCATAGGATACTATTTAGATCCGGCATAAGGTGGTTATGGGAACTGAACTTGCAGCCTTGGAGACACAAGCTTGCAAGCTGGTGCTTTAACAGACTGAGTTAGCACCCAAGCCAGCATTATATTTTTTGTTGTGTTTGTTTTTTGATTATTTTCTTTTTGTTAAAAGGAAACCATTATTACTCACTGCCTTGAGCCCAAGAGATTTTCAAAATTAAGCAAATCAATATTTTTAAGTTATAATCAGTTGTTCAACGAATGCTGAAGTTTATCTCAAATTTACATTCTATGCTTTATTCAAGTTTCATTTTAAGCTAAATCATACAAATATATATTTCCCATACTTTACCAGTCTGTTGATGTAGTGCTATTGAAACTGGTGCATAACTGAGCATCATTTGCTTTTCATTAGCTTTATACTTCAGTAAGGATAAGGTGGATATCAGACACATATGTCTGAATTGTCACTGTTAAGTCAACAGGTCAATGATTAAAGTGAACCAGTCCTGCCTTCTCCTTCCTCCCTTTCTCACTCCTTATCACTCTCTAACACACACAGACACACACAAAAGAACAAGCAGGAAAGGACAATTAACACATCAATTCCACATTCCCCCTCACTTTTGCATATAGATCTACACATATAAAAGGGTCTGTCTGCCCACATGCCATATGCTAAGTAATCCCTCCTTGTAGAATCTGGAGTGCTTGGAATTCGTATATGTGTATTTATTTAAGCTGTGCAGGGCTGCATGGCTCTATAAAGTTCCTTGGAATTGCCTTTATCATCACAGTAAGGATGTGACTGCCACTCTGACAAGTTTTACAACTCAATCCATTTTCAACCTCCTCTGATATTTTAAGACCCATTATTTGGATATTAAGCAGGTATCACAGTTTCAACACCAATCTGCCTGCTTCTTATCTATTACTCTGAGAAGTTCAGTGCTCAGGCTCAAGCAGGAATTTATTCTGGTTTAGTGATATTATCCTCCCATCATCCAGCAGGCTCACATCCTCTGCACCATCTGTTTGTGATATATCTTCACTACAACATTTGCTACCAGGAGGAAAGTATTTTACTGGAGTTATTTCTTTCTTTGATAAGCATATTGTTATGGCTTCAGGAAACCCTGGGATTTCTGTTTATTTGCTACATGTTCAAGGATATTAATTTCTTTAAAAATTTCATTGTTAATGTATTATTATAGGTGGAATTCAATAAACAAGGAAAGAAAGGAAAAACATGGGGTGGGATTTTACAGGGTAATACTCCCACCATGGCTAAATGTAAATCACTAAGTATGCAGTTGGAGTTTTGTCCCCAGTGGACAGTTTCTTAATGCAGAAAGCATGGGAGGAGGGGAAGAGAGTAGAATAAATAACTAGAGAATCAAACAAAAGACACTGAGTACATAATGTAAAACAATTAATTTGACAAGAGTTGAAAATAGATAAGAGTTGTTTCAGTTTTTCTTTTTTGTACGTGAGATGCATGTTTTGTTTAAAAAAATCCACAGTTAATCAGGAAGCTTATAACATTTACCTTCTCTATGTTTTGTGTGCAAATCAAAATCTTTACTCTAGAATAATTCTAAATCTGTAAATAATTTATTTTTTATTTTATAGTTCATTTAAATTTATTTATTTTATTTTGTAGTTCATTTAAAATACAATCTAAAATTGAAAACATGTCTTTTTTCTTTTTTACCCCCAGTATGCAAGCCCACCTGAAGGCCTGTTTTCTGTTGATGTCTGACCTCACACTCTAGCCAAGTCCCTCTCTTTATGTTGTTTTTCTGTTGGAACTAAAAAGTATGCCTACATGGAATTGTTTTATGCAAAGTACTTTCAAACATCAACTTAGTACCTATTACAGCATCTTATCATTTAGAATCAAATAATTAAACTGACATTGTCAAACTAGTTTACATGTTAGTTGTGAACTCTTTTCCTATTTATGATATAAGTAGTTTCTATTTCCTGCTTTCAAAGAAAACATAGCTAATAATTACTTTGACAACACCTGAATTAATATCTGGGGAATACGTCTACTGTATTTCTATTGTCATATACATTTAAAGAATTTTGACACAAAAGAATATGCCAACATTCTGAGATATAGTTCACTGGATAGTTCACATACTATGTGTGCAACACCACATGAAGGTGCTATGATTTGAGCCTCTGATGCTGTGGTGTCTCTCCCTTTCAGTCTCAATCTGAATGAAAAAATGGCCACAGTGATGAAAATGGGCATGCATAAAGTCTCCCTGCACCACAGGAAAAAGAAAAGAATATACCAAATTGTACCAACTCCATCATTTGTGCCTACCTTTTAATCTCATCATTAACTATTTCATTGCTATTTCACCTTTGTTAGTTTTGTCAAAGCAACTCTAGATTTACATTTCTACACATTACTTGATTCTGCTTAGGACTAAAATAGCATTTAATGCTACCAGAAGACAAATATATATATAGTTGTTGAGAGAGAAAATAGCACAAACGCTTCCTCTAGTATGGTAGAGGCTGGGTTCAAATCTGGGGTCCTTTACATGACAAAGCAGATGAATTATCTAGTTGAACTATCTTGCTAATCCAAGAGTGCATAAATATATGTCCTTACATATATTCTTACAAACAGTAATATGTTTGCTACCATTTGCTGACAGTTAATTCCCCAAAGGTCTCCCCCATTTCCACTTGTGTCATGATTTATTTTGTCCTGGTCTATCTGTACAAGTATACTTGTTACTAAGAACAGTCAGTAGTAGGGATACAATCTGTCCATAAAGAAGAGGAAAGTTTATTTATCATCAAATATAATAAATATACACTTACGGATGGTGGAGATAGCATAATGGTTATGCAAACAGACTCTCATGCCTGAGGCTTCTAAGTCCCAGAGTCAATCCCTCACACCACCATAAACCAGAGCTGAACAGTCCTCTGGTGTTTCTCTGTCTCTCTCTTTCTCTGCTTCTCTCTCAAAAATAAAATAAATAAAATATTTAAAAATAAATATAAGTTTACTTCTGTGAAAAGATTAAAATTTTCTTGTGGCCTTTTTAAGAGTGAGGTCTCCAAAACTCATGTTTCCTCAGCTGTGACACAAGTCCACATGTTCTCCTGAGTTCTCCTATGGGATTTGAGTATCAAGGGGAAGCCTATGCAAATTCACAGCATCTGTTTCACTGTACTAAGTGCTTTGTATCTTCCATCAACACTTGTGAATGTGCAGACTCTTCAGAGATAACCCTGGCTCAGTTCAGGCTAAAAACTCTTAGAGACAGAGTTGTTGAAATAATATACACTTATAACAAAAATTTAAGTTAGAACACTATATTAAACAATTTAGTATATCTTTCACTGAGCTAGGTAGCTTGGCAAAGCAAAGAGAAGATAGACATGAAGACAGACATGAAGTAAAAAAAAAGTTTTAAGTAAAAAAGAGAGAAGCAAATATATGTTATGACTATAACTGAATATTTAGTCCTCACCAGAAAAAACTGCAATTATTTGCCAACTAAAACTATACATCTTCCTTAGTCTAAGAAACAATTCAAGTACTGAATAATCTTAACTCTCCTTTTTGGAAATTTTATGAGTAAAACTGAATTAAACATTAATGAAGATGAAAAGTGTGAGGGGAAAGTCATCTTTGAATGAGAAGCATTGTTGTTGTTGTTGTTGTTACAACCTGAGTTATCTCTGGGGCTCAGAACCTGCACAACAAATTTACCACTCTCAGAAACAATCCCCCCACCTTTCTTTTTTTTTTCTTTCTTGCATTCAGTAGGACAAAGACAAACAAGGGGTTGGGGACGTAAAGGGAAAGAGAGAGAAAAAGAGATATTTGTAGCACTGCTTCACCATTAATGTAGTTTGGGACTAGGGGCTTCAACCGCAGTCCTTGTGCATGGTAACTCAACTGGATGAGCCACTGCCAGACCTCTTCTTGCTCTCTCTTACTCATAAAAATAAATAAATCTTTAAAAAGCAAGATGTATTAATGTGGGGAAAACACAGCACCTTTAAACTGGCTCTGTTCTCAACAACTGAAAAACCCAGAACAATAAGTTCATGGCATTTTGCAAACAGACATCTCTCTCTGAAGGCAAACCTCAGAGAGAATGAACTTTACTAGCCATCTGGAGGCAAGTCACAGATGCCTACCTGTTCTGGTAAAGGTGCTTAAAAGCAGAGGCAATAAGGGTTGTGCCGGGCTAGTGTGGGCGTGCCTCTTCCCCGGCACATGCTCTCTGGATTGGAGAGAACTCGACAGGAGCAAGCTGGGCTGCTACTCACTCAGTGATGTAAGGGAGATGACTCAGGAACCAAACAAGTGGTGGCAAGACAATGCAATATCTTTATTGATCAGGGAACCACAGCTTTTAAAAGACAGACCCAGAAGTGGCAAGTTGGAAACAGAAAAGACTAGGAAAGGGGCGGAGAAAGGCAAAATGGGGCTGGAAAGGTAGGAACTTCCTTAGCAACTGTTGTGAGGGTTTTAACTGGTAGGGTTAATAATACTACCCTGCAGGCAGGGAGGGTCTTGAGGGTAGAAAGAAGATAGATCAAAGGAATGGAATGGGTGGGGATCTTTCAGGCAAGACAAAGATTATGTAGATAGGCCATAGTATCAGGAATGCAGGGTGCTTTGTGAGCCCTGCCAAGCTTTTATCTAATGGCCATTAGTATCAGGAATGCAAGGTGTTTATGAGGTAGGGAGTCTGATAAGATGAGGCAAACCTTTGGGGTTACTCCTGTCCATTTTTGTTCAACCTCTCGGTAGAGAGAGAGACTGACAGGATAGATGCATTCCTCAGGTCAAGCCCTGCCAGGCTCTACCACATTCTCACAATTTCCCAACATCTCTCCCTTTCTTATATCTAATGGCCATATTTAAATGGGTCATTTGCTCACAAAGGATCCTGCAGGGTTGATTATAAGCATAAGTTACTTACAAGGTTTAACTAAAAACACATTGTTATAATTAAAGATCACTTCATGCTTCTTTGTTACAATCTTGCTCTATATAAACTGTAGCAAAATCCAATAAAGTGCCTCCAAATCATTGAGACTCCACTGACATTTCATTTTAATTCTTTGTGCCTCCTCTCTCATCATTCCCAGAAACAGAGAACAACCTAACTTATTAAAATGTACCATTATTATAAATTATCATGACTTTAAGTTATAAAGTC
Source organism: Erinaceus europaeus (assembly GCF_950295315.1). NCBI lineage: Eukaryota > Metazoa > Chordata > Mammalia > Eulipotyphla > Erinaceidae > Erinaceus > Erinaceus europaeus. The sequence goes on along the minus strand of NC_080162.1, from coordinate 167,907,273 downwards.
ATCAATTTGTGAGGCATTATCACCAGAAAGGGTAGCAACAGGACTTTAGATGTCAAACATTTAACATACTGATACATAAACTCAGAGTTTTGATCTAGAACTAGTTCTAGTGATTAAAGAGGGTATCAGATGTCTTATTAATGTTTTAATTGACAGAATTAATTGAAAGTAAATACACCCCTATTATTTGTAAGTAAAATGCTCACTATTTGTCACACCAGTTTAGTTTTATCTCTTTATCTTAGGGTTGCTTATTTATTTATTGACTGTCATTACTGGGGCTTCACCACTGCAAGCCAACTTTTCCAGGTAGAAAGACAGAGACAGCCTTAGCTTTACTTTTTATTTGGTTTTTGTTGTATTAAAAAAGTGGGTTATCAGAATGTCAATAAAATGAAAGCTGGACTCTACTAAAAAATTATAGCAATTAAATCTTTTACTGAAATAGAAAAATAATTTAAATGATGGATTATTTCATCAGAGGTCTCTGGGCAGACTCTTTACTCTGTACTAGTGGGTTAATCACTAAATGGAAAGATTTTTCCAGCTTTAAATAGTACTTTGAACAGAAAAGAAAATTTTAAGTCTAAGATGATGGCATGCTCAGACTGACTCTAGATAGATTTGCCATTAAGTTCTTTGTTACAAGTATTTTCTCCACTAAGGCAATTTTGTCATAATTGACACTGACTGTCAGTTTGCTTTGACAGTTTGATTTTAAGTAAGGTCTCTATAGTGACATGTAGATGTCTACTAAAGATATCTCTAAAATTGAAAGTTAAAAAAAATTAAACTGAGAAGATAGCATAGTGGTTATATAAAAATATTTGCATGCCTGAGGCAGCAAAGGTCCCAGATTCAATCTCCAGCAGTGTTATAAGTCAGAGTAGAGCAGTGTTCTAGTTTAAAAATAAAAAGAAATAGAAGAAAAATTTTAAAAGAAGAAGGGGAGGGGAAGCAACTATTTATACTAGCTTGCAACTCCTCTAGAGCACACCATCACATACCTTCCAAACCCTGGACTATTCAAACCTTGTGGTGCTAGTGTGGGGTTGCCTCTTCCCGGGCGCATACTCTCTGAGTTGGAGAGAACTCAATCAGAGCAAGCCTGGGCTGCTACTCACTCAGTTATGTGAGGGAGATGACTCAGGAACCAAACACGTGGTGGCGAGACAATGCAATATCTTTATTGATCAGAGAGCCAAGGCTTTTTAAAGGACCGACCCAGAAGTGGCTAGGAAAGGGGCAGAGAAAGGCTGGAAAGGTAGGAACTTCCTTAGCAACTGTTGCGGGGGGTTTAACTGGTAAGGTTAATGATACTACCCTGCAGGCCAGGTGGGTCTTGAGGATAGAAAGAAGATAGATCAAAGGAATGGAATGGGTAGGGATCTTTCAGGCAAGACAATAATTATGTAGATAGGCCATAGTATCAGGAATGCAGGGTAGAGCAGGGGGAGGTGGCTTACTGCTTTGTGAGGCTCACCATTTCCCGACAAAAACCAAAAATTTGCCAAGCTGAGGCAAATATTAAAGAGGTAACTAGCAATTCAGGAAAATCTTCAGAAGCATTAATTATGGCCTAACTAACTTAAATACAACATTTTGCCAGTTAGTCTTTTAATTCTATCTTTGCCAACTTGACCTTTCAACACTACAAGTTGGGATCAAAAGAAAACACAACATCCTCTTAACCACCCTTCTGAGAAATGGTCACACATTTTCTGATAAATATAAATTCCAGTGAATCTACTGGACAAAGTACTAACTACATATTGTGTGCATTGTTTTCAAAATTAAAGAAAAATAAGTGGTAAGTTTTATTGTTATTATTATTTCATTTTCCTATGTGTACTTTTAATGTCAATGCATAATACATAGAAATATTTTAAATACTTTATTATATTTTTAATAAAAGAGAGTGAGAGAGAGAGAGACACAGGAAAAGATACACAGCAGTGCTCAGCATTGTAGTGCATAGGCTTGAAGATTCAATGACTCAGGCATGAAAGTCTTTTACATAATCATTATGCTATCTCCCATGCCAAAACATAGATATCTGATAAATTTGTGATATGTATTCAATTTTACATGTATCTAAAAAATATTGTGCATGAAATTGGGAGACCTGGTTTGGGCATGCCAGTGAAGCTAGCATTATCTTTTCATATCACTGGGACTTGTTAGTAAGTTTAGGGGAGTTAATTCAGTGATTATTAACATTTTTACAAAGTGTTGGGTAGTTGCCACCTCCCCCTGGCTTCTGCTTAGCCATATGCCTATATAGGGATTTTACTGATCCAAAGCTTTGGTCTATTTACATAAATCACTTTTACATAAAGCACTCCAGGGCATTGGTGGTTCTATGATAGGATTCTCTCCTGCTCCATCCCCTCCTTGTCACACACTGATCCCTTCTTTGTCACACTCTGATTTTCACCAGTCACTTTTCTCTCCACCCTCTCTATATCACATCCTGTTTCCACCCTACTTGGAGAGTATAAAAACAGCTGCTCTTCTGATTAAAGACACTTGGAAATTGCTTTCCGGCTCCGAGAGTTCCAGAGTGTATCTCCTGCGGAAGTTGGTGCAGCACGAGTTCCTCGTCCCTCTCCCACACAGCAGCCTAGATCAGCTCCAGTTGAGTTCTCTCCAACCCAGAGAGCACTAGCTCGGTAAGAAGTACCCTCAGGCTATCCCGGCAACAAAGTCATGGTATTGTATGAAATAGGCAAATAATATGTTGTCTGTTTTGTCTGATAAACTTTTGCCATCTATCAGTGGGCTCCATAATTCCTTGTTCATAGAAGACTTATTTTTATCCATGAAAAGTTGATCAAGGTGCTGACTGAAAGTTATACCTCACAAAAAGCCTTGAAAAGAGTGAAACAAGTGGAAGTCTGACAATACAAGGTTACTTATAGTGAGTGTGGCAACACATCCCATCCAAGCTCCAGTAATTTTTCAGGAGTAATCAAACATCTGTGGTCTCACATTGACATAATAGAACACAACTACTTTCAAAAAAGGGTCATTTTCCTTACATTTAATGAGCACATTGCAAATGTCTACATGCACCATGAAATGAACTTCTCTGAGTTCATGAGGAACCCAAATACCAAGCTTGCTTACGTATTGCAGCTTTTTCAGGTGTTCATGAACACTTGAATGATAGGTGTTTACTGTTTCTGCAATCTCTTTTGCCTTGTAATGTGAGTTTGATTTAATCAACATCTTTATTTTGTCGTCATCAACCTAAGTAAGCCTCCCTGACCAAGAAGCATCCTTGAGATCACTAGCACAAAATTTCATGAACCACTGTTGGCACTGAAGTTTTTGTAGAGCATTGTCACCATAAACTTTACACATTTCACAAACACAAGTTCTTCCTTTTATGGAAGTAAAACAGTAAAACAGGGCAAAAGTGCAGTTTGGTTTTCTGTCTCTACTTGTAAAATATCCAAAACTCATCCGAATCATTCTGTTTCTTTTAATGAAGCTATAACTGTCAAATGACATATCAATACCATAGATGCAAATGACTCTAGTATTTCCAAAAATGATCTGGTGCCATCTATTGCAAAAATGCATCATAACTTTTCCAGCAACCAAGTAAATAACATGAAACTTTTCTTTCACATAATTAGCAAATCATTACAAGGGTGAAAATATAAAACCATGACAGTGATTTACAGACCATCTGGGGAAGAATAAGTTAATCCACCTAATGTAGTTAGGGAACACTCATGGGGAGATGACAATTGATCTGAACCCAGGAGATCAGGATATTTATTGACAGAGGTGATGAAATGGAAAATTTCATATTAGGGTTTGGGATGGTAGAGAATGAAATAGGAAAAAAAAAAGATAGGAATGCTCAGAATATTTTTAGAGAATGCTAAATTGTCCAGATTGTAGCGAAATCTCAGAACACAGGATAAAAAGTAAAAAAAAAAAATTTTTTTTAAAGGAGGGGAATGCATAGAATTAAATACATTTTTGGAGCTTTCTCCCCCAAGATGTTCATTTTATTTATTTTGTAAGATCCCAAACTTCATCTGCTATATTACCTTTTTTTTTAAATTTCTTTATTGGGCACTTAATGGTTTACAGTTGACAGTCAATACAATAGCTTGTACACACATAACATTTCTCAATTTTCCACACAATAATCCAACTTCCCCTAGGCCCTCTGCCATCATGTTCCAGGACCTGAACTCTCTCCCTACCCCCACCCCAGAGTCTTTTATTTTGGTGCAACACACCAACTCCAGTCTAAGTTCTGCTTAGTGTTTTCTCTCATGATCTTCTCTTTCAACTTCTGCCTGAGAGTGAGATCATCCCATATTCATCCTTCCGTTTCTGACTTATTTCACTTAACATGATGTCTTCAAGCTCCATCTAAGATGGGCTGAAAATGGTGAAATCACCATTTTTAATAGCTGAGTAGTATTCCACTGAGTATATATACAACAACTTGTTCAGCCACTCTTCTGTTGTTGGACACCTGGATTGCTTCCAGGTTTTGGCTATTACAGATTGTGCTGCTATGAATATAGGTACACACAAATCTTTTTGGATAACTGTGTTGGGTTCCTTAGGATATATCCCCAGGAGAGGAATTGCAGGATCATAGGGTAGGTCCATTTCTAGCCTTCTGAGAGTTCTGAGCTGCTCTCCACAGCTGTTGGACTAATTTACATTCCCACCAGCAGTGCAGGAGGGTTCCTTTGTCACCACAACCTCTCCAGCATTTGTTGCTGCTATCTTTTCTGATGTATGACATTCTCACAGGAGTGAAGTGGTATCTCACTGTTGTCTTTATTTGCATGTCAATGACTTGGAGCGTTTTTTTTATGTTTCTCAGCCTTTTGAATCTCTTCTGTGGTGAATATTCTCTCCATGTCCTCTCCCCATTTTTGGATGGGGTCATTTGTTTTCTTGTTGTTGAGTTTGTCAAGCTCTTCATATATGTTTGTTATTAACCTCTTGCCTGATGTGTGGCATGTAAAGATCTTTTCCCATTCTGTAAGCGGTCTCCTTGGGTAGTGGTTTCTTTGGCTGTGCAGAAGCTTTTTAATTTGATTTAGTTCCATTTGTTTATTTTTTATTTAGTCTTCATTGAAATTGGATTCTTTTCATAAGATGTTCGTTTTATTCTGTGTATATAGGCTCTGATTATATACACAGAATAAAATGCAGATATGGAGAACAATGGCACAGAAGATGTGTTTCAGTATAATGACTTATGCCAGTTTTAATTCCCACCATCTTTAAATATTGTCCTTAACACCTTTCAGTCTATTTTCTAATCTCTACAACTGAGAAATTAATCATTGTAGATCTATGATAAATAAGATTAAAATGATTTAGTATGTGTCAAATCCTAGCATAAACAGAGATTCAATAAACTCTATTTCCCTACCTGCAAATTTGTGTGAAAAATTGCCAAAACAAAGCATTAACTAGATTTAACTCAATTATACATGAAGATGAACTTTTGAGTCAAAGAAAATAAATATTCATTACACTGATCTTTGTGTTCTATAAGTTTTTAGAAAATTAGGAAAGGAATCATGTGGGTAATGTCTGATTTTCCCCATAACATATAGTGAGTTTTTCAAATAAAATTCTTCATGAAGAAAGTATTTTACATTATGGCCTTGTTAACTATCATTACCATCATGTGTTTAATAACTATAACCATCTATCTAGATATATGACTCTACATATATATGTGTGTTTATATGTTCAGCAGTATACAAATTATATTTCACATGAAGTTCTTTGAGTCACAGATATATCAAAATATAAATAATAGAAATAGACTTTGAAATTTCTAGGGGAAAAGGACTAATTATGTACCAATTAGTGACAACTGTGTTGTTCTGGTATAAATTGTTTGAGTTCATTTTACTTATCAATAATTAATGCTCATTTTCAACAGTACAAAATTTATGACAGTATTTTTTTCTACTATAACAGTAATTCAGCCTAAGCTAATTAAATGAAGTCTATGTGAGGTAAATATTTCCTGTATGGATCATTACTTTTGAAAATACTATCAGTTCAAAGAAAAAGAAGTATTATTTTTTTCTCTTCCACAGGACCACAGGAAAAGAAAAAAGTTTGATACACTTCATTATTATAGGGATTCCAGTCTTTCTTAAATTTGTGTGTTCTTTATGGATCCAAAGAGTAAATAAGCAAACATATAATCTCAGTCACAAATATACTGAAAATGTGAACATTTTACGTATTAAAGAACAAATTTTCAAGACTCAGAAAATGGCTTATGAGAGACGCTCATTTTTATCCCTAGCACCACATGAGACAAAAAAAAAAGAAAAAGAAAAACAGATTAGACTTTCTTTGTTGGTGGATTCATGCTTCAGTGCTTTGTCCTTTTTTCATTTCTGCTCTCTCCCCTCCTCCCTGCCTTCCTGACTCTCTTCTTCACAAATTCCCTTCATCTCTTCCTTCATTCCTTCTTCTATCTAGAAATATAAGATAATGACTCAGCCAATACTGCATTAAAGGGGAAAAAAAGAAATGTATCTTTTAGCAGACCAATAATTTTTTCCACTCAAACTCCAAAAGTGTATTGTTGAAATAAGTTAACTGTTTCAGTGAATGTATTTCATGAATTAAAACATCTCATTATTGAACTACCAATTCATTTCTTACTATATAGACAAAATCTTAAGGAAGAAAACAGACACTAGTCTTGAGCTACATAAGAACAGAAAAAGCTCAGAATACATTTTATATATACATACAATTTTTACTTTTACGTTTTTCTCAGTTTTTTAAGTGAGCTTAATCTAGAGAGTGAAATCTCCAAGATTATTTTATTCATCTAAATCTCCTAAGTATGAAAACATAACATTACGTGAGATTGCATTTTCTTATGTGATTTTTGACATTCTTACCTGCCTCTAGAGTTAGGAATACACAAGAGAATAATGAATCTTTGCAAAGTTGGCTCTATCAAGTTTAATACCTGCCAGTAAACAGTAGTGTTAGTGAAAACTTTCAACCTAGAAGTGAATAATCCCAAAAGACAACAGTCAAACTGGCTTTGGAGTCAAGTTACAGGCAAACAAGGAGTGGCCTGGGAACAGTTCCTTCTTTTCCTTACAGGTAATCAACAAATGCTCTGAGATAGTTTTGATATTACTGGCAATATCTTTTATGGACAACAAACTCTGCTTATGTTATGTTCTTTGTAAAATTACAAAGAAATCCAGTACCAAAAGCTCAAGTAGATCTAAAAAATCATTATTTCCTCTTATTTCTCCTAAATTTATAAATTCCAATTTTGGGTTTTTTTTTTAAATTTTTTTATGATACATAGCAATAAAATGAGTCAAGGACCGGGTGGTGGCACACCTGGTTGAGTGCACATGTTACAATGTGCAAGGGCCTGGGTTTGAGCCTCTGGTCCCCACCTGTAGGGGGAAAGCTTCACAAGCAGTGAAGCAGGGCTGCAGTGGTCTCTCTTCCTTTCTATCTCTCCTCCCCCTCTTGATTTCTGGCTGTCATTATCCAATAAATAAAGCTAATTAAAAAATTTTTAAATAAAAAAAGTGAATCAAGGTGAAAACAAGACTGGAATACAGAACTCCAAGTTTATATTTCAATCAGGGTGAGAGTGTTAGTGGAATTATAAAACTTCTGCCAATTTCACAAGTGAAATTTATAAATTCCCTTCTACACAAAGCGTTTCTCATCAGAAGAAACCGTGGCTTTATTCATGGAATAAAGAGAGTGCAATTTAAAGATATTTTGACTATAGTTTCATTTTTAAAAGTATTCAGACAATAGTAATATCTATGCAGGCATTAGGAAAGAGAATATCCTGCTACTTTATAAAAGAGGGAGGGGTAGGCAGGGGGAGATAGCATAATGGTTATGCAAACAGACTCTCATGCATGAGGCAACCAGATCCCAGGTTCAAATCCACTGTATCATCACAAGCCAGAGATAAACAGTGCTCTGGTAAAAAAAAAAAAAAAAAAAAAAAGTCAAAAGAGGGAGGGTTTCCCAAATTGCATCTTATATATATCTGGGGATTCTTTAGTGAAACTATCTGTAGCATGCTATGTATTATTCTTCCAATGACATAAAATCTTCCATAGCAAGTGTGTGTCAGTTATTTTCATTTTTTAAAAGGTGTGGCCATCTAGGCAAATTTCCACATGTTTACCTGTCTGTTTGGACTCTGTGGGCTTCATCAAGATAAAGTACAGTTTTGGTAAAGTATGGTTAGCCAGAAAATAGATGAAGACTTCTTCAACAAATCAGAATTGTAAATTTTAATAGATATTTTTATATAGCCAAACCTTCCTTGAAAGTCATTTCTGCAGCAGATCAATAACATAGTTTTGAGAATTAGAAAGGCGTTCTACACATATTTACATAAAACTGACATTTGTCATAACATTAAACAGAACATGACATGTATTATGTATACTTGTACATTATGAGAAAAGCAAATTTGTACTTTATGAAATAAATTTAATATGTCCAAGATGGGAGTAGTCTCCATTTCATTTTATTTTGTGGAAAGAAATCCAGAAAATATCATATATATGTGTGTGTGTGTGTGTGTGTGTGTGTGTGTGTATCTATATGTATAGGGCAACTTAGAAGAAAAACTGTTGATACTGAGACAAAAATAATCACTTCATATTCTAAGTAATTTAAATATGGCTTTTAAAGTTATTTCATGTTTTCTTTATGTCTCTTGTTATCTCACCACTGGTAAACAGTTACCAATATAAGAAATAAAGCTTTTAGCAGTCATCAGTCAACAAGGCTTTGTAGCAGATGGGGTGATGGTAATAGGGATTAAAATTAGAAAAAGCATTTCCATATAGAGAAATATAGAAAGGAAATAGGGTCTGATGTTGGTACTGGGCTGTTGATAATTTGTACCAAAATCTTTCTCTGGATGGAGAGTGAAAAGTAATATTGTTTTTGTCAAATTAAAATAATATTTACCTCAATTCTCTTTCTCATCACAGTTATAGTTTCCTAAAGTGATATCATCAAACACTATCACTATTCACACTCTTCTGTAGTTATATATTGATCTTTACACTAGTATATTAAAGTAACACCACTCAGAGACACCTTACTATTCTCTTTCACCAAACTGACTTATTCCTTTTCCTTATATGCTCATTTTAGCATTCAAACAAATCATTAACAATAAAAGACTGTTGAAATAAAATATTTTGCTTATAGGAAAATTCTAGGCTGATGCTAACAGCATGTACCTTATGGTCCCTAATGACTACTTAAGAAAATTAGTTGAAGCTGGTTATTATATCTATTTTATATAAGGATACTGTGATTGAAGGTAGATGTCTGCATATTAATTCAAAAAAATATAGATGTAGAAATGTGAACTCAAACGAAGTAAATTGTTTCAGCCTGGAGTATTCTCGATTTGCTACTTTACCAACGATTGTCTCTGTTCACAACTACTGAAGAATACTGATACTATAGGGTGAAGCAAATGGGGACTGATACTGTAATAATGTGAAAACTAAAAAGCGAACAATATGCCTGGATTCTTTGATGCCTATTTAACCTAATTCTCTTGGTCTAAGTTATGTTCTACATATACTAGCTGTCTTCCGTGCACAAAACAAGAGAGGCAGTCTACATGAGTTTGCGCAGGATTTTTAAAATGTCTCCTTGATCAGCAATTACAGCAGCTTAACAAGTTAAGAAATACCATCGCCCAAGCTGGGAGTATGAATTGACCTGCCAATGCCCATGTTCATCTGGGAAGCAATTATGAAAGCCAGACCTTCCACCTTCTGCACTCCATAATGATCCTGGTTCCATACTCCCAGAAAGATGAAGAATTGGAGAGCTTTCAAGGTGGTGGGGGGAGGTTGGGGGCAGATGGGATAGGGATTTCTGGTGGTGGGAACTCTATGGAATTATACCCCTCTTATCCTATGGTCTTGTCCATGTCTCCATTTTATAAATTAAAAAAAAAATTAAAAAGAAAAGAAATGTCACCTCCAATTGAGCTATTAAACTATATTCCCAGCTAGAAATAGGTGCCTTAATATCATGAAGGAAAAGAAGAAATACTAAAGAGCAAAAATCAGTGCCTACAACCAGCCAGTGTATAGCATATATACATAGTAAAGCATACATATATCCTTGGAACATTTAGCATCAATAAGGGAAATACTATTCGTTTCTAATTATTTTAATAAAATAGTCATTGCATATATTAATAAAAGCTTATATGTAATTTATTCAAAGTAGTTCGTGAACTTGAATATCTTCTTGTGCTCTAAGTCATAGTCTAGTGGAAAAGTAAGCAATCTTTACATGCTCGAGGAAAGGAATCTATTATTTATTCTTTGCTGTATAGTAAACTGTACCAAAAATTCAGATTTCAGGCTCAGGGAAAAAAAAAAAAACTAGTATAGCCACAGGCCCTTTGCAATATGACTACGATATGCCTACTAGCTATCTACAAAGCAGGGACCTGCCCCCCAACTCTTCATCTGCACTATTCCAGCCTTTAGGTCCATGATTAGGAGCTCCTGTAGCCCACAGTACATATACAGGTTCATGATTAGTCAACAACTTGTTTGGCTTATATATGTTAACTCTCTTTTCAGCCACCAGGTTCCAGATGCTAGCATGATGCCAACCAGACTTCCCTGAAAAGACGACCCTACCAATGTGTACTGGAGATCTGCTTCCCCAGAGCCCCGCCCCAAAGGAAAGAGAGAGACAGGCTGGGAAGTATGAATCAACCTGTCAATGCCCATGTTCAGCAGGGAAGCAATTACAGAAGGCGGACCTTCCACCTTCTGTATCCCATAAAGACCTTGGGTCCATATTCCCAAAGGGTTAAATAGGAAAGAGAGTTAAAGAATAGGAGGGAGTGTGAGGGTGGATGTTCAGCTTCATGGGGTGGGGGGGATGGGACACAATAAAAATATATAAAAAAATAAAATAAAATAACAAAAAAAAAGAATAGGAAGGCTATTAAGGGAGAGGATGGGATACGGAGTTCTGGTGATGGGAATTGTGTGGAATTTTATTCCTCTTATTCTGTGGTTTTGTTAATGTTTCCTTTTTACAAATAAAATAAAATATAAAAATAAATAAATAAAATTATATCATTTTATTATCTTTAACAATATCTGAAATAACACAGATAATAGTTCTGCAGTCATCTGAGGACCCAACGATGGTGCTGTGTCAAGATAAATCACTTAAGTGTCAAGATAAATCACTTAAGTGAATGGCAATTAGCACTGACTATCCATTGGTTGGTTGGAGAGACTGTCTATCAAAAAATTTTACTCTCCACATTTCACTCTACGTACTCCTTGCAGTATGAATGGTTCTAAAAAGGCAGGGCATTAAATCAACTAGTTTTCTTAAGATCTTGAATTAGAACTACTAGAAAAAAATCATTCCTGCAACATTAGTTTGGTTAAAGTTAGCAACAGATCATCCCAAAGTTAAGGTGAACAGGTATTTGAGGGAGCAAGGAAAGTTAAGTTATACATTTTTATATAAGCAGAGGTGTGTGGAGTACAAATTAGAGAAGTTGTTAAAGGATACTAATTGTATCTAATAGCAACAGTAATATAAATAGAGGAAAGGGTCAATAATTCATTAGTAAAACTAAAATCTAAAATTCTACCAGGTATCAGAGCTTGACAGATAGTAAATTCACTGGAAATGTCCTTAGAATGTCCCACCCTACTAGGGAAAGAGAGAGGCAGACTGGGAGTATGGACCAATCAGTCAATGCCCATGTTCAGTGGGGAAGCAATTACAGAAGCCAGACCTTCCACCTTCTGCAACCCACAATGACCCTGGGTCCATGCTCCCAGAAGGATAGAGAATGGGAAAGCTATCAGGCGAGGGGGTGGGATATGGAGATTGGGTGGTGGGAATTGTGTGGAGTTGTACCCCTCCTACCCTATGGTTTTGTCAATTAATCCTTTCTTAAATAAAAAAAAAATTAAAAAAAAGAAAAAAAAAAGAATGTCCACTAAAAGGGATCTACATGCAAAGGATGATTCAGGTCTCCTGTTTAATCAAACACATTTCTATGGAAGCAATGGGATTTGGGGGGGGGGAGAAAAAGAAAGAAAGAAAAACCTGTCTATTTACTTAGACACATGAAGTCCAGAGTTTGATCCCTCATCATCACAAGTGCCAGAGTGATGTTCTGACTCTCTCTCACACAAACAAACATTTAAAAAAAAGCACAGATATGTCGCATCCTGGAACTTCCTTACTGAGACTTCTCAATTGCTGAAAAAATCTGGTGTCCTCAGGGAACCATGATTATAATATCAGTACCTTGGACTTGGCCTTCTCATCCTCTGACACCTGAAATACTAATGCACCTACAGGATTTTGACTATGTCTTTTGTCTTTCTGGGGAAAAAACAAAAGCAAAATATTGTTATCTGAAAGATATTCTGAATATATTTTTAGTAGACTTTGCATGACTTTATGTAAAATACTTTGCATGGTATTGGGGGTTTTTTCTTTTTTTTTTCTTTGTTATTTAAGAAAGGATTAATTAACAAAACCATAGGGTAGGAGGGGTACAATTCCACACAATTCCCACCACCCAATCTCCATATCCCACCCCCTCGCCTGATAGCTTTCCCATTCTCTATCCCTCTGGGAGCATAGACCCAGGGTCATTGTGGGTTGCAGGAGGTGGAAGATCTGGCTTCTGTAATTGCTTCCCCGCTGAACATGGGCGTTGACTGGTCAGTCCATACTCCCAGTCTGCCTCTCTCTTTCCCTAGTAGGGTGTGTCTCTGGGGAAGCTGAGCTCCAGGACATATTGGTGGGGTCTTCAGTCCAGGGAAGCCTGGCCAGCATCCTGATGACATCTGGAACCTGGTGGCTGAAAAGAGAGTTAACATGCGAAGCCAAACGAATTGTTGAGCAATCATGGACCCAAAGCTTGGAATAGTGGAGAGGAAGTGTTAGGGGGGTACTCACTGCAAACTCTAGTGTACTTCTGCTTTCAGGTATATAATTTGCAGTAGTTTACTAGACCAAGTAGATCAGAAGCAACCAATAGCACAGCTATATACAAGATACTGGGTACTGTACAGCAAACCCTAACAAAAGGACTTTTCAAAGTTAACCCAATTACCAAATAATGTGATGATAACATTAACTATCAATTGTCTTTTTGAACCTTAAGACAACAGGAACCTCACATCTCCACTATAGAGCCTCTACTTCCCCCAGTCCTGGAACCATTGGATAGGGCCCACTTTCCCATATGCCTCTCCCAATCCATATCAAATAATATTGCATCTGCTGATCACAACTTAACCAACGCAACGATTGCCACCTCAACACGCTTCACTTCAGACTGTGTCCAGAGACTTCACGTGTGGAATGCCAACCCTTCAGCTTCATTACTCGGGTGAGACCTTTCCTTTCATAGTATACTCTAATTCCATCTCAGGTGGTTCACGTTCTAACAAAGTCCCAAAACCTAGATATACACCAGTTTCTGTGAGAGAGAGCATATGTTCACACGTATCCGTAAACTATTGCAAAATATATACCTGAAATTTGCATGGTATTTGACATAGTGAACCAAAACAAAGGACTGATGAAGGAGTGTTCTGGTGTACAGTGGGAGAGGGGGCCCTAGGTTGGAAGAGCAAGTGCCTCTCGGACATCTATCAGCGGGAGATGAGAAGTCGTGCCTATGTATTGAAGTCTGTAAGCCATTAGCTTCCTCCCCAACAAAAAATGAATAGTATAATTTTGCATAATATAGCATATAGCAGAACTGTCACAGGGTGATGCGTCAACAGAAATGGTACAATACCACTTATTCAAATGTGAGAAGGAGAAGATTGATCTCATTCACAGGGGTTTCCTAGAGGAGATCAAGCTAATTATGTGATTTCTGATTGTTTTTGTTTGCCTGTTTTCATTTAAACTTTAGATTGTTGAGAAAAAAAAAAAAAGATAATCTCCTCAGAAAACTGACTTAATTATGGGTAATCCTTAAAATTTTACAGCTGAAGCCAGGTGGTGGCACACTCACACTCAAGTACCATACACAAGCACCTAGGTTCAAGCCCCTGCCCTCTGTTTGCAGGGGGAAGCTTCACAAATGATGAAGTAGTACTTCAGGTGTCTTCGTGACTTTGTCTATCTCCACAGTTCTTCAAACATGTTCTCTGTCTCTATCCAATAAATAATTTTTTTTATTTCAAGGATAATTCTAAAATGCATGTCCTATCACCAAATTAAGGTGTTCAAGGCCCTGGGAGAAACTGTAATCAAGAAGCTTATTGACATCAAGGTTGATTACTTTCTCTTTCCTCAGGTAGATTTCCTCATATCTTCTTTAACTTCCTTATGATTTACAAACACCTATTATCTGCAAAGACATAACAAGTTAAGAGGTGTTAGTTTGTCTTTTTGACTTTTCAAAACTGATTTTCCTAAAAAAAGTAATTTCTTAAAATAATTAAGGATACATCAATATCATTTGTGGTCAAATAAAATGAGTTTCACATTTTGCCCTAGAAACATACTGTTTTAAAGAAATAAATATTTGCCCTTTCCACAGACTTTTCATTATTCAATTTTTATTATAACACATTTTAAAAAGCATATCGATAACTCTTCCAGTGAAAATAATCTGTAAACCAAAACAATGAGTAAACTACTGTGAATATAATGCAATGTATTATGTGATGTAAGAACAAGGAATTGAATTTTGTGAACATAGTCAATATAGTGTTACTCTGCAACTGAATCATCAGAAAGTATTACTCTCAGCTGATACTTAGCACATGTGGGAGTTTCAAATAAAAAGAAAGGAAAGGCTGCTTAGAAGAATTTCTAATCAAAAATGAAGGAAAGATGCTAAAATAGAAATATTACTAGCTTTCCTCCAAATCCAGTGAGATGCCAACTTTCAGTGTCAATGAAATTTGTCACTATTTCTTCTAGTCTATAAATACCATGGAGTAGAAGTAATTTTAACTGATTTTGTTGTTTAAGAGTTGTTCCTCATTCTTTATTTATAGGTATAACAGCTACAAATTAGAGTCAATATTAAGCATTTAGGATAAAAGTTAGCTCATTTGAAGACTTACGGTAAACCAATTTATTGGTCTTAGTAATTATATAATTTTATTAATCTTCGTGTTTCAATTTAAGAGGCAAAATTAAGTTATGGGGTTATTACAAACGGGTATATTTCTATTTATGCCAATAACCAGGTATCTGTAGTTTCTCATTTTCCCATTTTCCTGGAAATGGTCAAGTTCTCTCAGGCACACTGTATTATTCTATGAATAGTACCAGAAACTTAAAATTCCATATCACTCCCTCACTATATTTTTTCTCTGTCAAAAGAATCAACACTTTCACTACCTTCCCTTAACACAGTTGATTTCTTCTCTAGCAATACATCTCAGCCTTTGCTCAACAAAATCAATTTGCACTACATTTCAACCAAATTAACTATTGACAGCTTTGTACTTTAAAAATCTCTTCTTTGATCAGAATTGGTGTAAATCACGGTAACTTCCACCTCTAAAATCCCAGTTTTCCCTTTGAAGCCACACAAACTGGAATTCCTTTTTCAGAAAACTGCAATAGTTGAGAATAAAAGTTTGGAAGCACACTGTGTCTTTTTAAATTTAATCTTTCCATTAGGCTTGGGGTAGGTAGCATAATGGTTATGCAAAGAAGTTCTCATACCCAGGGCTCCCAGGTTCAATCCCTTGTATCACCATAAGCCAGAGTTGATTAGTGCTCTGGTAAAAAGATAAATAAATAAATAAATAAATAAATAAATAAATAAATAAATAAAATAATCTCCCCATTAATAACTATAAAACCTTGGGACAATTACTTTGCTTTTCAACTTGTTTTACATGGAAAATAAGAACATCTAATGTGCTTGACTGTTTTGAAGATTAAGTGGTTACTAAGAACCAAGAATAAAATTTAGCATATAACATTAAAATATTAGCAAATAAATATTTTCCATGTTTATAAATCACATAAATGTAATTATTATAAACCCCACTTTACATTTTCCAAATAAATACTATTTTCTTCACCTGGCAGTAATCCACATACAAATTCTTATTTAAATTCTGATTCCTGAACATTTTATATTAGCTTCACATTTATGTTACAACAAATTGCACAAACCTAGTGACTTCAAGTGAATCAAATGTATTATTTTATTTCTGTACAGGGCTATTCATTTGGCTTTACTGACCTAAAACCTAGCTAAGAATCGCTGCAGCTCTACAGAGGATTTAATTGTCTTTTCTCCTTCTAGAAGCAATCTGTATTCCTCATCTTGTATCTTCTTTTCCCATCTTCAAGTTCAGCACTGACTGTTTAGGTTTTTCTCACAATGTCATTTTGCTTGTTCTGATTCTTCTGTCTTTCTCATCCACTGTTTAAGGATGATTGCAATTGCATTAGAACCAACAAAATAAAGTAAAATTATCTCTCTTTCTTGCTAGGGTATTTTAATCCCATCTACAACCTAAAACGTATTTACTTTTGCGACCCAACATAGTCACAGGTTCTATAGTTAACAAAATATTTATAGACAGTTATCATCCTGGTAACAAAATGACTCCAGCCTCTATTCCACTTCTCTTCTTTTTAATGATTTCACATTGCCTTTCAACCCTCTTTTGTAATTTACTACATATATCAGCATTTTGCTGATAGTCAAGAACTCAATGAAAAATGATATTAAAAATAGGGTCTAATCTGAATATCAAATAATGAGAAAGATTTAGGTAAGTGGAATAAAAAGGAAAGATCGTTGGAAATAGAATAAATTCATGAAAGAAGAGTGACAAAAATAAGTAAACTAGAATTGGCAACATTTCTTACTTGGATAGGGTGTTGCTTTTCCATTTGCATGACTGGAGTTCAAACCTGGCTCCACCACATCAAAGAAAGTGTCAATGCTGTGATTTCTTTCATTCTCTCTACCTCTACACAGCCTTATCTCTATCTATAATATAATTAAAATTACAAAAAAAAAAAGAATAAGTAAACTAGAGTCAGTAAAGTTCATGGAGCAAAGCATTAATTTATAGATGATAATAAAGAATAAGATAGGATATATAAATAAGACTAGGTTATAAATATATAAATGTCTTTTTTAATTTTATTTAAGAAAGGATTAATTAACAAAACCATAGGGTAGGAGGGGTACAACTCCACACAATTCCCACCACCCAATCTCCATAACCCACCCCCTCCCCTGATAACTTTCCCATTCTCTATCTCTCTGGGAGCATGGACCCAGGGTCATTGAGGGTTGCAGAAGGTAGAAGGTCTGGCTTCTGTAATTGCTTCCCCACTGAACATGGGCATTGACTGGTCTGTCCATACTCCCAGTCTGCCTCTCTCTTTCCCTAGTAGGGTGTGTTTCTGGGGAAGCTGAGCTCCAGGACACATTGGTGGGGTCTTCAATCCAGGGAAGCCTGGCCAGCATCCTGGTGGCATCTGGAACCTGGTGATTGAAAAGAGAGTTAACATACAAAGCCAAACAAATTGTTGAGCAATCATGGACCCAAAGCTTGGAATAGTGGAGAGGAAGTGTTAGGGGGGTACTCACTGCAAACTCTAGTGTACTTCTGCTTTCAGGTATATATTTTGCAGTAGTTTATGGATACGTGTGAACATAAGCTCTCTCTCACAGAAACTGGTGTATATCTCGGTTTTGGGACTTTGTTAGAACGTGAACCACCTGAGATGAAATTAGAGTGTACTATAAAAGGAAAGGTCTCACCCGAGTAATGAAGCTGAAGGGTTGTCATTCGACACGTGAAGTCTCTGGACACAGTCTAAGGTGAAGCATGTGGCAATTGTTGCGTTGGTTAGGTTTTGATCGGTGGATGCAATATTATTTGGTATGGATTGGGAGAGGCATATGGGAAAGTGGGCCCTATCCAAGGGTTCCAGGACTGGGGGAAGTAGAGGCTCTATAGTGGAGATGTGAGGTTCCTACTGTCTTAGGGTTCAAAAAGACAATCGATAGTTAATGTTATCATCACATTATTTGGTAATTGGGTTAACTTTGAAAAGTCCTTTTGTTATGGTTTGCTGTACAGTACCCAGTATCTATAGCTGTGCTATTGGATGCTTCTAATCTACTTGGTCTAGGCTTTTGAGAGAGTCCGCATATCAAATACACAGCCTATATATATATTGATTTCTTTCATTCTCTCTACCTCTACACAGCCTTATCTCTATCTATAATATAATTAAAATTACACAAAAAAAGAATAAGTAAACTAGAGTCAGTAAAGTTCATGGAGCAAAGCATTAATTTATAGATGATAATAAAGAATAAGATAGGATATATAAATAAGACTAGGTTATAAATATATAAATGTCTTTTAATACCATGAAGAAAAGATTATACAAGGGGCCAGGTGATGGCGCACGTGCTACAATGAAGAAGGACCCGGGTTTGAGGCCCTGGTCCCCACCTGCATGGGGAAAGCTTTGCAAGGGGTGAAGTTTCAGGTGTCTGTCTCTAGTCCTATCACCCTTTTCCATCTCAATTACTGACTATCTCTATCTAATAAATAAAACTTTTGTATAAAGTATGTTACTTATGAGAATATATTAAAAATTTTCTTCTTAAATTTAAGACTTTGAATATTCAAGAAGGTTGACAATTACAATGCCTTACATGGGAATAAATGTATTACTAAGAAATCTAAAACAATATTATATGGGCAAATTATTTCACAAATTGAAAATGAACCACAAAAAACAATCAGGGTCACACTCCCTTCCCATGCTTATGACTGATATTATTACCTATGTTGTTATTTTCTCTACTTACTAACTTGTGGTCATTCTCAAAAGAATGCTCTTGACAGTTAGAACATTTATCACACAAGGTTCTATAAAAGATACTTTCACAAAGGATATCATATCTCATTGTCTTGTTAAAGTTTTATTTATTAATAAGTGAAAACCAAAACACCATTCTGACATTAGCAGTGCCACAGTGAGTACCTGGAACCTAGCGTTTGTAGGCTCTATGTCCTACTTTCTGTAAATGCACCATCTCCCTAATATATTTATTCAATTTACAGAAAAAAAACTGTAAGTTATAAAAATGCATCTGAATTTTTAAGAAAAAAATCTGTGGGGGTCTGGCAGTAGGGCAGTGGGTTAAGTGGCACAAAGCTCAAGGACCGGCATAAGGATCCCGGTTGGAGGCCCTGGCTCCCCACCTGTCTGCAGGTCTGCAGATGTCTATTTTTCTGCCTCCTCTTTGTATCCCCTCCTCTTTTGATTTCTCTCTTTCCTATCCAACAACAACAAAATCAATGGCAACAATAACAATAACAACAACAAGGATAATAAAAACGGAGGGAATTGGCCTCCAGGAACAGTGGATTCATAGTGCAGGCACAGGCACTGAGCCCCAGCAAATAACTCTGGATGCAAAAAAAAAAAAAAAAAGAAAGAAAGAAAAAAGAAAAAGAAAAAGAAAAAAATCTGATTGCTAGGTAATCTAAATAAGTAGCTCTTTACTTGAATCAGTTATTTGAAAAATGTCAGAAAACTTGGAACTGTTGTAATGACAAAGAACCATTATTCACTATTCCCTGGTGAATGTGTGTTTGAACTGGGAGGTGGCAGTGGTGATACAAATTCTCTGGATTATCTCCTGGCCCCACCCCCTCCTTAACCAATAACCAGAATTCTTTATTTTAATCGAGCACTAAAATATTATCAGTAACATTTTCAGATATGAACTAGTGTCTTTTTTAAGCACCTCTTAGCACCCAGATATCTAGAACTTCTGAAAGAAGGACAGAAAGGGAAAACATAAAGTGAAACTTTGACTAGCTGTGGTGTATGACACCAAAACAGAGGGAAATGAAAGAATGTACCCATGTATCAACAATGGTACGAAATCAGTAAGTCTTCAATAAAGTTATTTAAAAAAGAAAAATCTTGATATTTGTTTTACTGGTATTTCTCCTAGCAAATGAGAAGTTCAAGGAGTCTGCCTACTGACACGATAATCTAATGACCCTTTTCAACTTGTTTATACTACATAATAGTTTGTTCTTTGTAAGATTTGCAAATTCCAGTTATTCACTGCTACTTCAAACTCTGGGAGCAGCTATGTGGCCTAACTTATCAAATATTTCTAGTGATACTAGCAAAACCTTTTTGTTAAATCTAAGGCCTATAATTATAGTTAGTGTGTGTATGTGTGTGTTTCTCATCTTAAATAGGTCTCTTTGGGTACTAAAAGAATGAAGAGAGAGACAAAAGGAATAAACTAAGATTATCCAAGTCAATATAGGAAATACAGTTAACCAACTTGTAAGCAAGTAGTAGGATTCAATTTATATTCACTTGTCCCATGAAATCTCATGTTGTTGACAACCATGAATATGCCATTCATTTATAGAGAGAAAAGAAGGGAAAGGAATATTACTATATATTTATAATTCCATAACTGTATTCTTTTAAAAAAATTATGGAACTAACACTGTATTGTGCTATTTTATGCTATTACAGATGCTTCAGACACACATCATTAAGATTCAACATCACCATGAACTATACTCAGTTCTCCACTAAAAATCCATTTTCATCTTCCAATATATAGATTTTCCCCCCTTACATGATTTATCCAGCGACACTTCCTCTTCCTTTTGTGGTGGACATTGATAGCCTAACAGTTTATTCTTGTTTATTTTTTCTTCTCTCTTTGATTTGATAGAACGGAGAGAAATTGAGTAAAGGGAAAATAGAGAGTGAGAGAAAAAGAGGAACCCTTGAAGACCTGCTTCACTACTCCTGGAACTCCTGCCCTATCCTCCCTTCCCCCACCGCCAACACAGGTAAGGACTTGGGACTTGAAGCCATCCTTGTGCATGGTAAAATTTGCACTCAACCAGGAATGCTACCACCCAGCCCTGATATATTATTTATATATACAACATATATGAGTATAGTCACATAGTGTTTGTTTTTATCCTTTTGAATTATATTGCCAAGCATTAACATCCTCTAGGTGCATTCTCATTGCTACAAATGGCACAATTCCTGCCTATCATTTTTTTTTTCCTTAGAGAGAAAGGCAGGAAGACACAAGGAAGGTCACCAAAGCACTACTCTGTCATCCATGGAACTCCCTCAGTGATACTCATGGCATACTCATGTCGTGCCAGAGCGTGAACCCAGGGCCTCACTAGTGGCAAGGTGCATACTAGTTACACTGTCTCCCAGCTTTGATTCAACTCACTATTTTCAGATGTGGGACAAATAGAATACAAAATGTAAAAAGCAACTTGTGCTAGTCCTTTGATGTTGGGGAACAGTAGAAACACATCACATAAAATTAACTGTAAGCCTTAACAAGAATGTGTGGTTTGGGAAAGATCTTTAGAAACACAAATTTTGGAAGTGACTCAGTGTAAGAAAAACTGCTGGATAAAGAAAACGCTATTGTATAGGGAGTGAGAAGGGCACATATAGCTTTTAGTCATGTTTGGACAATGCACAAGTCTTTAAAGAAGTCCAGAGGGGAGAAGAAGAAAGAAAAATAAGTATCAGTGAGTCAGACAGTTCCAATGGGTGAATTGAAAAATTATACCCTAATAAAACTATTAAGGAAGACTTTGAAAAATCATGTCATAGTAAGGCATTTTTATTATATCACTTTTTATTTTGCTGGCAACATTATATTTGTGAAAAAATAAGTTGTAGTTCTGCCTTTTACGTGACTGACTAAATGAGATAGTGCCAGGAAATAGTGATTAATGGCTCTTTGTCATATTGAGAACTTTAGGGACATGGCAGAGAACTCAGCAACTGACCCAGTAATAATCAGTATTTGTGTTCATTATTTGGATTAAAACATCTTAGGACCTCTTATCAAATATTCAGGTGGCCCCAAAGTGAAAATATTACTAAGGTGATAATAGAATCAGAATTCAATTGTTTTGACAAGTTGGAATTTTCAACCAATACCAGCACATTAAAATTTAGAAATAATACAGAAAAAAGTAGAGAAATTAACTTGTTATAATAGATACGAAACATAATGATTTCAAACAATACAGATGATTTTGCATTCTTGACAATGTCCATCAGGGATCATGGCAGGGATCTGTACACCAGATTCACTCAGGTTTAAAAGCAAAACAGCCCCATCTCAGTCATTTCTTATTGCTATACTAGAAAGAAAGTAGAAATTGTTAAATCACTCACTAGTTCAGAGGACTTCTATAAAAAGAGATAAATATATAGCCTGCTAGTAATGTATAGGTCAAAGAAGTTTTCTAGCAAGGGAACAGAAAGTGTCACTAAATGAAACAGGTAGATAAACACAAATGTATGACCAATAGCAATAACAACTTTTGCAAAATGCATGAAAAAAACATTGATGGGGGGAGGGCAGGCAGTGGTGGTTAAGCACACACATTACAGTGCACAAGGACCCAAGTTCAAGCCCCTGGTCCCCACCTGTAGGGAGAAAGCTTCATGAGTGGTGAAGCAGTGCTGCCGGTATCTGTCTCTCTCTCCCTATTTATCTCCCTCTCCCCTCCCAATTTATTTCTCTATCCAATAACAAATTAATTAAAAATATATTCATTGTGTTTTTATCCTCTAGTTCATTGCATGCTATAATAGATTTAAAAAAAAAACCCTTCAGCTAGCTTTGATCAAGAGTTATTTTGATAATAAAAATGTGGCAGCAAAATAGGCAAAGAGGTAAAAGTAGGCTAGTCATGATGGTAGGGAGCCATGGGTCTTTAAGCTAGTTACCAATGCTTGGCTGCACATGTTCAGTTCCCAAGGGATGTGGCATGGCAGGTTTGGGGAGCGAAACGGGAAGGAAGAGAGCAGGTGAAGAGCAGCAGGAACAGAGAGCATGATTTCATCTAAACACTCACTTAAATAACTTCCTATACACCCGTAATACCTTGTGGGTTTGTGTAAGTCCATTGTATGCGGTCAGGCTGATGTCAGCCATATGCTAATTACATACATGTGCCAACAACCTACAATGAAGTTAAATCCCATGTAACTCCCTCCCATTAAATGTTGTCCAAACCTGTGGATACAGTGAACTTCACTCTCAGGGTTAGTTTACTTGTCATGCCTTTGGTTAAGAAATATTTCAGGTATAGGTAGGGTTTCAAATCAGCTGACTTTGAAATAATCAAAAGGAAGATTATTTATGTCCTTAAAAGAACAAGGGAGTTTCTTGAAAGAAGAAATTAAGGGCAGGGGTATATAGCATAGTGGTTATGCAAAGAGACGTTCGTGCTTGAGGCTCCAAAGTCCCAGGTTCAACCCCCTGTACCACCATAAGCCAGAGTTGAGCTATGCTCTGGAAAAGAAGAAAAAGGAGGAGTAGGAGGTAGAAGTAAAGAAAAATGGCTGCCAGGAGCAGTAGATTTGTGTACAGGCACTGAGAGTCCCCCCCCCCCCCCGCCCAAAAAAGAGGTAAACTGTTAAGAGAAGTAGCTAGTGGTGAGGACATGAGACAGTTCCCTGTTCAATGATCAGCAAGAAAATACAAATCTTGGTTTTACAAATAGAAGAAACCCAAATGTCATATAGTATGAGTCCGTTTAGATGATATGTTGACTTTAGCCTAAAATCATTATAAGATAACCCAGTTATAGTGATATGAGCTCTTTTCCATGGAAACCATAAAAATATATATTGTTTTAAATCTCTAGTTTGTGGTAATTTGATGTGCAAGACAGAAATGAATACAATATCAAAAGGAATATATAGTCATTTTATATTACATATTAAAAGTTAAAAAAATATACATTATACAAAAAACAAAAACCTAATTTTATTTTAAAATGTACATATTTACATAAAAATTATGTTTATATACTGGAATATTGCCAAGTAAAGTTAGCTAATTGGTCCAGTATATATTCTATGTTTATAATTTTATCTAAATAATATTCTAAAACTGGTCATTATCATTATCATCACTATGTAAATTAAATGACCTTTAAATTTTTCAGGCTTTCATATATTTTCCAAGTTATTAGAGTTAATACATTTTTATTTGATAAAAGATTTTATATATATACAGAAAGAGGATTTTTTTTTTTAATGAGGGGATAAATGGTTTACAATCAACAATAAAATATAGTAGTTTGTACATGGGTAACATTTCTCAGTTTTCCACGTAACAATTAAACCCCCTATAGAGAGGATATTTTTATTTTGAAATAATCACTTATATCTATAGAAAATTAAGTAACATTTTCACTGAACAGTACATGTATTGTCAACATTGCTACAAATTTGTGATCCAACAGTCAAATAAGATTAAAAAATAAAATTAACTATCTTAAACAAATTTAGTAGACTTTTTTGAACTGAACTATATAATTGTGTATGGTTTATCAAATTCCAGTCTCCTTTTCTTCTATTTCATGTGGCCTAACATATTTCCCAATATTTCTTGAAAACTTACATGACCCTGTAAGTTCTAGCCAGGTATGTAAATTGAAGAAATAGGGAGTCGGGTGATAGCACAGCAGGTTAAGCGCACATGACACGAAGCTCAAGGACCAGCGTAAGGAAATTGAAGCAATACATACCATTTTTGTGTGCCTGGCACATAATATCCTCACTTTCTTGTTTTTCAGTTCCATTTATATTTTGTTTATTTGTTTGTTTGTTTGTTTTATTTTTTATTTTTTTTTAATAGTAATTTTATTTACTTATTCCCTTTTGTTGCCCTTGTTGTTTTATTGTTGCAGTTATTATTGTTGTCATAGTTGTTGGATAAGACAGAGAGAAATGGAGAGAGGTGGGGAAGAAAGAGGGGGGAGAGAAAGATAGACACCTGCAGACCTACTTCACCGCTTGTGAAGCGACTCCCCTGCAGGTGGGGAGTCAGGGCTCGAACAGGGATCCTCATGCCGGTCCTTGTGCTTTGCACCACCTGCGCTTAACCTGCTGTGCTGCAGCCCAACTCCCTGCTTTATTTTTTTTTGGTTGTTTTGTTTTGTTTTGTTTTGTTTTGTTTTGTTTTTGACTGACTGACTGATTGACTGACTGACTGGGAGACTATTCATGGTGACCAACATTAAAGATAGCAAAGTTTCCATCTACCTTGGTCTCTCAGAGTGTAGCCCCTGCCTTTGTCCATTTGGACTGCTATCACAAACACATCATGGACTAAATGACTTATTCAACAAACGTTTATTTTTCCCTCAAGTGTGGGGACTACAAAGCCCAAGAACAAGGTTCTGGCAAATTTGATGTCTAATGAGAATATATAGCCTAGTATATGGATGATTACTTTCTTGCTGAGTCTTTACATGGTAGAGAAGAGCAAGGGAGCTCTCTAGGGTCTCCTTAATAAGGAGCTAGTCCCATTTGTAAGAGTTCTACCTTCATAATATAATGATCTGTTAAGGTCCCATTCTGAAACACTATCACATTAGGGATTCAGTTTCAGCATATGGATTTTGGAGGAAGACAAACATTCACTCACTAATCCCTGTGGTCCCACACCAGTCATGTGAAACAGTCATGAACAGCTAATGTGAATAACACATTTGTTTTAAACTAAATTATTTTATATTGTCTGCCTACTGTAGTAACTGAGTTCTGCCTTATGCAGACCATCAGCATAAATTTTGCATATAGTATTTATGATCACCATTATCATCTAATTTTTATACAAATGAAACAAATCTCAGAAAAACTTACTTGTCTCTAAGTTTATTTTCAACTAGTCAACATGTGGGTAAGATTTAGAACCCAGATATTTTACATAGTAACTTCACTATGGTGATTTAAGAATTTATTTACATAATACCTTTGCAGTAGTGCCATAATTTAAGAATGACAATATAAATTTAAATTAGCTTAAGAAGGATCAAATTTAAAAGTGGTTAAATATGTTCCTATTAGGAATATTTTAAGGAACTAAAAGTTGTAACCTATCAGCTTATTTTCAACCTTGAAATTTGAGAGTAAGAATAGATCTGGTTCTATCTGGAAAAACTAGGAGGTATAGGGAAGAATTCTAATTCAACAATAGGTATTTTTCTAACAATGAAGTGTAGTGTCTTAATTTATTAACAGTTTATTAATTGTTTCATTCATACAACAAATATTGTGTTTATACTATATATTGAACATTCCACTAGGCACAGATGAAACAAAAATGAGTAAGACTTTATTTATGTCATGCATAATTTACTTCCTAGAATGGCAACAATGAAATACAATGTCTTCAGCATAGAACAATAATTCTAACAATAACCTGGAGTAAAAATAACTAGTTCTATTTGACCTAGCTAGGAAAAATTTTCTAAAATTTATATGCAGTAGTACCTGCTTATTAAAGCTTTTGCTAGCTCAAAATAAAATGAGATAAACTAAAATATACACTGAAGACTAATTTTTTTATTTGACTGTGTTTATCCATAATCCCATTTTCCTCAACAATGTTATATTTTTGTGAAATAAAGTAGATTTGGCTGATGACATTTTTACTTGCATTTTATTTATGTTAAAAATTTTATTGTACCAAAGAGATAGCTTAGTGGTTAACCAAAGCATTTACATAGCTATTGCCCAGAGACTGACTCCAAGATTAAATCCCAGCAGCACCATAAGCAGGATCTGAGTGGTGCTCTGGTTTCTTTCTTGTTGTCTTTCTCTCTCTCCCTCTCATTCTCTCTCATAGAAATAAGTAAAGTCTTTTTTAAAATGAAACTTTATCAATTTTATAATTCCTGTAAATTTTTAAAATAAAATTTGCTAGGCAACTAAGATCTTTTGTCTAATAACCCAAAGAATTTGAATTGGACATGGAAAAATAAACAGTTTTCCAGAGAATTGCAGATATTCTAGGTTAAAGATATCTACTCTGAAAAGCACATGGATTTAAATCCTGCCTGGCTTCCTATGTATGAGTCCTAAGTAATTTGGTTTTGCTGGAATATTTCATATCTCAAAGGAGAGTGGTAAAAAGATAAGGTTTCAGCAATTGAAGAAAAAAAAAAGCATCACTATGCTAACAGATTCTGATGTGAATCTAGGCAATTGGAGCATACCGGGCTGTCAAAAAATGCAACAGTATTTTTAATATTGATCTACAGGCTAGTATTCTGTATTCACTTCAGTTGATGTGCTACTTGGGTTCAACAATCTGTGCTATAGATGTGGCAAATAGATACAATGAGAAATAGCATTTACAATAACTATATCTTTCTTCTATGTTCCGTCAAACAATATTTTTACAGAATGGTGTTTTTCGATTTTTATTCCCCTCTTATATGAGTACTACATTTTTTTTTTTTGTCACCATAGAACTATGTATCTACATAACACCACCACTTAGCTAACTTTTTTTATTTTCTTCTTTAGATGGAAGGTGAGAGACAGAAAGGGAGAGACACACAGAGAAGAGAGACACCACAGGGTCACTTCACCACTCATGGAGCTTCCTTACCCTTTGCATGATGCTCCCACATAGTGGGAGGGAGAATGGGGCGGGAGAGGACAATCCCAGGCCCTGTGCATGATGATGTATCCACTCAACTGGATGGCAAGCCTGCATAAACACACAGACACTCTAACCCAGCTTTATCTTTCAGGCAACATGTATACTTCAAATTTACTAAAATTTTGTCACCAAAATACATTTATAATGTAAAATAAAACTCAGGATCACAACAAATTTTCATCTTAAAAGTCTTGTTAACTCAATGCTTCAAAAATAACACTTAAATCTAAATTCTTAAAAGACTGTGATTTGAATAGAATCCAGAATAGTTAGTTACTCTGAGACTCATATATCTTAATATATTTTTGCTTAGATGTGAGGTACACTAAAGGTGTTAATAAAACTACTTCAAGGCACTATAGATGTGTTTAAACTTCCCCAGACAAATTATTTCTTGGTTTCTTTGCCAACAGTCAAGAGGACATTCAAATTCATTTTTAAACACAATTATATCTCACTGTGAATTGATAATAGCTTTTTATATTCTAGGATAATGAAATTCATCTCTTGTCTTTTCATCAGTGTTTTGTTCACTAACACATGCACACACACACTTGTGTGTGTTTTCGATGATATTAAAGTAAATTATAAAATTTTTTACAAGATAATAATTTAAGAGTATTTATTTTATGAATAGGCCTCTCAATCAATGCAAAATTAGAGCTTTTAATATGGAAGCCAAGTCTGTTACACAATGCTCACTTGTATTTTATTTGCTTATTTATTTTGTCTTGGTATCACCATTTTGAAGTGAAATTTTCCAGATAGGATGAGATAGAGAGAGTGAAAATCATCTCAGCATTAAAGTTTCCTTTAGTGCAGTGAGAGCCAATTAGGAACCTGAATCATGCACAGGTAAAGTAGATATATACTATACAGGTGAGCTATTTTGCTGACCCATATGACTTCATTTTTAACTCAGGTTTCAATCTATGACTGGTAACTTTTTAGACCTACATGTATACACAATGAACCATAACATTTATGTCAGACATTTATTCCATCCACACATGAAAACCAACATTTTTTTTTTTTTACAAAAAAAGGATGGTGTGTTGATGCAGGTACAAAGTTAGGTATGAATCAGTTCTAGATTGCTTTGTGCTCTTGAAAATCCCAACATCCCGAGACAAAAATTTTACATGTAAAATTCATTGGAAATTCATATTATATTCTGTTCAGACAAGAAATGTTATTTTACTTGGTGCTTAATCTAGTTAAATAAAGAATTTTCCACATGGTTTGGTAAAACATCCAAAACTAACCTCCTAGTATGAACATAAATATTGATGTAATGGTTCTAAAAGTCTTGAACTTTAGGGTGTGGTATGAAACTATATGTGCTTTATCTGATGTTTGCTCTTTTTCAGTGTTTATGTTACAGTATTTATATAACAGAACTACCAGACAAGAGAGATAAACAGTGTATTAACTTGAAATTAAAACCTCATAATGATTTGGAAAAAAGTGTCATTTAAATGTAAAATAAGCAAGTAATACAAACTTGTCTAATATATATATATATATATATATATATATATATATATATATATATACACTACAGTACCAAATAAATGTTTACAATTGTGCTTAGCTCCACTACTTTATCTTTTTATACAACTTTTATTTCTAATTTCACTGTGGCAATAATATGAAGCAGCATATGTAGTCTACAGGGTCATGTTCCAACCATAATCCAACTGTTCTGGTAGCTCCATGGTGGCAAGCTGTACAGTCTTTGCTTTTAACTTAATGGCCGCACGTTATGCCAATCTGTGAGATGCAAGGTTTATTAGACCTTCTGTTCAAGTACCTTAAGGCCACAATTCATTCTGACTCTGCAATTACTGGTGACAATTTTTATATGCCGCCAAATTTTTCTATCGCAGTGGGAAGGTTTACATAATTTGCGGCTTTTTGCTCTTGCCTCAAATAATCTCACAATGAAAAAAAAAAACAGACGCATTATGAAAAAGAATTAATGCTTTATGTACCATTTCAGCATTTTTTCAAAAGAACAGACTCTAGAGGAAGAAGTATGAAAAAATAAAAGGCATCAGAAGATCTGTTTTCTGTAAATAGTTTGCTTTGGCATGTGATAGACTATACACTCTAAGAGGATGAGATAACTGATAATCTTCCTTGTTGATCATATCATGTAAAAGCACCGTCTTCAAAGTTATTTAATTCTTTGAAATTTGTTCACTATAATTTACACCTTTAGGTGAGCTCTCCTATGGTGCTTTTCCAATTAATCTTGAGAACAACAAACAACCATGAGTTACTGTCACTGAGCCTCTTCTACCAATTTAAGAAATGCTGAGTGGAAGTCAGTCAGGCAAGGATTTAAATCACTTCTGGCCGAAAACTTGGAGTGAGTCCATTACAAACCTGATGGTGTGCATAGAATCTAATTGGCAGACAAATAAAGATAGAGCTATTCCTATGAAGGATCCTGGGGTTTGGTTATTAGGTTATGAGCACATGCTGCTGACCTATGCCAGATTTTACAAGGTAGAAAGAATCTGTACATTAAAGTAAACCAATATGAAATCGTGGCCACTGACCATTATTTTCAAAGATTAGAGACTAAAATTAAAATTTTCAACATTAAAATTCAAGAGAGATCATTTCTTCCCAGGAACCTCGTTGATGTTTGGGAAGATAAGAAATATTTGAAGATAAGAGAGGAAACAAGAATTTCAAAAACTACATTGTGAAACCATAATATTCAACTAAATCTAAGAAGAGACCCAGCAATATAACAACAATATTAAAAGTTTTCCTTCAGAATTGAATTAAACTGAGTTTGAATAATGTAAGCACAGCCTGGAAAAGAAGCTGTATATTCACAGTAGAATTTGCCTCCTGTTCTGTATTGACCTACAAGCCTAGAGATGAGGAGATAAAATTCATTTTGTAAACACCATATTCATCTTTACTTTGTAGCATTGTTTTTCCCTTTTGTTGCCCTTGTTTATTGTCATTGTTGTTGGATAGTACAGAGAGAAATGGAGAGAGGAGGGGAAGAGAAAGATAGACACCTGCAGACCTGCTTCACCCTTTGTGAAGTGAACCCCTGCAGGTGGAGAGCTGGGGGGCTCAAACCGGGATCCTTACACCAGTCCTTGCGCTTTGCACCACCTGCGCTTAACCCGCTGTGCCACTGCCAGGCTCTCTACTCTGTAGCAATTTTGTGCACATATCAAAGGCTTGAATTCCAATCCCAGTCAAGTCAATGAACTAGATATGTTATCTGAAGTAAAAACTGCCTTAGTGAGCATTGGCTCTTTGGCAATAAAATGTGGTAGTAGCTACTATCAAAATTGTGGAAAGGCTTAAAATATATAACTTACATACATGTGCAAGCTTTGTAGTAACTGTTCCCTAAATATTTGTCAACACTGTCAATTTTTGGTAGAAACAGAATTTTCTGTAGAGAAACTTCACTGACCTAAACCCTAGTAATCTTCTGTGCATTAGAGCAAACAAAATAGAAGAAGTTAGCTTACTGATAACAAACACCACCTGGCATAAAATAATTATCACCTCACTTCCCTGGTTTGGCAGTTTCCCCAACTCAACATTAGCTAGTGCTAGTTTCCTGGAATTGATTCAATGCCTTAAGTAAGTTGCTAGGATACCACTAGGACCTTTTAATGCTTTTCCTCCCCTCCCCCCCCAGCAAACTACTCAAGAAGTAGGACCTTTCATAAAATGAAACATAATATATTTCTTAACTAACACATAGAATCTAAAACACTGAGTTGCTTATAGTTAGTCAGATTAAATTTAACAATTTTAAGTCTCCTAAATGCTCTATGTTGGATATTTCAAACCTGTATTCTTTCATAGTTTAGCCTCTAGTGTACACTTTAAATAATGATTATTATGCTAAAATTATTGTTTCAATTAATGTCACTTAATGAATGCAAAACTTTAGCAAAGGAAGAAACTTTCCAGGTAAAAATGTTATCACTTTCATACATGTTCATTCCAAATATTTAAATTTTATTTCAAGGAAGAGATTCAACATTATTCAGGTTGAGGTATAATGAAGAAATATTTTCGTTTCTCTTAAACTAAATGAATATTTAGCCATATAGACAATATTTAGGACCCATGCTATTCCACTTTCTGAGAAAAGGGAGAGTAAAGGGAGTGAACATTTTACTTGGCTATTGAACATTTAGTTTCTTAGCAACAAGAAATAAGGCTCAAAAGATTAGGCCAATAGTGTCCAGATGAATTCAGTGATGGTCAAAGACTATAACCTTGGGTGTCAGATCAGCTTGCTTCTCAGACAAAAGCTGGATTCTGGATTTCAAATATATAATCTTTACCATATATGTTTGATAATATCAATTTGTTTAAAATAGAGCTTTAAATGAAAAATTATGCCATGAATATAAAACTATAACAACACACAGTAATTTTTTTTTACAGAGACATAATGTTACGGAATTTTCCCATGTTTGAGTTCAAATTGGCCTATGTGTTTGTTTGGTCTATTCTGATATATGAAAATTTTCAATAGATGAAATAGAAAATTCTGCTACTTTTATGTAATGTCAGCTCTGTGCATGTGTGTGTGTGTCTCTCTGTATCTCTGTGTCTGTCTGTCTCTCTGTCTGTCTCTCTCTCTCTCTCTCTCTCTCTCTCTTACCAGAGCACTACTCAGCTCTGACTTATGGTGGTGCAGGGGGGTTGAACCCGAGACTTTAAACACTTAGGCATGAGAGTCTTTTTGCATAACCATTATGCCATTCTACCCTCCACCCTCAGCTATCTCTTTATCTGAGCATGCTAAGTCTTCCTTAGTTTACATCTATTGGTATATGCCTATGAGTTTAACCATCTTACTATTATATTAAGGGTAGAGTGTAAGGTTATACTAAGAGTATATACAATTCAGCAGCATTAACTACATTTATACTGTTTTGCAGTCACTGCCATTGTTTGTTTCTAGAAAATAGTTTATCTTACCAAACTGAAATTCTATACTCATTAAACAATAACTTCTCATTCCCCCTTTCCCAAAGCCTGAAAATCACCACTCTTTCTGTCTTTATGAGGTACCTTACACAAATAGAATCAAATGGTTTTTAAGCTCTTATGAGAAGCTTATGTTTAAGTATAATGTCTTCAAGGTTCTTCCATGTTACAGCATGTGGCAGGATTACCTTTCTTTTGTTGTTGTTGCAATTATTGTTTTTTGTTGTTTGTTTGTTTTTTGATGTTGTTGTTGTTGGATAGGACAGAGAGAAATGGAGAAAGGAGGGGAAGACAGAGAAGGGGAGACAAAGATAGACACCTGCAGACCTGCTTCACCGCCTGTGAAGCAACTCTCCTGCAGGTGGGGAGCCAGGAGAGGATTACCTTTCTTTTTAAGACTAATATTTCACTTTATGTTTATGCCACATGCTTTTTCATTCGTCAGTAGGAATTTAGGTTGTTTCCAGGTTTTGGTTACTGTGAATTATTTTATTAGGAATATACATAGGAACTCAAATTATCCTAAGCTGTTCATGGATTTTAATTTCAGAATTTTTTTGTGGAGATGTCATCCACAGTAACTTCACTAAGTATCATCTATTCAACTTTGTTTTCATAAACTGCCCATATGCTGTCATTAAAGGTCCCTCAAGTTCCTCTGTGATAATCATTCAGCCTCTGATTTACTGTATGTCAAGAACTTGTTTTGGAGCAATTCTTTTGAGCCCACCACCACCAACAGCCCAAACCGACACACACAGACACATCTGTGACTACAGCAAGAACAAAAGGAATGCAGACCCCTGTTGTAACTGTACATGTTCCTGGGAGAAGGGTGGATTACTCCAACAAAAGTTTTAGTACCATTTTTCTTTTTTATTTTTTTCTATTTATTTATTTATTTATTTATTTTCCCTTTTGTTGCCCTTGTTTATTTTATTGTTGTTGTAGTTATTATTGTTGTTGTCATTGATGTTGTCGTTGTTAGATAGGATGGAGAGAAATGGAGAAAGGAGAAGAAGACAGAGAGGAGGAGAGAAAGATAGACACCTGAAGACCTGCTTTACAGTCTGTAAAGCGACCCCATGCAAGTGGGGGCTTGAACAAGGTTCCTTATGCTGGTCCTTGTGCTTCGCACCATGTGTGCTTAACCCACTGTGCTACAGCCTGACTCCCCCAGTACTATTTTTCTAAGCAAAGTTTCAAGCCCTAGTTACAGTGTCCTCTGAAATACATATTGCAAAAATTTAAATAACTGTTTAAAAGGCCTGAAGTTTAAAGAACAGCTGTTTGCTAAGACATCAAAGCTGAGCATGACCAACTGAAGAAGTTTAATCTTTGTGTCTAGAATATCCCCTCTGGGGTTCATTCATAATGATATTTGAATGTAGATTTAAAATAAATAAATAAACTTTAGTGCACAAAAGAAGACTCTAGGAACAATAGTAGAACTTGTGTACATTGTGAGAGGAAATTGTTCAGCTACCTTGAGTCATGCCATTTTCAGTTCTGTAAACTCTTTCTCAAAGTCACAAACAGCAAAAAGCTAAAAGGCTGAGAAGCAACTAAGAAGAACTAAGCTACTTGATATATATTGTATCCATGAGGTTTTCATACTGACAGGGTATTCAGCAATAGAAGAAAGCTGGAATAGAAGGAAAGCTAAATTCTAATTCAGTATAAGTTTACTCATTCCAAATTCTAAAAATTGGGGGCCTGATTGTGGTGTACCTGGTTGAGCACACATGTTACAATGCACAAGGTGGGCCCGGGGTTTGAGCCCCCAGTTCCCATCTTCAGGGGGAAAGCTTTGAAAGTGGTGAAACAGGTCTGCGGGTGTCTCTTTGTCTCTTTCCCTCTCTATCACTCCCTTCCTACTTGATTTCTTGCTGTTTCTATCCAATAAACAAATAAACATAATAAATAAATTTGAAAGATTGAATTAGTTCCAAAAATGGATGAATATTATCACAGCTGTTTTCCCCCACATTCCATAGTATTTTTCACTGAAGCCTCGTTGACAAATATCATTCATCTGGGGTTTTCTCCTACCTTTTCTCAGATTTAAAGATAATATGAAAGAGCAGGTAATTGGAAAGGAACTTGAAAGATTAATCATGCCCTTACAAGCTGTGAAAGATTTAAATAGCACTCACCCAGAAGCTTTTCCCTGAGAATTCCAGGGAGTGTTCAATTTACTTTTCTCAGTTCTACCCAAAACATTCTCTCTCGTATTCAGAAGTCATGCTGTACCAATAGATCTGTTGAAAAAACACATTTTTTACCTTATCCCATAAAGTAGGATAGAAAGGATCTTGAAGAACTATGTTCTCCTGCTTCTTGCCCAAGACTAAAACCTTATCATATTGCTTAGCTTTTCCAACTAAACTCTTTCATTGTCTATCATTTATAGAGGCTTTCTATCTCAAGTAGCCCAAGCTGGAATTAACAAACCAAACCAAGTTCCTCCAGTCACTTTAATCATAGCAGTTTGTTTTAAAACACATGTAAGTAAGTGGAACCCAGAAGTGTGATTGATTTTTCATTGTTCTGTTTGGTTTTGAAAGAAAGATCTGTCAGAACTTCTCTACCAAAACAAACATCCCTGGGGATATTTGTATCTAGATGTTCAGTGTTATTATTTGTTGTTTGTTTCTTGTTTTTTTCCAACAAAGATACCATTATTCAAAACCGTCATTGGAACTTTGAATTAGGATACCTTCACTATTTATAAAGAAATATAAAGAATATATCTCATTTCTGACTCTAGCTCCAAAAATCACAATCACAAATGTAATTTTTTTAGACATACATAGTCATAGTTTTCAATGTCTATAAAATTTGAACCATTTAAGTGTCCATGGAAAAGGTTGTGGAAATTTTAGACCAGAGCTGTGAGTCAAAACAAAAATAAAACAAGGTACACCCTCTAGACTTCTCGATATGTCTGAGGCTATCAAAGAAATAAAGAAAAGAAAAAAACCTCTACTAGTAAGATATTTAGCCAATCCTTCCTTCCTCCCTCACCTCCCTCCCTCCCTTCCTTCCTTCCTTCCTTCCTTCCTTCCTTCCTTCCTTCCTTCCTTCCTTTCTTCTTAATTACAACCAGAGTTACTGAGGCTTAGTGCATACACTACAAATATACTTTCTTTCTATTTTATTTGATAGAGCAGAGTAAGCTGTGAGGGGAAGGGGAGGTAGAGAGGGAGAAACAGAGACACCTACAGACCTGCTTTACCACTCTTAAGTCCCCTGCAGGTGGGGAACAGGGTTGTGCAGGGTCTTTGTGCATGGTAATATCTATGCTCAACCAGATGTGTCCCTTCCCAATTATTTTCTTTAGGACTGATGAAATCTGACCTGATCATTAGTTTTATTTACTTTTCATTTATAAACAATTGTTTCAAAGAATTAACAAAATCATATATATATATATATATATATATATATATCATCTATACAGACACTGTTTCTGAAAGATCCTTGCTTCATGTCCACTCTGTAATCATTATGCTATTAATACAACCAAAATCCTTTCAAGAAACTTTCTGACTTACAGAAGGTACTTATGAAATAAATCCTTTATGATGTTTTAACTCATCTTTTCACAAAACCTGCAACAATAAGTAACATGACTTTACATTTCAGTTGCTTCAGTACATGGTGTTAGTAGAATTTCCTGCGGTAAAGGTCTGTATGAAAAAAATTGGCATTCTTTATCAAATGTTTAAGTGTTCAAGTGTTTGGTGTGCAACAATATAAGTTAGTATGTTCATCTAGGGGAGGAAAGATAAAATGCTCCTTGTAGAAAAGTCAGGAGGATATAGAATTGAATGTCAAGGTCTAGGTTTTATGAGAATAAGACAGAGTGTTATATATTGGAATGCCTTGAGGAACACAGGGTAGTTGTAAAAAAGTCTCGACAGAAATAGTAGCTATTTGTTAACTGAATTTCAAGGTCATAGGGTTATTCTATATGGGAAGTGTTAATTAGTTTCTATCTCAGGCTTAGTAATAACACAATAAAGGAGAAGTGGAGATAAAGGTATTTCATAAATGAAACTGTAATATATTATAACATGATCTTGGTAGGCAATAATATTAGCAATACAAGCACACAAATCCATGTATACAGAAAGTATATTTGTACTCACGTACAGAGTGCTGATAGTAGAAGTAAGAACATTATTTAGCTTAAATGTTACATTTCTCTTTTTTTGCATACTAGAAAATACTAGTTTTTGCATATTAGAATATACTCTCTCACAAAATGAAAAGATGAGATTAATTAAGACATTTAAAAGTAAATTAAAATTTGAAATACTAGCTAGGGGACAGAGAAGTAGCTCACCAGGTAGGGTGCCTGCTATGCTGCCCATGCTATGTGTGCTACATTTGAGCCATTGCCTACATTAGGCATTAGGAGTGGTAGGCTGACACTGGAGGAAGCTCCAGTGCAGTCACAGTGTCTCTATATATGTCTCTGTCTCTCTCTGAATAAAACAATTGGCCTGGAACAGTAAAATCAATTGTGGGAAATCTGGTGACCTCACAAAAAAAAAAAAAAGAAAGAGAGAAAAAGAAAAAAGAAAGAAAAGAGAAGGGAAGGGAAGTTAGCTAGCTACTTCATGATATATACAGTGTACAGTGAATACCACATATTTTCTAGGGTTGAACACAGTATATCATCATTATGTGTCAAAATGAGAAGGATAAAGACCAGATTATCTCACTTACAGGTGGGATTTAAACAAAAACATAAAGATAAAATACAAAGATACAAAGTAAAACTTGGACTGGGTGTGGTGTATTGCATCAAAGCAAAGGACTCTGGGAAAGGAAGGGTAGGAGTGTTGGGGGGAGGGAGCTTTGGGGTCCTGGTCCATGATGGTGGAAAAGGACCTAAGCTGGGAATGAGAGTGTTTTGCAGACTCCTATCAACAGGGAGATGAGAGATTATGCCTATGTGTCAACAACAAATGTCCTAACAAAGAAACGAAAAAAGTTGTATCGTAAATACTACTGGTTATCATCTTTTATATATAACATAAGAACAAATAATCCTATCAAAACTGAATTAAATTTAATTGCTTATCTATAAAGTATTTGGAAAAAAACTGGCTTTTTTCTGAAATTTTTATATAGAAATTTTCTGAAATTT
Organism: Erinaceus europaeus; assembly: GCF_950295315.1. Classification (NCBI taxonomy): domain Eukaryota; kingdom Metazoa; phylum Chordata; class Mammalia; order Eulipotyphla; family Erinaceidae; genus Erinaceus; species Erinaceus europaeus. Next base: position 167,869,516 of record NC_080162.1, on the reverse strand, counting down.
TTATAGAGAGAGCCAGGGAGTGAAAGAGAACACAGCACTGAAACTTCCTTTAGTGGGATGTGGGTGGGGCTCAAGCCTGGGTTATGGACACGATATAAAACTAATTCTTTTTAAAAAAGGGTGATCCTCAATGGACTAGATTCAGGGATCAAGGAACAGGAGGGAAGGTTACTAACAGCTAGTTGGATGTCTAAGTTCTTAAAATGGCATAAAATGATGGCTTGGTTGAGGGTGAAATGTGCTGGCAACTATTCTGAGGATATGTGGACATATACCCCTGTGACAACAACAGTTTTATAAATCAGCATTTCCTCTTTTAAATGATATTTGAATTGTGGGAAAAAAGTGATAATAAAGTGTGATTTTCTGAATATCTTGGTTTAATAAGGAAACTGAAAAGTTCTCTTTATACAGAAATACAAAGTATCTCTAAAATGCATTTAGTCCCAGAGTTTTTTTTAATTTTTATTTATTTATTCCCTTTTGTTGCCCTTGTAGTTTTATTGTTGTAGTTATTCTTGTTGTTGTTATTGATGTCGTGTTGGATAGGACAGAGAGAAATGGAGAAAGCAGGGGAAGACAGAGTGGGAGAGAGAAAGATAGACACCTGCAGACCTGCTTCACCGCCTGTGAAGCGACTCCCCTGCAGGTGGGGAGCCGGGGGCTTGAACCGCGATCCTTATGCTGGTCGGTCCTTGAGTTTTACGTCACCTGCATTTAACCCACTGTGCTACCACCCAACTCCAGTTTGTTCGCTTTTGACCTATGCTTAGTTTTCTAGGAAAAAAAAAAGTGATCTAGCAATAAATTATTTACTTTATAAGTTCCATCTGTAAGAGATCACAATCAGAACATTTACTAAGTATAGAATACATCAAAAATACAAACTGAACAAAATTCAGTTTATGATAGAAATCAGGCTGTTGAAATTTCTCAGCTTTTAATGTCTAATGTCTAAGTGGATATAAACATCAACTAAGACTTGGTGTGGTCCCAAATATTGAAACTACCACTCTGTAAATATCATTTTCCAGGGTTGGGGATATAGTGTGCTACATAGTAGCACAACAAACTTTCATGCCTGAGACTCTGACGTCCCAGGTCCCACCAAAATCCAGAGCTGAACAGTGCTCTAGTCAAAATATATAAGCCAGAAAATTCACCTGAATAGTATCTGCTTTGTCATGTGCATGACCTGAATTTGAATCTGACCCCCATTATACTGGAGAAGGTATTCCTGTGATGGTGTCTTCCCCTCTCTCCCTCTGTTTCTCTGTCTCTCTACTTCTAGCTATGAATGACATCTTGCAGTAGTGAAGCTCAAATGATCAACCAATCAATAATTAATTTCATCATTTTCATATAATCTAGTGTACTCCACTATGTTGCAGCAAACTGAATATGGCATATAGAATTAGAACATCGTTAAAATTCCAAATGTGCAACCTCCTAGCTGTGTAGAGAAAACACATTTCTCACTATTGATTTGCCTATAAAAGTAGAGCTTGTCTCACAAGCCTCAGCAATAAAACAAAACAAAACAACCATTAAAACATGGAGAGAAGATACGGACAGAATTTTTTCAGCATATTTGTTACTGTTAAGTTTGATATGGTAGAGAGTAACTGAGAGCAAGTGAGAGATACATGTAGCACTGCTTTATTACTCATGAAACTTCCCCTCTAGTCTAGATAGGAACTAGAAGCTTGAACCCTGGTCCTCACACATGCTGACATGTACATCTAATCAGGTGCTCAAACACCCTTCCTCAGAGAGAATTTTACTGAAGAAAATATCCAGTAGTCAACAAATACATGAAAAAATGCTCAAAATTACTGTTTTTTTTCTTTTTCATTTTTCTTATATAGTCAGATAATGGTTTATTTCTAATTAGAGGTTTTTCTTTTTCTTTCTTTTTTATTATTTATTTATAGAAAGGAAACACTGACAAAACCATAGGATAATAGGGGTACAACTCCACATAATTCCTACCACCAGAACTCCACATCCTATCCCCTCTTCTGGTAGCTTTCCCATTCCTTAACCCTCTGGGAGTATGGACCCAAGGTCATTGTGGGATGCAGAAGGTGGAAGATCTGGCTTCTATAATTGCTTCCCCACTGAACATTAGCATTGACAGGCTTATCCATACTCCCAGCCTGTCTCTCTCCCTAGTGCAGCAGGGTTCTGGGGAATCAGAGCTCCAGTACACATTGGTGGGGTCGTCTGCCCAGGGAAGTCTGGTTGGCATCATGCTAGCATCTGGAACCTGATGGCTGAAAAGAGAGTTAAAATATAAAGCCAAATAGGTCATTGGCTAATCATGAACCTAAAGGCTGGAGTAGTGCAGATGAAGAGCTGGGGGGAGGCGGTCTCCGTTCTGTAGATAGCTACTAGGCGTATTTTAGTTATATTCCAAAAGGCCTGTGGCTATACAAGTTTTTTGTTTTGCTTTGTTTTGTTTTTTCTTGTTCTTTTTTCCCCTGAGCCTGAAATCTGATATGCATGTGGATCCAAGTTATTGTCTGGGGATATGATGTCATGGCTGGAAAAAGGACCAGAAAGCTTGATCAGACTCCCTAATATGGGAAAGGGGTATAAATATTGTTGACTGTAAACCCCATCAATTTGATCTGATCTGGAGTCCATATTGAGCTTAGGAGCCTATGTGACCTCTGCATCAGTGTAGATCCAACCTCACATTCTGACCACATACTGTGGTCATCAGTAGGAACATTCCAAGCTGCCCCAATAAAATTACTAATTATTAAAGAAGTGCAAATAAAGACACCAGTGAGATACACTGCACACCTATGAGAATGCCATACATTACAAAGGACAGAAACTAGTACCAATAAGAATGGGGGGAAAGAGAAACACTTCTACACTACTGAGAGAATGTAAATTGGCTCAACACCTGTAGAAAACAGTACAGTTTCCTCAGGAAACTAGAAATGGTAGGCACCCTATGATCCAGAAGTTTCTCTCTCAAGAATCTAAACAAAGAAAATAATGATAACTTATCGAAATTGATCTATGTGCACCTATGTCCATAGAATCATAGTTTGCGATAGCATAAACCTGGAAACAACCTAGACGAGATTTGTATATACATAGTTGAATATTAATCAAGATTAAGACATTATGAAATGCTTTCTTTTCCATATGGGATGGAACTAGAAGGAATCATATTAAGTTAGATAAGTCAAAAGGATAAATACCAGATGATCTCACTTATAGGTGGAACATAAGAAACAAAGTAAGAGAAAGGGGAAATCGGGTGAAGCTTGGACTGGGTACAGTGTATTGCAGCAAGCAAGGCAATGACAAGGAGGAGCTAGGAGGTTGCAGAGTGGGAAGCAGAGAGGGTGTTGGGTGCCCAGTACACAATGGTATAGACTTGGGTTAGTGGTGGGAGTGGTATGTTTAGGAGAGAAGATAGGAAACTGTATCCATTATAAACTATTATTTCCCCAATAAAAATCATTGTCACATATATATTATAGGTGAGTTATTTTTTGAATTTTTTATTATTTATTTTCCTTTTTGTTGCCCTTGTTGTTTTATCGTCGTTGTAGTTACTGTTGTCGTTGATGATGTCGTTGTTGGATAGGACAGAGAGAAATGGAGAGAGGAGGGGAAGACAGAGGGGGAGAGAAAGATAGACACCTGCAGACCTGCTTTATCCCTTGTGAAGCGACTCCCCTGCAGGACCCTCTGCGCTACCTCCTGACCTCCCTATAGGTGAGTTCTATGGGTAAGCAGATTTAGATAGCATTATTAGAATATAGCCCATCTGAGGAGTCAGATGGTTGCTCAGCGGGTTAAGCGCACCTGGCGCAAAGCGCAAGGACCAGCATAAGGATCCAGGTTCCCCAGATGCAGGGGCGTCGCTTCACAAGCGGTGAAGCAGGTCCGCAGATGTCTTTCTCTTCCCTTCTCTGTCTTCCTCTCCTCTCTCCATTTCTCTGACCTATCCAACAATGACGACAACAATAATATCTACAACAATAAAACAAGGGCAACAAAAGGGAATTTTTTTTTTTACCAGAACACTGTTCAGCTCTGACTTATGGTGGTGCGGGGGATTGAACCTGAGATTTTGGAGCCTCAGGCATAAGAGTCTGTTTGCATAACCATTATACTATCTACCCTCCACCATAAATAAATAGTTTTTAAAAACAGAATAATAAAAAAAGAATATAGCCCTTCTGTTAAGATTAGTGTCACATAATAAAGAAGTGTATATACTTTTTTTTCATATACTGAAATACATGCACTTAGGTATTATATTATATATATACATTAAATGCATGTATTTATATAAATATTGTGTACATACATTTGCATATACTTGCACATCCATGTATATTATGTGCCTTTCCCATTGAATGAAAATAATTTTATTTAAATAGTAAGAAATAATAAATCATTATATATCTGTCAACAACAAATTTTTTAATAATTATATTAATATAGCTACTCTGTGTAGAATATCCAAGAGAAGGGACCAGGTGACAATGCATTCAGTAGAGCATACATGTTATAATGAAATAGATCTGGGTTCAAGCCCCCAGTCCCCACCTGAAGGAGGAAATCTTCACAGGTGGTGAAATGATGCTGTGGTGTCTCTTTTACTAGCTCCTCCTTCCCCCCTCTATTTCATTCTGTCTTTATTCAATAAACGAATAAAACATTAAAACATTTTAAATAATTATTCAGTAGCCTATTAATTTGCCTACTAGATGGCCAGTATGAAACAAGACAGAAAAAAAATAATTAGGCTCACTAAAAAAGTCTTAACTAAAATTAGCCAGATGCTGACAATCATTCATTCCCATTCCACATTTTATCTAACTGATGAAAAATAGACCTCCACAGCCTCTCAATTACTCATTAACTAGTCAGATAATTTTGTACAAACAGAATTCCTTCCTGCTCTCCACTGCCTTTTCATCTATTGTATCTTTTGTGCACTTTCTTAAGGATTACGAGAAGGAAAATGATTACAACACATCTGGTCATTTCAGTGGTTATGCCTTTTCTGAAGTTAAGAATGACTTTTTTCCCCTTTTTTATTGAGAAATTAATGTTTTATCGTCAACCATAAATACAGGTCTGAACAGGCATAACAATTCCCAATTTTCCATATAGCAATACAACTCCCACTGGTCTTCTGCCATCATCTTCCAGGAACGACTTGAACCCTCTCTCCCGCTAACCCCAGAGTCTTTTACTTTAGTACAATACACAAACTCCATTAAATGTTCTACTGTTTTCTTTTTTGGTCTTGTTTTTCAACTTCAGCCTGTGACTGTAATCATCCCATATTCATTTTTCTATTTCTGACTTATTTCACTTAACATGATGTCTTCAAGCTCCATCCAAGATGGGCTGAAAATGGTGAAACCACCATTTTTAATAGCTGAGTAGTATGCCATTGAGTAAATATACAACAACTTGTTCAGCCACTCATCTGTTGTTGGACACCTGAATTGCTTCCAGGTTTTGGCTATTACAGATTGTGCTGCTATGAATATAGGTATACACAAATCTTTTTGGATGGGTGTGTTGGGTTCCTTAGGATATATCCTCAGGAGAGGAACTGCAGGGTCATAGGGTAGGTCCATTTATAGCCTTCTGAGAGTTCTCCAGACTCCTCTCCAAAGGAGTTGAACTAATTGGCATTCCCATCAGCAGTGCAGGAGGGTTCCTTTGTCACCACAACCTCTCCAGCATTTGTTGCTGCTATCTTTTCTGATATCTGACGTGCTCACAGGAATGAAGTGATATCTCACTGTTGTCTTCATTTGCATGTCAATGACTTGGAGGATTTCATCATGTTTCTCGGCCTTCGGGACTTCTTCTGTGGTGAATATTCTCTCCATGTCCTCTCCCCATTTTTGGATGGGGTCATTGAATTTGACAAGTTCTTTATATATTTTGGTTATTAGCCTCTTGTCTGATTATGGCATGTAAAGATCTTCTCCCATTTTGTGAAGGGGTCTCTTTGTTTGGGTAGTGGTTTCTTTTGCTGTGCAGAAACTTTTTAATTTGATGTAGTCTCAATGGTTTATTTTTGATTTAGTCTTCCTAGTAATATGATTTGTTTCATTGAAGATATCTTTAAAATTTAGACAGAAAAAAGTTCGCTGATATTTTCCTCTAAGTATTTGATAGTTTCTGGTCTAATGTCCAAGTCCTTGATCCACTTGGAATTTACTTTTGTTTTTAGTGAAATAGTTCAGTTTCATTCTTCTGCATGTTTCAACCCAATTTTTCTAATGCTATATGTTGAAGAGACTCCCTTTTCCCCATTTAATAATCTGGGAACCTTTGTCAAAGATTAGATGTCCATAGATGTGGGGGGCTTACTTCTGGGATATCAATTCTATTTCACTGGTCAATGTGTCTAGTCATGTCAGTACCAAGGAGTTTTGATTACAATGGCCCTATAATACAATTTGAGATCCGGTAGTGTGATGCCTCCAATTCTGTTCTTTCTTCTCAAGATTGTTTTTGGCAATTCTAGGTTATTTCTGATTCCAGATAAATATTTGAAGCTTTTTGATACTCCTAAAAATATGGTTGGAATCTTGAAGGAAATTGCATGAAATCTGTATATGGCTCTGTTTAATATACTCACTTTAATGATGTTAATTCTTCCAACCCATGAGTATAGAATATCTTGCCATTTCTTTGTGTCTTTCTTTCCTTGAACAGTAACTCATAATTTTCAGTATATAAGGCTTTCACTTCTTTGTTTAGGTTTATTCCTATATATTTTATTGTTTTTATTACTATAGTAAAAGGAATTGATTTCTGGATCTCTTCTTCCAACTGAGTGCATAAAGGAATGCCACTGATTTTTGCATGTTCATTTTGCAGCCTGACACCTTACTATATTGCCTGATAATTTCCAAAAGCTTCCTGGTGGATTTGTTTGATTTTTCTATACCTATTATCAAATCATCTGCAAATAAGGAGAGTTTGACTTCTTCTCTTGCAATCTGTATCCCTTTAATTCCTTGCTCCTGCCTGATTGCTATGACAAGAACTTCCAACACTATGTTGAATAGTAATGGTGATAGTAGGTAACCCTGTCTAATGATTGATCTAAGGGAAATGCTTCCAGCTTTTCATCATGGAGTCTGAAGTTGGCTGTAGGTTTGCTATATATGGATTCCATTATCTTGAGGAATTTTCCATCTATTCCCATTCTTTGTAGAGTTTTGATCATAAAGGGTTTTTGGATTTTGTCAAAGGCTTTCTCTGTATCTATTAATAGAACCATGTGGTTTTTGATCTTGCATTTATTTATTGATGTGACATATCACATTGATTTATTTATGTATATTAAACCAACCTTGAATCCCTGGGATAAACCTCACTTTGTCATGAGGAACAATCTTTTTAATATACTGCTGTATCATGTTGGCTAGAATTTTGTTCAATATTTTAGCATCAATTTTCATCAGAGATATTGCTCTGTAGTTATCTGGATCTTTTTTTGTTGTTGTATGCCTGTTTGCTTTTGGTATTTGAGTGATGTTAACTTCATAGAAACTAGAAGGGAGTATTCCTGTGTCTTCAGTCTTTTGGAAGAGTTTTAAAAATAGAGGCATTAACTCTTCCTTGAAGGTTTTGTAGAATTCCTTTGTAAAACCATCTGGTCCAAGACTTTTATTCATGGGAAGGTCTTTGATAACTCTTTCAATTTCTTTGGCTGTGATTGGCCTGTTCATATTTTCTAGTTCCTCTTTATTTAATTTTAGAAGCTTGTAGGTATCTAGGAAATGGTCCATTTCTTCCAGGTTCTCTAGCTTGATGGTATATTCATAGAATATGGTTGGTTATTCATAGAAGCCTCACATGATATGCTGACTTTCTGTGGTGTCTCTTGTGATATCCCCTCTTTCATTTATAATCTGACTTATTTATGTCTTCTCCCTTTTTTTTTTTTCTTTTTGTGAGTCTGGTTTGTAGATTTTGTTTATTTTTTTGAAGAACCAACATTTACTTTCATTGATCTTTTGTATGGTTTTCTTATTTTGAATGTTATTTACTTCTAACCTAACTTAGTTATTTCAGTCTTTCTGGTTGCTTCAGGGTTCCTTGTTCTTCTTCTATGCCTTTTAGGTGTACAATCATGTTGTTTATTTGAACTTTTTCTTGTTTCCTAATGTGTGCTTGTATGGCTATGAACTTTCCTCTCAGTACTGCCTTAGCTGTGTCCCAAATATTTTGGTAGCTTGTGTCTTCATTTTCATTGAACTCTCAAAACATTTTGATTTCTTCCTTAATTTCTTCTTTGACCCAGTAGTTGTTAAATAGTGTATAGCTGAGTTTCCACATTTTGGGACTTTTATTAATTTTTTGGCTATTGTTAAGTGTTAATTTAATTCTACTGTGGTCTGAGAAGATGCTGGGGATGATTTCAATGCTTTTGAATTTGCTGATACTGTCTTTGTGGCCTAACATATGGTCTATCCCTGAGAATGTGGACTTGAGTAGAATGGTATTCCAGTTTCCTGGGATGCATGATTCTGAAAATGCTCAATAGTTCTAGTTAATCTGTCTCTTCATTTAGCTCCCTCATTTCTTTATTGATTTTTCTACCTGGATTACCTGTCAAGTTGAAAGAGTGGGGTGTTGAAGTCCCCTACTATTATTGTGTTGCTGTTAATATATTGCTGTAGCTCTTTCAGCAGATTTTTGATATATTTAGATAGCCTCTTACAGGTGCATAGATGTTAATAATTGTTGAGTCCTCTTGATTGACTGATCCTCTGAGCATTAAGTAATGACCATCTCTAGCTTTTTAATTTTTTAAGGTCTATTATATCAGATATGAGAATAGCTGCTGTTACTCTGTAGCCCTGCCTCCGGAAGACCTGAATGATTTATTATTATTATTATTATTATTATTACTGAAGCTTGGTGCCTTTACTGTGAATCCCTTGCTCTTGGAGACCATTTTTCCCCCATTTTTGTTGCTCTAGATGTTATTCTTGTTGGACAGCACAGAGAAAAATCAAGAAAGGAGAGGAGACAGAGAGGGGGAGAGAAAGATAAGACACCAGCCAACCTGCTTCACCACTCGTGAGTCAACCCCCTTGCAGGTAGGGAGCAGTGGTGGGGGGGGGTCTCGAACCTGGATCCTTACACCAGTCCTTGCACTCTGCACCATATATGCTTAACCTGCTGCACTACTGCCCGACCCCTGGAATGATTATTTCTTCAAGTGAGGGACTGTTCTTTTATAAGACAGCACATGATTTAGGTGAACAATTTCACCTCTCTTCAAATTATGTGTTGTCACTCAACACCCAACACCAAATTATTAATCACCCTCTTCATCCCTTCACTCCCCCCTTGGTAATCTCCCTTTTGCATCAAAGTCTTAGAGTTTGTTCCTATTTTACTTTGTTTCTTGTTCTTCTTTGTTTAGGGGTTGATCTGATAGAATTTCCCTTGATCATTCATTACCAGAAGCAAAAGCCTTGAGAACACCATGCTTTGAAATGAAATTAGTGATTTAACTCCACACTTACTACATAAAAATCACAGAAATTGGGTGAACCAATGTTTCCACAAAATTTTCACTTTTCTCTATAGCCTTTCTTATACTGTTCCTTCCACCTATTATATATACTTAAATGTACTGTGCACACATAAACCAATATTGTACATTGCTCTTTTTTTGTGTTTTGAACACTTGTCTATTCCTGGAACCCGTTGTCATTTGGGTTGTAGAAGTGAATGGAACAGACACAAGTTCTGCTTTCCCCACCCACTTCTCTTTAAATGTCACTTGCTGAAAGCAAATGTTACCCTTCCAGAAAGGTTTTCTTCAGCCAGCTGTAACTTATTTATCCAATGTAATTTCATCTTATACTAATGCTATTTTTATACCTGAGTCATTCCCCCTACACACAGAAAAAGGAGTGAGATTTATCAACTCCAAAGAATTATAATGAGTTTATTATTGCACGTCTCGGGAGATCATAGTATCATACCTATAGTAGACATTTAAAAATTTTTAATTTAAGAAATTAGGATAAAAATGCTTGGCTCCTCTCCATATATTGCTTTTCTAAGTCAGTTTATGCTAACTCCTCCCCATTTTTCCCAATATATGTTTTAATTATTTCCAATGTACTCATTTTTCAAGCAAAATGAGAAATATATGGAGTTCATAATGAAAGCTCACACTCCATTATAAAGTTCTGATCTAAGATGAATATGCCTGCAATGAAAAGATTAATCTGTCATGAATAATTGTTGCCATAGTTCTATTTTTTTAATGGGGGTTCTGGGGAATGAATTTAGGATTTTATGCATCTGTGACACCGCTGAGCAACTTTTTGGCCTAGTTTTCTTTTGTTCTTGTTTGTTTACTTGCTTTCTGTCTCTTTCTTTCTCTTTTCTTTTTGGGAAAGAGAAAGAGAAGATAAACAGAGAAAGAGGAGAGAGCACTACTCCACTATCCGTGGAGCTCCACAGATCCATCAATGATGCTCCTATGCAGTACCAGGAGAAACAGAACCTGGTAAGATGTGTGCTCTATCAAGTGATCTTCCTCCTGACTCTGCGTTCCTATTTATGAGCTTAAATATAAGCATATTATTACAGTATTATGTTTAACTTCTGATTTATTTTGATCTTTGGGTCTACACATTTTAGTCTACATAGCTCTTGCCTTATTTCACAAGTAGGTTTCAAAAAATTTCAAGTTGTGTAAATGCTTTTTAATTCTGTTTGACTCTGCAGAGCAATATTTATTATCCAAATTTTATATAGACCTTGGTTATGACTTTTCATTTCCTAGTTATACATAATTTTCTGCTCTTGTTTGAAAACTATAAAAGAATGCACCTATTCATATATATATATACATATATATATATATATATATATATATTTCCTGAACAGAAAATCTTAGCTATACTGCTTTCATTAATAAAACAGAAAGTTATCTTACGGCTTAAATGATATAGCAATAGTAGATAGCATCTTTTAGTAGCCAATGGGCGTGTCACATTTCAGTTGTGTATAAATAAAATTAATCAATTAAGTAGTTTTCCAAATAATTTTATTGGTTTACAGTACAATTGGATGCACGTGGCTACAACTTCTCATCTCCTCATGATATCCATTGGCTAAACACTCTCACCCCAATATAGATCACTTACCACCATCATGCACCAGGACCACAATCCTCCTGTATCCTTTCCTTCCCCAGAGTCCTTTACTTTGGTGCAATACACTACATCCAATCCAAATTTTATTCTGTTTGTCCTTTCTGCCCTTGTTTCTTAAAGTCTACTTATAAATGAGATAATCTGATATTTATCCCTCTTTTTTTGTATTTTTTCACTTAATATAATTCAACTTAAAAAGCTTTCACAGAGCAAAAGGACCATTAGCAAACCAGAGAAACTCCTTAAGGAACTGGAGATTTTTACATGCCATATATCAAATAAAATACTAATAACCAAAATCCATAAAGAACTCACTAAACTGGGCAACAACAAATCAACATCACTGAAAAATGGGGAGAGGACATGAACAAAGTTTTACTAAAGAAGATATCCATCAACAGACATGAAAAAAAAATGCTCAAATTCACTGATTGTCAGAGAAATACAAATAAAGACAAGGAGATACCACATTACATCTGTGAGGATGCAATTTTTTTTAAGAAATTTAACATAAGATACCTGTGACCACACTGCATTTCAAACTTTAAGACATACTAAAATACTTAACTAAGGATTTCTGTGGCTTCAGAAGTTAAACTCAAGGGTAAAAGGAAGAAAAAAAAAATCTTCCCAGACCAATTAAATTTCACTTAGCTGGCAATCAGTAACAATTATTCTCATCCTATCAAATATATACCAAATCAGTGGATTAAGGTAAAACAAATAAAGGATTCTATCTTGTACCTATATGAGAAAAAATATACTCATGAAAAACCATCTTTACTTGCTCCTTTGTTCCACTTCAATCTCATTACCAAAGATTTTAGCTTCAGGAAGACATATCCCAAGGAGGAAAGCCAAATTATTACATGTAATAGGAGCTGGTTATAGCAATATGCACTGGGGTCAGGAGCAAGCTCAAGCTATTTTTTATCAATAAAAGAGCAATTAAGTGAGAAGTGCATAAAGAATCTATTGGAGCCATTGTCATAACATTTCATTTAGTCCCCAAACTGCCAGCAGCTGGTGTCTAAGCATGTCTTCTTCCAGTGCTTAATAGAGCCAAACAAGTCACTTCTCTAATGGGATTGTAAAGAAGCAATTTAGCTTATGTAAGATTGTTGTGAAACTTCCTTGGCAAAGAGATGTCTTTGAAATACCTGTAGATCACATTTTAGAAAAACCTCCAATTTTTAAATAATGGAACATTCCAATATTTAACAGTACTCTGTAGCAAGAAAAATTTAAGTTGTAAAACATTCTGTAAAATGAATAAGTTGACAAGCATCTGCTTTTGTTTTTACTTCTGCTTTAAATACTAGATATGAGTTTAAGCAAGGTGAAAATTCTAAAAGAGGTTAGAACTCTTGACTTCTATTTACTATTTTGCTTCGTGATTGAGAAATTTTATTAATTCTATGAGATATAAATAACCCTGCACACCATAAAATATACTTAGAAATATAGCATAAAACTTTTAATTATAAATGTCTTTATATTGAGGCAAAGTTCATATAAAATTAGCCATTTTATATTAAATTTACTTAGAATATTAATAATATTTGGAACAATAACCCATTTTAAATATTTTTTGAATAGCTAGTTACTAATTCCCTTGCCCCACCCACCAATCCTGGACAACCACTTTTTTTTTTAATCTACCCAGTATATTTTATATAAACAGAATCATGCAGTATCTGACCTGGCTTATACATGTTGTACAATGAAACAATACTTCATTCCTTATGCTAGTGAATAATATTCCATTATATATACATACCCAAATGTGTTATCCCTTCATCTTTTCATGGACACTAGCACAGTATTTTATTCTCATGACTACTGTGAATAGTAGTACTATGAACAATTGTGTACATATATATTTTTAGATAGAGGAAGAGAGGCAGAGGCAGGGACAGAAAGAAAAAGAGAGAGAGAGAGAGATCATAGCACCATCTTCCTTCAATGTGGTGGGAGCCCACCTTGAATCTGGGCTGTGTACATGGCAAAGCAGTACACTACCCAAGTGAGCTATTTTACTAACCTGTACACATAATTTTGGCAGTTATTATCAGTCCTGTTGTAGGTATAAGCCAAGAAGTGAAATTATCAAGTCTTATGACAAGTCTGTGTTTAATTTCTTAAAACGTTTCTATTTTTGGCTAAGTAACTTTACATTTCCATAAGCAATTAAAAAGTCTTCAAATGTTTTTTTATCATTATTACTGGCTATTTTCTACTTTCTAAAAAAAGAATATTTTGTTTTGAATAGAGACAGAGAGAAACTGCGAGGGTAGATAGCATAGTGGTTATGCAAAGACACTCTGATTCCTGAGTCTCCAAAGTTCCAGATTCAGTCCCCTGCACCATCATATTCCAGAGCTGAGCAATACTCTGGTAAAAATAATAATGATAGTAATAATAATGATGATGATCTGCCTTGGAATATACCTAAAATAGGCGCACTATCCTCTTCTGTAATAGAGACCACAAGTCTCTTCTGTTATAGTCTTACCTTTAGATTCCTGATTATTAAACAATTTGTTCTGCTTTATATCTTAATGTTTTTTCAGCCACCAAATTGCAGATTCTACCATGACACCAACCTGATTTCACTCGACAGATGACTTTACCAGTGTGTCCTGGAACTCCACCTCATCAGAGCCCTGCCCCACTAGGGAAATACAAAAATAGGTTGGGAACATGAATCAACCTGCTAATGCCTATGTCCAACAGAGAAGCAATTACAGGAGCTAGACCTTCCACCTTCTGCACCCCATGATGATCCTGGGTCCATATTCTCAGAGGGATAAAGAACAGGAAAGTTTCCAATGGAGGGGATGGGATATGGAACTCTGGTAGTGGAATTGTATGGAATTGTACCCCTCTTATACTATGGTCTTGCTTATCATTATTAAATCAATTTTAAAAAAGAAAGAGTGAAAGAATGGGAGAAAGAGAGAGGAATAAAGAAAGCAAGGAAGGAAGAAAAAAAGAGTGAGAGAAGAAACAAGGCTGGGGAGATAGAATAATGGTTCTGTAAAAGAGTCTCATGCCTGAGACTCCTAGGTCCCAGGTTCAGTGCCCAGCACCACCATCATCCAAAGCTGAGCAGGGCTCTGATATTGGACTCTCTCTTCTTTCTTCCTCTCTCTCTTTCTTTCTCTCTCTTTCTTTCTTTCTCTTTCTTTCTCTCTCTTTCTCTCTCTTTCTTTCTTTCTCCCTTCCTTCCTTCCTTCCTTTCTTCCTTTCAGCAACTCTCTCATTACAATAAAATAAATAAAATAAATTTTTAAAAAAGGAAAGTAATAAAATAATAATAATAATATGGGCCCTGTGGTGGCACAGCGTGTTAAGTGCACATAGTAAGTACTAAACGCAAAGCTCCTGGCTCCTCACCTGCAGGGGGTTGCTTCACAAGCAGAGTGAAGTAGGTCTGCAGGTGTCTATCTTTCTCTTTCCCTAACTTCCCCTCTTCTCTCAATTTCTCTCTGTCCTATCCAAAAAAATAATCAAAATAATAATAATAATAAAATAAAAAACAAGAACTAAGAAGACAGAGAGAAATTGAGAGGGAAAGGGAAGACAGAGAAAGTGAGACACATGCAGTACTGTTTCATCACTTGTGAAGCTTCCCCCTTTAGGCGAGGATCAGGGCTTGAGCCTCAACCCATGCACACTGGAGTATGTGGACTCTACTAGATGTGCCACCGCCTAACCCCTTTTTAACTTTCTACTTTTTAAGCTACCATATACACTCTTATCTAAGTTCAACAATGTGTATTGAAGAAATAAATATAGAGTTCATTATTCTCTATATAAAATATTTCTAGGAGTAAGGATATTCTTTCTTAGACCATGAAAAGGAATGTAACCTTTAAAAATGATCATTTATGAGTAAATGTGGGAAAATTCCACAGGAATATTTCTACAACCTTCATAATTACTCCAAAGACAGTTTGTGATATTTTCTCACACCCAAGTTTAATGATGACATGCAAAAATAGAACAAATTAAGGAAAATACTTCCAGCTGGCTAACACTGGTGTATATATACCTAAAAATATACTTGGAATTAGTGTATATATACCTAAAAAATACTTGGAATATACCTATTTTATTTCTATTTTGGAAAAGGATAGCCCATCTATTTTAGATTGCCAGATTTGATGTGACCTTTTAGAGTTAGTTCTTAGGGGAGAAAAATGAAATTAATCAGCATTGATAATCAATCCTCAATATCTACATCTCAATGAAATCCTAGATATCAGATTTCAAGGTTTTGTTTTGCGGGGCGTTTTTTGTTGTTGTTTCACCTCCAGGGTTATCACTGGGGGTCGGTGCCTGCACTAGGAATCTACTGCCCTTGGAGGCCCTTTTTTCCAATTTTTGTTATCCTTGTTGTTATTATTGTTATTGATGTTGTTGGATAGGACAGAGAAAAATTGAGAGAAGAAGGGAAAACAGAGAAGGGGAGAGAAAGACACCTGCAGACCTGCTTCACCGCTTGTGAAGCAACCACCCTGTAGGTGGGGAGCTGAGGGCTTGAACCTGGATCTTTACTCTGGTCTATGAGCTTTGTGCCATGTGTACTTAACCCACTGCACTACCGCCCAGCCCCCTCAAGGTCTTTTAAAACATTTTAAACACAGTAAAAAGATAAAATTGTTTCAGTACAGATTATCAGATGCTATGAGAATAAGCTATCCAGAAATGTAAAAATAAGGAACATGAACATGGAATGACTAAATTGCTTGAATCTGTCAAAGTGGACTTTTAGCATAATCTGAGCAAATCCAGACCTGGGTGGTCCTTTCCTTCTTATTCTTCTCAGAAGCTGTACTCGAGAACCTATAAGGAATTTTGTAGGGCAGGAAAGATTGCATAATGATTATGCAAACAACTTTTATGCCTGAAACAACCAGAGATCCCAGGATCAATCCCTAACACCACCATAAACCAGAAGCGAGCAGGTAAGGTGCAGAGTGGGGGCTTCATCCCAAGACCTTGCACATGGTAAATATGTTTGCTCAACTGGGTTCCTCACCACCATCCTCATCCATCCTCATACCCATCCCCCTTTTTTTTTATTTTATGAAAGCACTGCTCAGCTCAGGTTCATGGTCATGTGGAAGATTGAACCTGGGGGCTTCAGGCATATCAGATTTGGCAACCTGTAGAATGTTAGATTCTTTAAAATGAGGCTCAGTTTGATCCCCAGCATCACCCATGTCAGTCACGCTCTTGTGCTCCCCTCTTCTCTGTTTCTCATAAATAAATACATACTAAGTCAAAAAACTATTCTATATCAGTAATTTTGTAGTTGTATTCTTATGATAGCTCTATACCTAAACGCGGCACTGATTGAATGCTTCTTGATGTCCTCTCCAACATTTTGGACTGCCTCTTAAGATAGTTTCTCTCACATTTCACAGTACTTCTTAAGATATATTTAACATGTGTTGAGTCAAATCTAACACTCAATGCTCCCTCTAGACCTTTTACCCACTCTAAATTAAGTGGTCCATGACTTCCAAAGAATATGTGATTCCCTACTTGTCTTTTCTTTAAGTTGAAAAGATAGCTTTGTTGAACTGGAGGGAACTGGTTTGGGAAATGTCACAGTAAAACAAATCTTTAGGAGAAACTGCATTACTAAGTCAGGGATTTTTAATTTCTTTTTGTTTGTCGTTGTTTGTTTAGTGATTTCCACAGTGGAGAAACATACAGAGAGAATACATTTCTGCATGAATTGATGTGTACAAATTATCTAAGAAGACAGCAAAGATATCTTCCACACAATCTGGTGAGATTACCAGATAATGAAAATTTCCTCTCTCTCCACTGAATTTGAAAATGTCAGGTACTCTCCCAAGTCAACTAATATTTCACTTTATAAGCATGTGTGAGAGCTAATCTTTTAACGTGGAAATAACACTTTACTCCAGTTATTTTACTTTCCCTTAGTATATAACAATGGGACATAAATAAACAATCAGCACAGTATAGCAAAGGTTTGTCTGTATGAGACATCAATTATAACTATCTGAATTCAAATGACTTCTGCTATTTGTACAACAAAATCCATTATGTTTTCAAAACAACTAAGACAAAGAAACACAAAGAATATTTTGAAAGCAATGCATAAAGATCCCCTAAATTTGACTTACTCTTTTAAAATTAAACATTACATGAAAATAAGAATTAATGTTGATCAATCTATAATACCTAAAACAACTCCTTTTACATCATCATTTTTGCTTGTTTTTTTTTTTTTTTCTATTTGTAAAGCAGACAAATGCAGTTGCTTTGAAACTGGGAAGAAGAGTAACTACATGGCATACTGACCATAGTATTTTCAACATTTATTTTGAAAATAGCGCTGTTAAAGTTTCTGCCATGGGAAAAAAAGAAGTAATGTCTGATCACAAAACTCCATGACTATATAGTTATTGAGAGCACAAACAAGCAAAATAACGCTCAGAATAAAACATGAGCTCAAATTAACATATTACATATAGAATTGCTGCCAAGGAAGTGATTCAATGGTTAGAGTATTGGACTCCCACGGACAAGGTTTCAAGTTCAATCTCCACCACTGCAAGTGCCAGGGTAATACTTTTGTTCTATATTTTTTCTCTCTTCATTAAAAAATCATGAATCTTAATATATATATATGTATATATATATATATTATCATAGAACTACTTAAGAAGACTTTTTTTAGACAGAGATAGAGAAGCAGAAAGTGAAAGAGACCACCATAGCACCAAAGCTTTCTTCAAAGTGGTAGAGGCTGGGTTTGAACCTGGGCTACATGTATGACAAAGCAGTACAATGTTCAACTGAACCATTTTACTGGTCCTATCAAGAAACTTTTAATAAATAAGTAGTTAATTGAGATTGTGAGGTAGGTCTTCCAGTAGAGTGCACATCTTTCTATACATGAGGCTAAAGGTTCAAACCCTCATATCATATCAGACCACCATAGACTGCACCATGGGAAGCTTCATGAATGGTATAGCAGTGTTGTGGCATATTTTCTTTTTTTTCTTCTTCTTTCTTTCTCTCTCTCCCTCTATATTTCTGTCTGACTTTTCAAAAAAAAAAGGAACGAAAAAGAGAAAATGAGTCTTTCAGTAGTGGTGGGATAATGCAGGCATGAAACCCCAGTGAAAATAAAATAAAACAGTAAATGATCTTCCAAGATAGTGAATTTCCAACAGTTTCTGGAAGTTAAAGTGCAAAGGTTTTATTACTGGCCCCTGAGACTTTTTAGTCCAAGATTTTAAACTATGAGATCTCTAAGCTTTCTTGCAACTCTAAGAGTCAGTGACTAGAGGAGTACATTAAGATTAATGATGCAGGATGCTAGAAATACAATTTTTACTGTTTAATTTTTCACCACCCTTTTTAATCACATGAAAGCTGGCTCTCATCCATAAAGGTGCACTGAAACTCCTCTCTTGGCTGACACCAATGATCTTGCTTAAAATGCAGTAGTTATTTCTCTACTTCATCCTCCTTGACCTTTCTGCTGCATTTGTTACTAGGAATCATCCATTCTTGAAACCTATTTCCCTAGGCATCCCTATTAATTCAAGCTCCTTGTTCTACTTCAGTCTTCAGTAGTTCCTTTCAAGTTTATTATTATTATTATTATTATTATTGGTTTTTTAAAAACATTATGTTATTAGGATAGATACAGAGAGAAATTGAGAGGGAGGAGGGAATAGGGAGACTGAGAGGGTGAAAGAAAGGGACATCTGTAGCACTGCTTCAGGCATCAGTGGTGAAGCTTCCCCACTGCAGGTGAGGCCCTGGAGTTTAAACCACGGTCTTTATGGTCCTTATGCATTGTATCATGTGCATGCTACCAGGTGTGCAAGCCCTATTGGTATTGTTTGTTTGTTTTAATGTTTTTTTAGATGTGTGCCCATCTTTTTCTCATTCATTCACATATTTTCAACTCTGTTAGTGTGCTGTTTAATTAAAAAACTCTACATGCTACCCTGATTCATTGCATATGTTCTAATAATATATTTCCAGCTATTTACTAACAGATTCTTCCACATTATCCTATAGGACCTCAAATTTTGTCTATTCCAAAGACTCATTAATCAAATTGCTTCCATTTTTCCTTTCTTCCTACCATCTTTTTTTTTTTTAAACCTAACCATATTTAAATCTAACCACCACTTAATTATTCCTATGATATCTGCATCTCAATTCCTCTATGCCATTTTGTTTGGGACCTCTTGAATATTTTCTCTTTCTCTGTACTTCTTGCTCTCAAATCGTAATCAAGACATTGTTTCCAAGCAAAACCTTTATGTTTACCTTTCTACCTCAAGACAGAGAATTTGTTTTATTTCTACAAGCCAAATCCTTTTTGCTTTTTCTAGACCCAGTCGTGTATTGAGACAGGAACACGCGTCTCTGTAGGCTCTAATCAATGATTCTTCATAATGTGTCCTTTTAGGGTACAACTGAGTATGACTTACAACAAATATCCAGATTCAGACCCATAATGTCTATTGAAAGGATAGTCTGACAAAATGTGTGGTCTTCTCCAGTATATTAGATAGTAGATGGGTTGAGGGCAGGAAGGAGAGAAGATAAGAATGTCAGGAATCCAATAAAATGCATGAAATCAAGGTCGCAAAATCAAGTGCCATCAGAGTAGCTGAGTACTGCTCTGCCACTAACTGTCACCACTGGGATAGTATCATATTTATATCTGCATTTGAGCAAATACTCTGTGCAGAACACTGGGTTATATAGATGAATGAGACACTATTCTCCGCTCATAGGAAGCATATAAATTGCGACCACAACTTAATACCTAACCTAATTGTAGTTACAGGCCCTATAAAACTAGAATTCTAAGTCAATCCATCAATTTAGAGTTTCCTGGAGTGTACTCATGAGGTAATTTATCTGATAAGAGCTCCCTGATTTACTGTAACCAGGCATGAACGAATTAAAAGGACTTTGCCTCTCCCCAGCCTGTGGACTAGGAAACTGGTACTTCCAACCCCCACTTCTACACCAAAAAAGCAATGGGAAGTAATTTGCGTGGGGCAAACCTGCAGAACTTCTTGAAACTGGAGCAGGAAAATACAAAAGGAGGTGGGAAGAACCTTGGTGGAAGGCGGACTTTGAAGGCAACATCACATTTCCCTCTCTGCATTGGCCTGTCTCATTATCATCTTTCCCCAGCACAAATGAGGTTATGAATTTCTGTTAAAGGTGAGTAGATGAACAAAAACATGCTTGCATTCTGTGCTATTTCATTAGCAAATAGGAAAGTGACTCTGCCTAAAGTAATCTTTCTTTTATTTTGCTAGTAACTTTGTCTCAGAATTTTTTTTCTATTAAAAAATTCCAATTTATGCAACATCTTCCATCACCTTTTCGTCTATGAAATGAAATACTATCTGATTTTTAATACAATAATAAAGCCAACTATATTACTGCATTTATTGATTTTTTTTTTAATGCTATAAGGGGAAAGAAGAACATTATGTAGCCAATTCCTAGTGAAAAGAAATAAATTCCAGGCCATACTGTTATGGGGGAAAAAAAAAAACATTGGGAGTCGGGCGGTTAAGCACACGTGGCACAAAGCACAAGGACTGGCATAAGGATCCAGGTTCAAGCCCCTGGCTCCCCACCTGCAGGGGAGTCGCTTCACAGGCGGTGAAGCAGGTCTGCAGGTGTCTATCTTTCTCTCCCCCTCTCTCTCTGTCTTCCCCTCCTCTCTCCATTTCTCTCTGTCCTATCCAACAACGACAACAACAACAATAATAACTACAACAATAAAACAACAAGGGCAACAAAAGGGAATTAATTAA
This sequence comes from Erinaceus europaeus, assembly GCF_950295315.1. NCBI lineage: Eukaryota > Metazoa > Chordata > Mammalia > Eulipotyphla > Erinaceidae > Erinaceus > Erinaceus europaeus. The sequence goes on along the minus strand of NC_080162.1, from coordinate 167,848,455 downwards.
TTAATTTTAAAAAATAGTATTTTAATGTCATAGAATTAAGTAACTACAACTGAATTCTCTCTACTAATTTTGTTTCATGATATTCTATATTTCTAATAAAATTTGAAAGCCTGAAAATTATAATTACCTCTAATCTTCTTCTTTTACATATACACCTATAAATGGGTGAAAAGTTTACCTTAGCTCTGTCTATTGACTAAAACATATATATATTATGTTAGCTACATAATCCAGTACTCACACATTTTTCAAATAATTTTACCTGGGAGATAATGGTTTGCAGGACAGTTATTGAAACATGGAACAATTTCTTATCTTCCAGGAATAGATACCTGTACCCGACTCCAACTACCAACATAAGTCTTTCTCTAAGAGATCTCCAATGCCCTATACTCACTCCCATCTTCTCCCCTAGTCTTTTGCATCGCTTCAATATATTTACCACACTGACTTCAAGTTTCACCCTGTGTTTTCCTTTGTTTCCCTGTTTCTTAAGTTCCACTGATAAGTGAGATCTTCTCCATCTGCCTTTTCTCAAGTAACATGATTCCTTCAAGTTCCACTGAAGACGAGGCAAAGGAGATATTTTCATCATTTTATACAGCTGAGTAGTACTTCCTTGTGTATATATACCACAACTTTTTTAGCCACACATGTTGTTGGACATGTGGGTTACTTCCAAGTGTATATTGCAAATTGGGTTATTATGAACATAAGTGTACATAGATCTCTTTGGCATCTTTATATTTTAAATATCTATTTATATGCTTCATGAGAGAGAGAAGGAGAGAAAAAGGGAGGGAAGAAGGAGAGAGAGGCAGGCAGAGAGAGATAGAGAGAGGGAAAGAGAAAGCTTCAGCACATGCAGTGCAGAACCTCATGGATGCAAATCTGAATTCTACTACTGAGCCACCTTCTGGTCTTCTATGCCTACTCTTTGAATCAGTATTATTTTTAAAGATTTTTAAAACATTTATTGCATACGAAAGAGAGATAGGGAGGGAGGGGGAGAGAGAGAGAGAGAGAGAGAGAGAGAGAGAGAGAGGAGAATTAGAAGTCAAAGAACCACTCCAAGTACATGCAGTGCTAGAAATTGAATTCAGTCTCAGTCACGTAAGTCTGGCACTAGCTAGCTTAACCATTGTGCTATTGGAAAAGTCATGACATATTTTCCCATGTCTTTCTATGCAAAAATGCACCATGATTTTCCTGACAACCCAAAATTTCTCTCAACCAGTGTGTCATTCTTTCTTTCTATAAATGCTTCCCTTGATCAGACATTTTATAAAATCTAACTATTTGGAAATTAAGGAATTAAAAAACTTATTTCACCATGTACTGTCCTTATACTTTTAAATCCAAAATAGAGTTTCTTTAATAGTTTACGGTTTCTAAGACTTTTTATGACAAAAGGGACACCAGATACATTGCATCAAAGTAAAGAGTTCTGGGGGGCAGAGGGGCTTTCAGGTTCACTGTATGAGTCCTTTGATGAAGGAAGCAGTGTCAAATATACTCCTGTTAACTTATAATCTTATAAACCACTATTAATTCAATATGACAGGGAAAAATACATTGAATATTTCAAATTCTTTTTATATATATATATATATTTTAACCCTAGTGAATATTTCAAGTTCTATAATTGCCTACATTTTCATCTGAGTATATATTTCTTTAGTCTAAGCACTTCATGTATCAAACTTGTAAACTGACTGAATTCTGACTCTGGGCTTAAATTATTTAAGCAGTTCTAAATTTTGTTGTTGTTGTTGTTGTTGTTGTTTGTGGTCCCAGCAGGAGTTTGGGACTATTAGCATGCAAATGACCTCACCCTGAGGAGGTGCTTCAGAGAAGGGAGTGTATAAAAGCAAGGGGACTTTGAGCATGTAGCTCTCTTTGGCTGCTGCTTCTTCTCCTGGTCAGAAGCATCTCAGTTGTGCGCCATGGCTACTCCTGGGAACGGAAGACGAGTGACTCTGCTAGCAGGTAAACTTTTAGACCCCTCTACAGCCATAAGCAACCTTTACCAGAGCTGATAATTGTTTATCTTATGGGACTAAACTTTTGATAACTATATTCAGACTTTATAGACCTAGAGTATGTTTAACCCTTGATGATAAGTGCTTAATTTGCCTTTTATCTGTTTCACCCTAATAAACCTTTTATTGTTTAAACCAGTTCCCAGATCCTGTTGTGAATCTGCAGCAGCAGCCACCAGCACCCCCAAACCTTTTGTTAAGTTAAATAACAACAGATGTTGTTGTTTTAATACTAAGTTACCTGCAACCTTCGACCAGATAGATCAGCATCATTTGATTCTATCAATATCTAAGATATTGTTACTAGTAGATATCATTAAATGACATAAAGCATGGTGAGGTCAAGTATAGTAAGGTAAATCCCAGTAATGGGACTTCTGAAAAGCAAGCTTCCAACTAACTTGGTTACAATAATTATTTATTACCTTTGCAGATCCTAACACTACAAGGGATCTTTCCCATTCTCTTTAAAATCTGTATCTTTCACACTCCTGGAACCTCTGAGACTTTGCTTGTATTTCTTGATGCCTCTCCTCTCAATCCCTTACTCTGTTATACTGCCTCTGCTGACCTAAATCAATGCAACCAGTGTTACCAGGCCATGTTATGTTGCCACTGCCTTTTTGCTTTGGATGGTATCAAGAGACACCAAGCTGGAGATGTCAACCTTCCAGCCCCAATAATTTGGTGAGACTTTTCAGAACACATGGGACTACCTACTTCCACTTCAGATGGTGCTCTCTCCAGCAAAGCTATAGACACTAGATATAAGTTAGGGCCTAGGGGACTGGGTACATGTATACATGTATCCACAAGCTAGGGACAATTTTATATCTCAAAGTAAAAGTGCTTAATAGTCCTCTGTGATTATATTTAGAACTATTTAGCTCAGCAATCTAGTAAAAAGGCCTAAAGAAGGAACCATAACTTTTCTAATCAGATATTGTCGTTTTCGACGGGTTATGTTGTTTTCGCCAGGCTGGTTTCACGGGCACGGGCGGGTAACAGACGACCAGGGACTCATAGTTGAGCTGTAGGCAGTATCTCTTTATTCATGCAGGACGCAGCACAATCTAAGACGAGCTAAGCTGAACTCAAGGTACAGTACTCTAAAACTCACAATGCTGTCTTTATATATACTTGCCAATTAGGGTGAAAACAGGGTGTGACATAGAGAGGGTGGAGAGAAAAGTGACTGGTGACAATCAGAGTGTGACAAGGAGAGGATCAGGGTGTGACAAGGATGGGGGGTGGAGCAAAAACATATCATGAAACAGTGGGGATTGAACCAATGCCCTGGAGGGAGGTACTTGTTAACAGCGGTTATATAAATAGAATGAAGTGGTTATGTAAATAGAATAGTGTTAAGCAGGGGGGATTTAAACCAAATGAAACAGAAGGGGTCTCATGCATACCAACAATTCCCCCTTTCTTTTTAACTAATGGCCATTGCGGGGTGAACAGAAATGTATATTGTACAGGCGTTTTCAAAAGAACTGGCATAAGACATGGAAAACAAAATAGGCGAACAGCAATAACCAGTGTGATGCCAAGTGGAGCTTTTCTTGCCTCAAAGGGCAAGGCCTAGCAGGCGAAAGGGCATTTCTTGCCTCTGGGAACGCTTCATGCCTCTGGGGGCATCTCTTGCCTCAAAGGGCGTTTCCTGCCTCTGTGGGCATCTCTTGCCTCTTGGGGCGCTTCATGCCTCTATGGGCATAACCTAATAAGGAGGGGGAGTTTTCTGCCTCTGGGACAGAGCCTGCAGGCGAGGGAACATGGTCTATAAAGTCTCAAGGCAATTGGCTGAAGTTAGTCTTTGAGAAACACAGCTGTGTGTACCAGTAAGTCCGATGGAGGTGTCAGTCCAAAGTAGCTGACCACAGAAGAAAATGCCGGAGGATGAAATGCTGCACGTCTGTCTCGATGGGGAATGTTGGCCACCAGAATTCTGCTTTTCTGTAGAGAGTGAGCTTTCGAGTCTGTGAATCTGTTTCTTCAGGTCGTGCCAGGTCACATTATTGGTTTCCGGGGGCGATGTCAGAGAACAGGGGTCCAAATGGATTTCCGGGAATTCCATTTGAGTAGATGCTTTTTCATGTGAAGACTTGACAGCTGAAATTCACTTACTTGTCAAACAAAACTTGTAGCAGATTAGAAGTTTACTATCATTGATAACTCCATTATAATTGGAAGTCCTTTCTAGTATCATTTCAAGGTTGTTAAAACACTTTAAACTCAATAAAATGTGGAAAGGTAAACAGAAGAACCATGGTTAAAAGCCTCAAGCATGAGAATAATTAACATAATCATTGCACTATCTGCCCCACCCATAACTCATACCGTTTTGAGGATTAAACGTTTCAGATTCATGTCAAGACGTAAAAGAGAAATCAAAGGAGGAAAAAACAATTTTTTGGATTGTTTCTGGATGTCTCTAGAAATCATGGCTGCGTCCAGCATTTTTTTTTTTAAGTCAATGTCAAACAAAAATTCAGTCATTCAAATCATTCTCTTATGAAACGCAACTTGAACCAGATTATCAAGATCTCACCATGTAGGATTAAGAATCCCCGGAGGGCAACCTAGTCCAAAAAGGTCCTCGAAATTCCATTTAGGGTGTTTCTGACTGTTCCTGCTGGATTGCTTCAGGCACCCATTTTTAAAAGCGTCTTCCCATCGAAGAAAGAATCCAATCAGGAGAGTAGAACTATCCACGTGTCTCCATACTTGGGAACTGCCAGGGTACTCGAGAATGTTCTTCAAATTAGAGTAGTCCTTCTCCATGGGAAACATTCGAGAAGAAGTCCAGAAAGTTCCAGGGGAAATCCCCATGCATATCCCAAGGTCTACGATCACGGTCATAAAGAACCAAACTGTGGCCCGGAGCAAAATGTAGTCCTTTTCCTCAGGAAACATGGGAGAGGGAATCCAGAAAGTCCAAGGAGAAATCTCCGTGCATCTCCCAAGCTCTATGATCCCGGTCATAAGAAACCAAAGTTCCCGGTGAGGGAACCGAAGTGTGGCCCAGAGTAAAATGTTCCAGAGACAGAGAAACTGTCTCATAATGAAACAGTAGAGGCTTTGGCAAACCTCTTCGTAAGTAGAAGAGAAGACCATAGTGCATAGGTAGGCAAAGTCTTCACTTATCTGGGAGTTGCGCAGGTCTGGCCCCACGTTGGGCGCCATATGTCGTTTTCGACGGGTTATGTTGTTTTCGCCAGGCTGGCTTCACGGGCACGGGCGGGTAACAGACGACCAGGGACTCATAGTTGAGCTGTAGGCAGTATCTCTTTATTCATGCAGGACGCAGCACAATCTAAGACGAGCTAAGCTGAACTCAAGGTACAGTACTCTAAAACTCACAATGCTGTCTTTATATATACTTGCCAATTAGGGTGAAAACAGGGTGTGACATAGAGAGGGTGGAGAGAAAAGTGACTGGTGACAATCAGAGTGTGACAAGGAGAGGATCAGGGTGTGACAAGGATGGGGGGTGGAGCAAAAACATATCATGAAACAGTGGGGATTGAACCAATGCCCTGGAGGGAGGTACTTGTTAACAGCGGTTATATAAATAGAATGAAGTGGTTATGTAAATAGAATAGTGTTAAGCAGGGGGGATTTAAACCAAATGAAACAGAAGGGGTCTCATGCATACCAACAAGATATTACTTATGCTTAGACGCCTTTCTTTCCTATCCCCTACTTCATTCCCTCACTCTGTCTATTCAATGAATCACACAAAAGAAAGTAAGAAACATTTCTTAATCTATTCTGACAGCATCAGCATTATTGTCACCCCTTGATAATCTTTAGAAGAAACACTATACAACTGGCCAATAGATATAATTGCCCAAAATATTTTTCATTTAAATGAAAATTATTAATATTATAATAATTTTAGAATTCTTATTTTTGTTAGAGTCACCAAACAAGTAAATGCAATAAAACTCAAGGATAACTTAGGACTCCCCCCCCCCCCCGATAATATCCTAGATGTAGTTACTCTCTAAAGCCAGACCCTATTAACCTAACACTGGCTTGGAAATAACAAACTACACTCAACATTTTTAACAACTGGGAGAAAGTCTAAGCTAATCAGGTAAAGAAGGGACTACAAAAGCTGAAAAAAGGCAAGAGACTGATTTACTTAAAGATGGCCTTTTTGGTCACTACCAAATCATCCCATCACCTGGGATCCTAGTCAGGGAATCCTTGGATTCCCCCATAATTTCAAAGGGCCTAGACCTGCAATAAACCCTTCTCTCCACCATCACTGGTGACTTCCTTCAAGATTGTCATTATAAGTCCTTTTATGGGCTTCTTCAGGACTGTACCTTCACTAAGTACTAGCAATAGTAAGGATTACCCAGCCTCCAAAGGGAGGCCAGGTCAGCCTATTGCGCTACTTGAGGAAAACTAGTCTTTCAATCAGTGTAGCCTAGAATGTTCCCAGCTGTGACAATGAACTGTGAACACAGACTGACAGGGACTCTGAGGTTACACAGGCTTCTGTGCTAAATATGAATACATATGGACCCTGGATCAGAATGACAAGGAAAATAGTTAATTGTATTTATATAATTTCTTCAAGTTTGGGAGATACGTTCTGCAGCTTTCTAATCTTATTCTCAACTCTGACACCATCTTCCCACCATTCACTTAGTTATCAAACTCAAGCAAAAATTACTAAAATTATGGGCCACTGGGAACATAAGTAAAATAGACTTGCTAGCTTCTTTTCACCCTAAATTTCCTATTCCCATCTGTTTTGTTCCTGCTTTCTGGTTCCTATTTATTAAACATTTTGTTCTGCTTTATATCTTACTGCCTTATCAGCCAACAACTTGCAGATGCCACCATGATTTCATCCTGAACTCCCTGGGCAGATGACCACACAGACGTGTCCTGGAACCTCACCTCTCCAGAGTCTTACCTAATTAGTGAAAGATAGAAACAGGCTGGGGTATGAATCGACCTGCCAATGCCCATGCCCAGAGGAGAAGCAATTACAGAAACTAGACCTTCTGTCTTCTGCATTCCATAACAAATCTGGGTCTATACTCCCAGAGGGGTAAGTGTTAGGGGAAGATGGCCAGAGGGTTCTGGACTCCAATTCCATCAGGACCCAGAGAGAGAAGAGGGAAAAGGACAATTGGAAGTAATAAGACCATAGAAAAAATGGGGAAGTATACATAAATATATAGGTAAGCAGTTATAGAAATAACAGTCAACCAATATCTGTGATCTTAGGAAAATTAACACAATTTTCAAGGGAGGGAATGGAGACAGAACTCTTGTGGTGGCAAAGATGTGGAATTATAGTGCTATTACCTTAAAATTTTGTAAATCAATATTAAATCACTAATAAAAAATAAAACACATCAGAACTTTGTTCCTGCATATGTGATACCTTATCATGGGCCTCATGAATGCAAGGTCTGCATACTAACTGCTGAGGACCTCTCTGTTTACAATTTTTTAAAAATATATATCAGTATAAACACAAAAACTTGCAAAAAAAGTGACAAAATATCATTTAAGGCTTTATTAGAATTATAATGGCTATTTGTGTGCGTGGGCGGGGTGTCTGTCACAAAACTTTGGAGGTAGGTGTGGTGTGGAATTATACCCCTATAATCTTGTAAACCATAATTAAATTACTAATTAGAAATAAAAATATGTATCCAGCAGATTTTTTAAAATAAGATTTTCTTTTTTTGGATTCTCATGAGACTACGGGGAACTGCTCATAATTCCTAGAAGCTTTCTTGCTTAGTAGAGAGGATATTAAAGGCAGTCTTTAAGAAGTTCTTTTGTCTCTTATCTATCCTGAGGGTCTGTGAGTAACTAATTTAAATCCTTCTGAAGTCCTAACAAAGCCTTTGCAGACACACCCTTGACCTCTTTCATGAATTGCCCCAAAGCTACATTTTCTTGACTGCATCTTGGATGTGATCTTTGCCCTCTAAATTTTCTTGGTGCTGAATGTTTTGCTTAGGAGAGGAAAGACATAAAATAATTTTATTACCAAATTTAGCAAATCTTAGACTCACATACTTCCTAATTTTTTTCCTTTAAAACATAATATTTATTTCCTTAGCTAATCTTTATCTGTAACTCAAAGAAGCTATATGATAGCATAAACATCCCACAAGGAAATTCCCTTAATCAGCTCCACTAATTCCTTAGATATATTTTCCACATTTTAGCAGGTACCAATGTCTCTAAATGTTCTCAGCATATATAACAATGCCCTCTAGTTTCCTTTTAAATCTTACCAATAATTTCCTAGAAGTCTATCAGGTTTCACCTAGCCATATCCTCAGTGTCTTTCCAGACCCTTTCATTAGCTAGTCAGTCCAACAGTTAGTGCCATGTAAGCTTTCTATTACAGTAACCATCCATTTCTAGTAACAGCTTCTATACCCATTGGTTTCTGTGAGAAAAGCAGAATCCCTGTGAGTGATGCTAAATGGAAAATTTGACATTGGAATGAAACATTAGACAATTATTATGGAAAAGTTCATATAACACTTTTGCCTCTGCATTTAGGGCTGATCTGAGAGGCCATTTGTTTGAGTCATGAAAGAAAGATGGATATATAATGAGGACAACAGGACCAGTGAAATAGCTCACTTGATTAGTGTGAAACTTCGTATGCATAGGACTCAGGTTAGACCACAGCCTCCAACCACACTGAAGCACACTGAAGGAAGCCCTCTGTCTCTCAATCTCTGTGTGTGTGTGTGTGTGTGTGTGTGTGTTTGTGTGTGTTTCTAGTTAAATGAATAAAAAGAGGAAGGAAAGAAGGAAGGAAGGAAGGAAGGAAGGAAGGAAGGAAGGAAGGAAGGAGGAAGGAAAGAAAAGAAAGAAAGAGAGAGAAAGAAAGAAAGAAAGAAAGAAAGGGAGAGAGGCATGGAGAAAAATGACAAATTGGAATCTATATAAGTAAAGCAGAATCTATGAGAACAAACAGGACCCTGTATGGAGAAATCAGAACCTTTTCAAATTTTAGTGGTGTAGAAGACATGCCAAAAGAAGCTGTCTCCTTCCCCTGGACAGATGACCTCACCAGTGTCCTGGAACCTCACCTCCACAGAGCCCTACCCCACTAGGGAAAGACAGAAACAGGCTGGGGGGATGGATTGACCTATCAACACCCATGTCCAGAGGAGAAGTAGTTACAGAAGCCAGACCTCCTACCTTCTGATCCCAATAAAAATTTTTGTTCCGGGAGTCGGGCGGTAGCGCAACGGGTTAAGCGCAGGTGGTGCAAAGCGAAGGACCGGCTTAAGGATCCAGGTTCCAGCCCCCGGCCCCCCCCCTTCAGGGGAGTCGCTTCACAGGCGGTGAAGCAGGTCTGCAGGTGTCTGTCTTTCTCTGCCCCTCTCTGTCTTCCCCTCCTCTCTCCATTTCTCTCTGTCCTATCCAAGAAGGACGGCATCAATAACAACAACAATAACTACAACAAGAAAACAAGAAGGGCAACAAAAGGGAATAAATAAATAAAATAAATAATTAAAAATATATATTTTTGTTCCATAATCCCAGAGGGAAAAAGAATAGGGAAACTTCTAATGGAGGAGATGGGACGCAACACTCTGGTGATGGAATTTGTGTGGAACTATTCCCCTCTTATCCCTCAATCTTGTTGATGATTATTAAATCACTAAAAATATAAGATAAAATAAAATAAAATAAAATAAAATAAGTTGCCTTCTATTGCCAAGAGTTCACATACTTAGGACTTGGTAAAGGAAGTAGGCATCAAGGGAGGTATACCTGCTCAGCAAGTGAAGTATTTGCTTTGCATGCATGAGGCCCAGATTCAATCCCAGCACCCAATTAAGTCCCAGGCACCTTTTGTGCCAGATTGGTGGACTGTTAGAAATAGAGTAAGAAAATAGTACATTTTAAAACCAATCGTAGTACAACTGCTGGTAAGGAAATAAAAAAAATAAAATTTTACTTAAAAGAGAGACAGACAGAGAGAGAGAGAAAGAGAAAGGCCACTGACTAGTAGTGGGAAAGAGGACTATCTTTCAAATGAACCCCACCCTTGGAGGCTAATTACTAAAATAATCTAAAGTTAATACCCCATATTTGTGTCATCTTACTTTCAATATAGTCTCCCTCCTATATGCTGGACTCCAGCTCTTAAGAGTCAGTCATATGCTAAAAAGCTCATTTTTATAAAGCTGGGCATTCCTTCTTTTGAGTGCAGAGATGCAAAAAGGATTAAACAAGGGTTATCTTCTTAACTAACAGGTATTAATCAGAGTTTTTAAAGACAAGTGTTTAAAGATCAAACTACTACTCCTTCCTTAGTACTACCAGATATAAATTAAAGTCACTTTTTAAAAAAACACTAATGTGCAATAATAGATGAAAATCAGGGATTTTATCTTAATAGTAGATTCTAACTAGAATTTAACACTAATTTTCCATCTTTGATTGCTTGGTTCCAAGATCTCTCTTCTTTCTCAGTAAATCAATGAATCGACCAATATTTTTTTTTAAAAAAATGATACTTGGGGGCCAGGTGGTGGGACACCCGTTTAAGTATACATACCACCATGCACAAGGGCCTGGGTTTGAGCCCCTGCTCTCCACCTGCAGAGGGAATGCTTCATGAGTGATGAAGCAGATCTGCAAGTGTTTATCTTCCTCTCCCCCTCTCTACCTCCCTCCCCTCTCAATTTCCCTCTGCCCTAATAAAAATAGAAAAGAAAAGGAAAAAAAAAAAAAAAGGAAAAATGGTCATTGGGAGCAGTGGATTTGTAGTGCAGACACCAAGCTCCAGTGATAACCCTAGTGGCAAAATTAATTAATTAATTAACTAATTAATAAAATAATAATAAAGAAAAACAATGGAAGCTGATAGAAATGCATATCAATGGTGTGTTCATATCAACAAGTAAGCTAGCAGATCAATAGAAGTTACATATGGAGACCCTTTTGATGTAACAGAAAGTAAGAGACAGAGAATAGTAGAATTTGAAGGAGCAAATTTGAGTATATTTTGTATATGGTTGTACTTTGTATATGGTAGAATGATACACATACAAATTTTTTTAAAAAAAAAATTAGAGGAAAGACTTACACATATGTGTATATAAGGTCCTTTTTGACAGGAAAGTGAATGATATACTGTTCTAAGAATGAATGAAAGTGTGAAAAAGTGTATTTTATTTATTTTGACTTAATAAACCTAGCCAAAAAAATAATAGTCTTAAACTGAGGTAATAAGAGGAGAGCGATTTTGGCTGGGGAAAGAGTGAGAAAGTTGTGACGGAATCAGTTTTAACAGAATGTTCCAAAGAGCCTTAAATAATGAATCTTTCCTAGCAACTGTTCAAACATTTCTTGTCACATTTAGTGGAGAAAAACAAATCATTTATTTCTGATCATTTTGTTACATCTGATGCTGACCACCCCAATATTAAACTTTTTCATGCAACATTGTGGGAGTTCTTTTTCTCTCTCAGTTCTCTTATGTGTAAAACAAAACATATTCCTTTGTCAGTGAAGCATAGTATGTTGTATAGATATTTTTTTCCTGCACTTGAAGTTAATTCCTAATGGAAAATCCAGCTGAATTATATTTCCATATGGTTAAAGAAAAAAATAATAATAAGATCAGTTATTGAAAAAGATAAAGACATTTTCCAGTCAAGCATTAACATTAGGACACATACAGTTTGTTTTATTTGGCAACTGGCCTTTGCTTTTAAAAACTCCAAAAGAAATGCTAATTTAATAATACAGAAAACAGTTCAGTGACAGGAAAACTGTTCTGCCTCACTAAAGCCTCTGCACAATTTAAAATCCTTTCAATCCTCAGTCAAGAAAGCCAGAAATCCCTTTGGTCACAGGAGGAAATGGTTTCTGGATCCTCCCCGGCAAAATACAGGAATTAAATCCTCCCATCATATATTCATGAGAGCTCTGCTAAGTCCATTTAGATGGGTACTTCAAGGTTAGTTGCTATAACAGTTTCCTTTGAGAGTATTTGCAAAGGTGTAATCTCATAGTCTGGAACAAATAAATAAATATGGGATTGTGATAAATATTGGAAATGTGTTTAGGATCTATTGACCTATTATTCTTGCTATTTATTTATGAGAGAGAGAACAAGAGTACCACTCTGGTACATGCAATTCCAGGGACTGAACTTACAAACTCATGCTTGAGAGCCCAAGGTTTTATTTACTGCACCACCTCCTGTGACATAGGAACTTAGAATTTCCTAGTTCTTGGGGCCAGGCGGTGGCACACCTGGTTAAGCGCACACATTACAGTGTGTAAGGACCCAGGTTCAAGCCCCTGGTCCCCACCTGCAGGGGAAAAGCTTCACAAGTGGTGAAGCAGGGCTGCAAGTGTTTCTCTCTCTCCCTTTCTATCTCCCCTTCCCCTCTCTATTTCTCTACATCTCTAATAATAAAATAAAAATTAAAAAAAAAAATTTTTTTAAAGAGTTTCCTGGTTCATGTCAGTGCTCAAACTCCTTCTGTTGAGCTAAACTGGATTTTTTTTTTTCATCTCCAAGCCATAGTTATACCGACAGGCTTATGCAGGTACTAATCTCAATTATAGCCTTTAGCAATTATACAGTATTGAATGTGACATTGAAATCATGGCACAGGAAGGACAGATGGTGTGACATGGCTCTGGAGGGAGAGAAGGAGACCATGAAACTGATACATTAGTTTGAACTTAACTGTCAATCTTCTGCCAGCAGTTAATACGCTAAAATTCAAATTTGGAAAATAAAAGAATAATTTTTAGAAACTCAAATACCCCACCCCATACCTGCTTGCTTTGCCCCTTTATTTTAGGATAGAATTCAGAGAGAGAGAGAGAGAGAGTCATTATGACCCAGGAAACCATGAGACAAAAGGTCTCAGGCTCCTCCCTGTTTGCTTTTAAACTCCACTTTCTGATTTAAGGCACAGTGATGGTGTGGGATGTGGGTGCTGGTGGAGGGGAGGGGACAATAATTCTGCTAGTATAAATGTTCTCTCTCTTCAGAGGGAAAAAATGTTGATTGAATAATAGCTACGACTTCTATTGTGGAAATACAGCAAATGGCAATACAGGATCTTTTTTTTCCTTTCTGCAAAAGCCTGTGAGATAGTGTTTTACTTTCTAGGACACTGGGCAATGTATTTTTGTTTGAATTCACTGTCAGATCACAGACATATAATGAAATCACACATCTTTATCAGTGATTCTCTTGCAAGTAAATAAACCACATTTATCTGTTTACCTTATGTTTTCTTCAAAACTGTGCTTGATATTTCAAAAAAAAATTGAATTTATCACTCATATTCAATCTTCTTCTAGCGTTTGCCACTCATATTCAATATTCACATAAATCTGTTCTCACCATTCCCATTCTTTCCGCTTTATAGTCTTTTAATAGATATATAGCTATTTAATATAGAAACAGAGAGGAAGGGAGGAAGAGGGTGGAAAAGTCCGCAGCAACAAAAGCATTCTTCAATGTGGTGGTGGCAAGGCTTGAGCCTGGATCATGTGTATGGCAAAGTAGTACACTACCTGAGTGAGCTATTTCACTAGCCCTTCCACTATAATCTTCACAGCCCTTAAACACAAGTCC